>NC_066319.1:41168937-41482293 GCF_022539315.1 Serinus canaria | reverse complement strand
AAAAATAAATAATGAAAAAAGGGAAAAACTATGAAGCTAGCTATAAATACATCATAGGATTCTGGTGACACCGCAAGTAGAGGAACTTCACTCTGCCTTGCTTTATGAGATGTCAGTGGATGTATTTACTGCCCTGTAGTTCACAGGTGACTCATTTATTTAGCAGCACCACTGCAGGGAAAGGGCAGATTTCAATTGCAGTATTCCTCTTGGGTGGCAAGGGGAAGTTTATAGTCAGAAGTGACGTTTCAACATTATTCCCATTAGATTTACTTCAGAGGAGGCTGGTTTTGTGGTATTCATATTAGTTTAAACTGTTTAATCTGGGTAAACATGGAGTCTTTCTAAGTGCTCTTGTGTCTTCAGAACCAAGATGGAATCCCTTAAAGGATAATGGTTTCCATGATGTGTTGTGCCCTACAAATAAGAGATAAGTCTTTTTCCTACACAGCTGTTTCTTTTACTAAAAGAGCAGAGGGCCACTAAAATCTGCAGAAATGAGAAATAGTAAAGCAATTGTTTCTTAGTTTTAGAATCCAGAAAGAGACCCAGTCATCTTCAAGCCCAGTAAGAGTTTGTACTCCACCTTATTTAAAAAAGCAAGTACAACTTTCTCCTATTAAATCTTAGCTGTTAATTATTTGCTGCACTCAGAACTGAAAAATCAGTGCTGCTGTAAAATCACAGATCTTTTAAACTGGATCCAATGGGGAAAATTGATTAGCATTTATCAGTACAGGGTGCCCACCAGAGAGAGGACAGCTTTGCCTCCACCAGTAGACGCTATCAAGGTACAGTGTTAGTCAGTGCTTTGGTATATAATAAGGTTAAGAGAATAAAAGGTCAGCTAGAACAGCCTGTCACCCAGAAGCTTGTCCCAGACTGAACTGCTTCTCTCAAGGCTCAAAAGAGTTCCATTATTTTTTTAATGTTCTTTTCCAAAACAAAAAGGAGCGTGAAAATATGTCATACAGATGATGTTAAAATACAGTTTTAAGTAAACTAAACTAAGCTAAAATAAACCAGAGGGAATTGCATGCTGTAGAGAGCTTAGGACTGGCATTTAGACACCTTTGTCTTTAGCAAGCTACTTCAAATTCTGCTGACAACAGCAACGACCAAAAATCTGGTAAATTCCTCAGCACTACTGGCAGAATTAACTGCTCTGAGACTAGTCCCTGGTGCCCCACTGTCCTTGTCATCACTGTCTCTCTGCAGGCAGCCTCAAGAGGCAGGACCCAGCAGCACCAAAAAATTATCAGTGTTTGCTCATCCAGAGCGAAAGGGGAGGGTTGCTGCAGGACAGGGCTGGAAAGTATGCACACAGCTGCTGTTATGCAGTACTTTTTCTTGTGTGCAGTACTTTTTTTGCATATAACCAAGTTGCTGCAGTCTCTGTAGTTCTTATTTTTATTCTGTATCTGGGGAAACAAAACCAAAAACAAACAAAAAAAAAAAGAGCAACTTTTCTCAGGGCTTCTGTGCTTTGCTTTAAAAACCAGAAAGTCCAGTTACCCACAAAAGTTGAGGCATATGCCTTACATGTTACCAGTAACAAAGGTCAGGTATTCTCTTTTCTGCTCAGCTCCAAGGGACCACAGATTGCCAAAAGCAACTAATATAGAAGCTTTAGAGCCTAGTTTTGTTCTCATTTATGTCAGGGTGAATAAACTCAACAGAGCCAGTAGATTGACATCAGTGAAGAGAAATCTGACCCTTGGTGTTCATTTGTGAGAAGAAAAATGCAAGTTGATTACAACCAGGTAGTCTGGGCTAGCAGTAAGTTAGACAAAAGCAATGGTAACCACTGAGACAGAAATTCAGTTCTATCAAAAATCCAATTTAAGGGCCAAAAATCTCATGAAGTTCAGGCTTTCTGACACACCTAGAGTTCTGTGTTGGTGGAAATAAGCAAGAACAAGTGCATGGGCACACAAATACAGAAACATATCTCTTTTTGATAAGCATTAATCAACTATAATTGGGAAAGAGACAATGTCAGGATTCACTAATGCAAACTGACAATAACATGTTAAAATTTCCCGTTTGCTGGATAATGTCTAAAGGATGATCCATTGTACTCAGCACTATGCAAACTAACACAAGCTGAGAGTCCCTTCCCTGGAGAGATTACAGACTTGCTGGAAAGGCATGAGCCAACATATGTCAGAACAGCTTTATGAGCAAACAGTACCTTTTTTTGGCCAAAGTCTGCTAGTCTGCAAGCCTATGAGAATGGAAGGCACTGGCAGTAGTGCCTTGATACAGTAGTGTCTGGCCCATGCTTTCAGCCCTGAGCATGGGAGTTCTTCACTCCCTCATCCCTGGGAATTCTCCTTCACAGAATGTACTGCAGAGATACCCCTGACCACCTGCACAAATCACCAGCAAGCATTCTCTCTCCAAAGGCTGCCTCAAAAATGAAAAAATCCTTCCCACACCTCAGACCTCTACCAGATCAGCAATTATGAATGGTATTTCTGTTAAATAAAGGATGCTCAAGTTTAGTTTTTTTCAGTCATCATAAGGAGGTTCTGTGATTCAAGTACCAACCCTCTCCCCCTTCTGTCTCACCAACACTTTAGTCCCTGCCTCTGGGGTACTTTATCAAAGTGGGCTAAGCTGACAGCAGACTCTCATCTCACAAGAGACAACTGATCTTCTGTGGCTGCAGAGCTTTTTCCTCCAGGAAGATTGGAACTGCATCTATCTCTTACTCTCAGTAAAAGCTGGGCTCCATGGCAGCTGCTCAAAGCTTGTCAGGCAGAGGAACAGAACCTGCTTGGACTTCTTGTATCCCTTTCAGCAATGTGACATTTTATCAAAGGTTTGCTCAGGCTCAGAAAGATTCTAGAAGCTAAAAGACTAGCTGAGTTTGAAAATATCAGAGTTGTCCACTGCTTGACCTTAGTAATTATTGAATCACCAATGAAGAAAAAGAGCCCAACAGTTTAATTTTCTGATGTTTCTTTCACAGAATTCCCACTTCTACTACCTAAATTTTACTAAGTATATTCGTATAAAATGGTAGTGACCTGTAGATCTGGTTTCCATCATTCATAACAGCCCCCTCTAACACATCCGTGATTAGCCTGATTTTATGTTCAGCAAAATTCATCTCTAGCCTAACTCCTAGCAACTGATACTACGGATGCATGTGGCTACTATGTTTATGGAAACCAAAAGCTATGGGTACCTTCCTGGGTTTGGAATCAGTGTTGGCAAGTCTAAGGTGAAGGGGAACAGCCTGTTTCCAGCCTAGGTGTGAGCCCTGCCTGGGATAAGACCCTGCTGTGGTCCCTTGCCTTCAGTGACTCTCACAGCAGCAAGAGGTTAGATGCACCAGCAGATCACAGATGTTGCCTACTGTAATTTTGTCTGTATCCATTCTGCAGATCTAGATCTGGAAGGTCTGCATGCCATGCCTTACACACTAGGGCAAATATTAGCACTGCAGAACTAACATCTATGTCACAAATTCTTAGTGTGGAACACTTAGCTGGGAGATTATTTTTAAGAGTTCTGAGTTCTAAAATTTAAATAGCACCTGCAATACTGAAGTAGAAAGACACAGAGAATCAATGGAGCTAAAATATCTGCTGAGATAAATAGGGAACTATTTTAATTTTACCCATGAAAGCAGAAAGAAGACTTATTTTTCCTTTTGCACTCAAAGAAATCTTGTCTGACACAGAAAGGAAAAGCTGGGAAAACTGTTGCTCCTTTAAACTGACTTTTGTACTAATGAAAAATGAGCTCTCTAATAGGCACTGTGCACGGGCTCCCCTCTGCTTCTCATCTCTCTTCCATCTATCATCTTTGCCTGTAATCACCTGTTCAACTCACAGCAATAACTTCCAGGTGACTGCTGTTTGCTGTGGATATCCAGCCACCAAAAAAAAAAAAAAAAAAAAAAAAAAAAAAGAATTAAAAGCAAAGAAGGATATGGGGGAAAACCTTGCAATGCCATGAGTGTCTCACCACCTGACAAAGAGTGAACTGATTCCAGCAGCCAAGCCTCCTTGCGTGGGAGCTGCTGGTAGGTGTAATTTCCTAAGATGTATACCTTGTCAGAGTGCAGGAGATGAAAAGAAAAAGAAGGTCAGAGCAGCCAAAGCTAAAAATTTGAAGGACAAAAGAAGACGCTGTGGGGAACAACTCTTCTGCTTTTAACTCTGGAAGAGCCCATTCTGCATGGTCTGTGTCAAATTACCTATTGGCTAGGGTGTAACAAACAAGAAGCTGTTAGATGGCCTTCTCCATGCCCAAAGGGGACAGCTGTTTTTACAGGCGGTGCCTGTGCTACATGACCTGCACAGGGTAGTACAAGTATACAGTCCAATTGCTCTCAACCACAGTGGAAATAAACTTTTTCCCTCCAGGTAACTAGGCTCATAATAGACCAGACAGACAGATACCTTAAGAGGCTATATTGTCCCTGTCTCCACCAATGCAGTATAAACTTTGCAATATATACCAGTGTTTGATTTTATCAATATTTTTTCCCCTCCTTCTCACAAATTTGCTATAGTCAAAGAAGTCACACATGACACCTATGAATTAAAAATGCATTAATCGGGATATGATTAATCATAGCTTTCCTTCTGCCCAGGTATAAACATATTAAAATATTGTAACTAACAGCAGTATATATTATATTACAACGCTCAGATGATATATATAAACAGCTTACTAAGTATGTGAACAACATGACCACCAAACAGGCAAACAAGGCATAGTTATTTGCTCACAGGAGGCATCCAGGTAACAAAAAGTTGCAACAAAGGACAAGATAAGCATAAGGGATGCAAACAGACAGGCATTCTACTAACACACAAGAAGCATGTCTGGGAAAAAAAAGCCAGGAGAAGCAGCACTGTTGGCAGTTGAAGATCCCGTTTTTGGGAGATCAAAATAGCATTAAAGAATCAAGTACATAAAGGGTAATTGGATATGGAAGATGACAAGCCAGCATCACTTCCAACTTCTCTCATCCTTCTCTACTTCTCACTTCTTCTGCAGCTAAAGCACCCAAGAACTGTAGCTGTCAGTGCTAAGTGTAGAGAATCAGCTCTGTGGTGCTGTACAGTCACACTTAATTTAGGACACAAATGTTAAAGAATAACAGCTCTGTAGTTTTTTTTATAAAGCAATAATTAATGATAATATTTGAGAATTAACCATTGGCATAAAGCATGTTGCTACTCAATGAGTTCAGTAAAGTTTTGGTTTAAAGCTCAAAACTGGTCTGATTTACTAGTGTTCAATTAGTTCCCTTCCTAGCAATCGGTAATTCCCCAACATGCAGATACACACACATTTTCAGGTGCAATATTGAGGTGTTATTTCTTCTCTATCATACAAGAAAGATTATTTCCTTCCTCTTTACAGATACTATTCATATATTTGAAGACTTCTTCTATGTCCCTCCTCCCTAGACTAGGACATTTGTTCCTTAGAAATCTATGGGGTTTAGACTCTGCTCATTATTAGTGGTTTCCTCGAGACTTTTTCAAAATATCCACATTTTTCTTGAAGTGCAATGTCCCAGACTGGATGCAGTCCTTCAGATAAAGTCTTATGAGCACCACATACATAAGAATAATTATTTCATCTATCTTATTGATGATACTCCTGTTTACATTCCCTATAAGGTGTGTGCCCCTCTTTCACAGAAGGAGAGCTCATATTAGCACCCTGCTAGCTACTCCCAGTTATATATTGTGTAACAGAATTATATATTTTGTAATGGAAAATACCACAGGCTCCTAGGCATTTTGCACTGAGATTTTTAAAAGGTTTTGCAACTTCCAGAAAGTGCAGCTTAGGTCACTGCAGTATTATGCTGAGATGAGTAGTTACACAGCATCAACTACCTGTTCCCTGCTGATATAGGTAATACTTCCAAGGACAGGCCCTGGCTTTAAGGCATGCAATGCACCCACACAAACAAATCAAGGAGATGGAAGCAGAATACGCTCTGGGTCCATTTGCAGCAACTGATCAGGGACCTTACTGGGACACTTGATCTCCAGCAGAGAGGTTCAACAAAAGCACAATAGTGAGAATAAGGAGCACGAACTGCTTAAAAACATCTCTCTCCTTGTGAAGCGCCTCCCTCTCCTGTCATTCCCCAGGGTCTCCAACTCCACCTACACAAGCTTCCCCAGAACTGCAGGTCTCCTGAGGCCCCAGCAGTTTCCTTGACTTGTCATATCCTCTAACTCACATGGAATTTAGAGTGTTGATAGTATTCACAGGGATGCAAAAAGCCAACTTCCTCAAACTGAACACTTCCCTTTGCCCAGCACCTTAGTCTTTGAGCAAAATGGGAGGGAAAGCACCCCACAGACACAGAATCCCACTGGAGCTGCAAACACTACCACAGCAAGTACATTTACCAGGTGTAAAAGGACTTTAGGACCAGGCAGCCATGAAAACTGGGACATGGAAACAAAGGGAAGGAGTAGCAAACTCCCTCAATGATAATCTGTATCCAACAGATCAGGCATGAGCTGCTACCAACATGGATGTACTATCTATTGGATAGAGCCAACAAAGAAACCAGCTACTCATTGTAAAGTGCCAGGGAAAAAAACTAAATACAGCCATCCAGGGGTACACTTAGATCCATACAAACACACGTGCATGCACGAGAGCACACCCATTTCTGCTCTGCTCTCTCCTCTGTAGTCTCTTTATCTCCTCCCCAGCCCATCAGCCCAGGACAGTGACAGAAGAAACCAAAAAAAAAAAAAAAAAAAGGGAAAATAGCAAAATGCCTGTCATAACCTGCAGGGGGAAGTCACTGGAAGAACCACACTTCTTTATTTCTTCCATCTGAATTTTGAATTGGTCATACAAAAGCCATCTGCATCCTGGACCAATATATCCATTAAGTAACCCTTTAAGTTATAATTGGGTCTGCATAGTTTTAATTAGATGCCACATTTCACCCCCCTTGCCTTTTTATTAGTCACTTAAAGTGAGCACTCAGGATGGCAACACACAGTCTGCCACTGACTCGTCCAGGGTACTGCCAGAAGTGTGGTGGGTATATGAGGGTGAAAGAAATGTGAGTGGTCCTCAGGATGACTAACTGTGAATCATTTTGTTGCTGTCTTTATCTCTATATTCTGATCTCCTCCTGCACAGAAATCTAAAGGTAGCTATTTTGTGACAGCCCAAGCTACCAAAAAACCCCCCAAGGAGACAGAAAGCAGTATGTGATCAACAGAATAAGCAGATTTACAGGTGCTCTGTATAACACATTTTCTTGCACTGAGACACTACTTACTCACTAGCAGCCCCTACACTAGGTGTTATCACCAGAAATGTAGCGGCAGGCAGATAAAACAAGGGCATCTGATATTCCTGGCTAACCGAAAAAATGTTTGTTCTACAAGCAGCAGAACTGCAGAAATAACTGATTAGGAAATGAGGCTTTATGATTCCCCTTTGTTGGGCTGTGTGTGCCCTCCCCTGTTCACCACAATGTTACCACATGACCTTTGGTTCCTCCTGCATTCTCTCACACTCCCTCCTCTGATGTGCTCTGGGTTTTGTCCTATTTCCTTACCCCACTGTAACACCTTTCATTTCTTTTCCTTCTCATGTCTTGCTTTGGCTGAGGAAGAGGTAATCTGTTTGGATGCAGGTTCAGAGTTGCAAGCCTGCCAGCTGGTGGGCCAGCCCTTACACCTCAGCAGGGATGAGGAACAGGTTTTGGAGGAATTCAGTTCTCTGGGGCTTTAATGCTCCTGTCAAATGTGGCGGCTGCTGGCCAGGCAACCAAAGGGGTGATGGCCAAACAGAGTGATTGTAGAAGCATGATTTCCCCATAAGACAGAGTGATTGTAGAAGCATGATTTCCCCATAAGACAGAGTGATTGTAGAAGCATGATTTCCCCATAAGAACAGACTGAAATAACACTGTACTTCCACACTTGTACAGAAGGGTCCAGAAGGAATCCTTCAAAGGTGAGTAATTCTATTCCACTTTGATCAAGCGTTATTCTCCACTAGAAATGGGAGATTTCATCTGGCACTGGCAGCAGAACCTAGACCAGCTAGACCTCAAAGGTAGGATGCTTCTCTTCCTCACTGCAAACATTGCTTCTGTATCAGAGCCAGACACTGAACAAAGCTTGCACTGAAAAGAGAAATCAATTACCTAATGAAGTTGGAGGAGAGAAGAAAATACTACACAAGCATAAATTTCAAAACCAGTAGAACAGCACATTTCCAACTTCTGTCAGGGAAATGGGTGGCCTCTGAGGGAAGCCCCAAGCTGTCTAATTATTTGTGGGTTCTTTGAAACCCTTTGACCCACCCCAAGAAAGACGGCTGAGCTTTAAAATACTTTTAACAAAAATTTCATCTAAAGGAATAAAGCTGTAAAAAACTTCTGATTTCAACAAAGGATGATCTAATAATTTGTGTTTGGTTTGTTGTTTGTTTTTGGGTTTTTTTCCCCAGAAAGCTGTATTGCAGCAAATCACTCTCATTATTGGGTTTTCTCAGGCCACTAGTTACAGGCTGAAAATAACACATATCCAGATGTTTATACAGAGCTTATCATAGCTTAGGTTACATAAATCATGGTAAAATAGAGTTAAAATCACACTAGACAAAGCACTAAGACAACCAGGCAAAAATCCTACTCCATCCAAATAGGACAGCTGGCATTTAGCAGGTATTTTTACCCCCATCCATCTTCATTTTTCTCCTTATCTCCCATATTTGTAATGGCCCATCCCACCCTGCACAGTAACACACACAGGCTCACCCACTCACTCCCATTTCTTCTCTTGCCAAGAAAAGCATCCTGGTGGGATTCAATCATTTGTTGTCCACAGAACTTCTGGTGTGTGTCTCTAAATAGCTGACATCTGGAGGAGCTATACCTTCCTTGGCACAATCAGATGCTGCTAAAGAACATGACAAAATGCCTCATTCTTAAAATATCTTCTCTCTTCCCCCTACTTCTCTCCAACAAGTCTTTCTTTTTGAGAGGGATTCACAGTCCACTTCATGTAGTGACCAGCTTTCCCAGCTGTTGTTCCCAGGGTCATAAAGAAACTGATGTAAAAGTATACCCTGATAACAATCCATTATTTCTGCCCTCATGTCTGAATCATACTCATTGCTGTTTAGGAAGAATGCATCACTCTGGAACGCTGCTGCTGAGCTAGGCAAACAAGTGGAGCATTGGATTCTTTAATTACAAAACTCTACTTTCCTCTTTATTATTCAGAAAATTTTTTTATCCACTAAAACAGAGGTCTCCCAAACTACAGAATTTTCTATCTATACAAATATGTTTTACTTAATGATTCTTTCTGGCTCACAAACAAATAAGGAGTCTACAAGAATATGATCCTGATCTTGATATGATTAAAAGACTGAAAGAAATGCAGAGGGGGGGAAAATGTTACATAGATTTCCAGCTTGCCTCAATTTTGAATGCTTGATTTTGTAACCAAAAATCCCAAGTTACTCAGAGCAGGGTTGTTGTTGGCTTTTTTAATGTTCTCTCACACACATATGCCAATCTATTTATGTTCATGTGTAATCTTTACTTCAGTGGAGTGTGCTTTCGTTCAAAAAATACAGCGACCACATATATGCCTCAGGTCACCCAGGCAAAAGTGATGGGTAGCACAGATGCTCCTAAACTGATTAAATTGCTTTTGCTAGAACACACACACCATAATCCTGTTCCCTTTTGGTTTATTCAAGGTACCCTGTCATTCTTCTCCAGCCCCTTCCAAACTGCTCTTGTTTGCAGGTTGAGAGAATTAAGTTGACTCACTAATATTAACAGGTCTCTCTAATTCAATAGCAGCTTGTTCAGAGAATGCCACCTGCCTTCTCTTTAAGCAAAAGATACTGAAACACAGCCAACACTTTACCCAGCTGTTTCAAAAGCTAAAATTAGACACACCTGTTTTAACAGTTGTTTCAGCAGCTGGACATTGGGATTTGGATCATTCAGATTTACTAACAGCTTTTTCCCCTTAGAGACAGTAGTGCAATTTTAGTGTTTCATCCTGTGTTTAGAGAAATTTATGCTGCAGGGGATGGTGTGAATGAACCAAAAGAGGTCAGAGTGTTTCTCTTCCACATTGCTGGACTTTGCTACAATCCAAGAAAAACTGCCTTTTCAGTTCCCGCTTTCAGATTCCAATGGGATCGAGATATTCTGGTCTTGACCTAATAGTATACAAGAACAAGATCTTGAACTATCTGTAAACCAACATAGTGAAAAGCTGCTGGTATAAAATGGCAAGTTTGTGAGATTTGTACTCTCTTTTTGCTGCAAGGAGTTGGCAACACTCATAGCTAAAGCCAGCAAGTGAATCCTGCCAACTTTTCCATGCAAAACCCACTTCCCCAGCATCTAAAGCACAACTGTCCCACCAGATGTCTTCACATTCAAAGTCATCCCCCACTGCAGAAACCTATGTCATGCTGGAAACAAAAAACACTGTGATGTTATGAAAGAACTGCCTGCAAAGTGAAAGACCAATTTAGTGAAAGACCATGTGAAATTACACTTTAAACACTTGCTAGAGCTGTTTCCAAGCTTCTGTATTTGACCAAGTTGCTTGAGAATCCAAAAACCTTGTGCTAAAAGGAAGGTTCAATTCCCTAAAATTGCGGTATTTCACAATCTGGTTCTGTTTGCCTTTTTCCCTGAGGCAAAATCAATTTCTACAGTGCTATCCAGACCCGTTTATTCCCAAACTAGAGTCCAGCCCTCTGGTGTTGACTGTGGGACCAACTGGTAAACACAATCAGGGAGATAATCTGTGTTACAAAGAAGCATGCAAAACCAGGAATTCCCTGAATTTGAGTTATAGCTAAGAAAAAGACACAAAAGAATCATCAAGACAGTTCTTGAAGTTAAAGTTGGCCCTGTAGTCTTAGAGTTCCCATATAATCAGAAGCCATAAATAAATTTGTAAACAGGAGTGCACTAAGTTATATAAAAGTAAACACCTCACAGAGTATATACTCATTATGCACTCCCCTGGAATGGGCACCTGAGTGTTTTCAAAGAAAAGACACTTATGATATGAACCCAGAGAGATAGCATGCACACCTATGGAGATTATTTATAATGTACATAAGTGTATGCAACCATACAACCATGACCATACATCTCTGTAGCCAAGGGAGCAGGGGCCTAAGAGCACACTGCACATTATCAGCTTCCCATCAAAATACACTGCAAATTTTCTAAGAGAAAGGGGCAAGGGTAGGGAGACTACTTGGCTGTCAAATTCAGTAATAAATGCTTGTCAAGAGTGTTTTTGAGTAAAAGTGCTTGGAGAAGTGGGGCCACCATGATCAAACTGCCCAAGTTGAACTCAAGAGCAGGGAAGACAGGAGAGACAGTGACACAAAGACTTTCTCCTCTTTCTGGGAAATAATGAACAAATCCTTCAGCGTAATTACTCTGTTACACCTGCTAGCCCTTATCTCAAGTCCATATGAGACAAAAGATGCTCCTATCTTCCCTCAGATTAGATGTGCCTTGTAAAAAGCGATCAGAGATTGGCACGATAATTATCCTCCCTCATTAGAAAGCAAGCCCTGAACCTGACTGAATATGACTCCTCTGTCAAGGCCCTTTGTGGGCTCTAATAGAACCCAGCCAACATCAACAGGCACAACACTTCATGTGAACAAAACAAAGCAACATATCAAGTAATCTTGTCTTTTTAGTTGCTTTTTCTCTTCCAAGCCTGATAAGTGAGGTGGGAAGGTGCCAAATTCTTTTTTAACTAGTATAAATGAGCCTAAATGTCACAGAAGAGCCTTGTGAAGTGAAAAGCTTTCTAAATGTTTTTCTCTCCCACATCGAAAATAGATTGCTCTTTTTTCTTTTTCTTTTCAATTAAAAAAGGCACACTCTCTCTCTGAGACCACTGCCTTTCACCATTCCAAGGGTCAGCCAGCTGTAGGGACCCAGAGAGTTTTCAGTGTTGTTCTGGAGCAGCATACACCAATAGTGCAAGGGACACCTTTGCACATGGATGCCAGGAAGAAGGGTAAACACATAGGTAAATACAAAGTTAAAGACTCTTCTGACAGGAGCGTGAGCAAACCTAAAAGGCCTCTTTGTGACAGAACAAACGTGCTCCTTTTTTTTTTTTTTTTTTTTTTTAAATGCATTTGGAGCATGTTTGTTGCTTTGGTTCTTTTCTGTTAGCATGAATGTGAACAGTTACTAACCTCCAAGAACTCTGACCCCAGTGACTGTAGCACCACCATGGAAAAGGCAGTGCTGAGGCAAAACTCTACTCCTGGCACAGACAGGGCAGACAGGACAATCTCATTTAAAAGGGATGAGTGGCAAGAGCTCAAGCTTCCACAGTGGTGCACATCTAGATATGACTGGTAGATAAAGCCCAGTGAGAAGGATGGGTGGTCAATGGTCAGTGGTTATGGGAGCTTTGTGACAGCAGATGAGGGCAGACAGCACTGGCTAGTGCACAAACTGGAACATTAGGAAGAGGTGCAGAGAACTGTGTTTAGTGGCCTTAATGAATAAGCTACTTCCCTTTTAGTACAACCAACCATGGTCACTTTATCATCCCAAAGGTCACTCCTATCTCCTCAGTCTGGTTCATTTCTTCATGGTCTCAGTTAAAAAGCTCTGATTGCATTTCTGGTCTTACAGAACAATGTCAGGAGAAGCGTCCCCTTTGATTCTGCAACCAAATATAAGGCTCAAAGAAATGATCACATCCTATAGCCTGTTCAACAAAACATGCTGCAAAATGGTGCTACTTTGCAGCAGTAGGAGCAGAACTGTGGTAATGCATTACAGTATCCTGCACCACTGTCAAATGAGATGTGTGGTGCCAAAATGCAATGGCATTTAAAAAGATAACTTATTCTTCAAGTCATTGCATTACAAGTACATCACAAGAACACAGAAAACACATATAACCTACAGAAATGCTATAACTTAACACATGAGAGCAGAGTAAGACACCGAATTTAGGACACCTGACCTCACAGAAGGGTAACCTTGGATGCTCTGCAAAGGAGCCCTCTGTGAGTTACTCACACATGGGACTCCACTGCAACCTTCCCCATTCCCAGCCTCCTTCCAACACCCAAATCAAGGAACACCTTCTACACTGGAAAAATGTAGTCTCACAAAATTAATTTTACTATTTCACCATCTGCCACAGTCTGCTCCTTCCCAAGAAGGAATGTGAGGCTTTCCATTCCACGCAGAACCCAGAAGCTCAGACTAGTACAACTACCATCCTCTGAAATCTAAATCTCAGAGCTGGCCCCTCAGGTACAACAAGAGGGATTTTAAACAATTCTTTTTTTGTTTTAATATTTTACTGTTCCTTTTATTTGCCTTTTCTTTTTGTATGTGGGTAAAGGGAGAGGAAAACTGGGGAGCGGGGGGCTGTTTTCATGCTTTCATCTGTAGTAAATAAAAAAATTTTGTTTCATAAAAATTAAATTAGGAGATTCAATGACGCTATATGCCTGCAGGAGCTCAGATTCTAAGATACACATCAGCCACCAGTGGCCTCAAATTAAATTATGCACTAGCAATAAAAAGCATCTCACATTCAAAAAACAACAGAATTCTTGATCAGTGAACATTTCAAAATCTCTGCTCTGCAGAGGCATACCCAGGTGTTTGCTAGGCAGATGTGACAGAACATTACTACACTGGAGCAGTGGTTAATTGCTGTGATCATTTAAATATGCATTTATTTGCCTTTCAATTGAGAAAATGAAAATCTAAAGTGGAGTTGTTTTGTGGTCCCAGTGCTAGTAATTAGCCTCCTCATCTCAGTAAAACTTGGGTAGGCAATGATGCTCTTCCTTGCCTTGCCTCAGCTTTCCTAAAACTCATCATCTTCACAGAAATCTGACTTATTTCATTGGTCTCCCTTCTCCTGTGACCACTTGCCTCTTTCCCTTTTCTGTCTTCCTTCCCTGTCTCCCTGTTTCGTGGACTAGGAGCAAGAGCAGCATATGCATAACCCCATTTCTTTACCTTGCTGCTTACAGCATTTCTCAATTTCAGGAAAGTTCCTTTTAATTAATTCTGGCTGGCACCTTATTTGCATAAGGATGAACTATGAAGCAGCATTGCTTCTCCTCTTCTGCAATACCAGAGTCTCCTGATGAGTTTGAATAGTTTTAAACAGGGTTATGCTTTCTCTTGTGCCCTCTTGCAAGCTTGGTGCTCTGCCAGGCAGCTGCAGAATGGCTGCATTGAGTGCTGAATATTCCCTGTGCAGCAGGATCACAGGAGCTCTGAGGGGGAAGGCTCACCCAAGCTCCCACAGCTAAAGCCTGGCAAAAAGAATGAACATTCCTGCTGCCTTGAAAATGATGTATGTGCACAGAGGCTTTGCACAGCTTACAGCCATGTATGATACCCTGCACTGCTGCCTGAAGCCCTGCACATGATGTAAATGGCCATGCAGAGAAACACTCTCAATAGCACAGACCTGAACCAAGATCAAGCAGCAATGTAAAGGTAAAGTAACTCCACTGCCCAGGGTCAGCCTTTGCTTGCAGGGTTTGTTTTTATGTAGATATTAATGTATAGTTTATTGGCTGGCACACTGAAGGGGTTAGCAGGAGATAAGCTGGCTTGTTCCTTTTAGATAGGATTAAAAGCTTTTACACTGGTTCAGTGCTTCTTGAGAAAAATAGCTGTTTTTCCCACAAACTTCAAAAGATAGGAGGTTGCAGTCTAGCTGGAAATGGTGACAACAGGCCTTCTTTTGGTACTTCTGCTCTAAAAGGAGCTGTGAAAAAAATATGATTTTCTCATCTTCTAGGACTTAAGCAGATCAAATATGCCTGACCTTCTGATGAGCGAGAAATGTTGGGGTGCTTTTCTGTCAATGCTTAGACCTGAGATAAAAGCTGAGCTCATATCCAGCCAGTCTGACTAAATTACAAAAAACTAAGTAGCTTAACCTCAGCAGTTCCCTTGCAAAGGAGCTACAAGAACCCCTGGCCAGTGTGATCCCAACAGCCAACATATAATTCACCTCCATGGTGGTCTCAAAGCAAGGGGTACACATTTACAGCAAGCCACATACTAAATACAATTTGCAGCCTGCTAGCAATGAGAAGGTTACAGCTCAGAAAGATATGGGATTGGCACTTTTTTTTTTTTTTTTGGTCAATTTTGCCAATTTACCTAGGTAAAACTCTGCTTGTCCTGGGAAAATGGCCAGACAAGATTATGCAATACCACTGTCATCTCATTTTCTGTATGCTTGCTAATTCAGCCTATTAACAAATTTCATCACAGTTACAAACACTGGCATAAACGAATATTTTCTTATATTTTGCCAAGTTTTCAAAATTTGTAAATCCCTCATCAGTTACAGGAAAATAGGGTCTGCCAGTTAATAATTTATGTCAGACTCATGCAGAATACCCAGCTATGTAGCAGGAGAGGCGACTCCATTCTCCTGCTCCAAAGCTGCTGCCTCCTAGAGTGCAGAAGACCTGATGTCCCCACTGCAAGTAGTGAACAAAAATACCAGCCCACTCTGAGCAGCTCTGGGCTTGTTCAGCACAGCAGCAGAACACTTGGTTTTATTCTACATCGAATGTGTAACCATGAAAACATACAAAAATCCTGTTCCAAAATCCACAGCTAGACAAAGAAATTGTTTACTACATAGGAATATTTTATATTTGTAAAATGTATGGTATGAAACTATTCCAAATGAATTTACTGCTAGAGTGTACATAAAAGGAAGCATTAATTACTCCAACTCAAAGGAGAGCCAAGCTGAGGCAGTGAGGGACAAAACACACCACTGGTGGGGGTGGGGGTGTCTCTGTGTTTCTACACAGCCTCTAATGACATGATCATATGCTACTGTTTTTTGACATGACCTTCCCTTCACTCCTTGCACAAGAAGAATGATGCCTGTTGAAGGTGCTGTTACTTGATCCTATGTTTTTTCTCTATTGCTCCATTTGTGGCCCTTCTGCACATTACTAATCCTGCTCTGAGAGTAATTTTTTTCCACATGGGCTTTTCTGCGGTGCCACTCAGCAAAGCACTGGACTGTTTTGCAAAAACTAATGACTTTGGAAAACACCTTTCTCAGGTGATAAGCTCATTTTCCAAATGCTGAGCTCAGGAGTTGGGAAATTGAATCAAAATGTCCACTAGTATTGAATGAGCAGTCTCGGATTTTAAATTCTGTCTACCCAGTGAGCTTAGAACCTTATGGAACCTTAGAACCTGAAGCACAGCTAGTGCTGACATCATTCCTGCTTTTAAGGGCTCAATAATGTTTCCATCTAAGCTCTAGATCTCAAGTAAGCCCGGACACAAGAAATGCGTAATTCAGAGGTGACCTGAAGGAAAAATGATCTTAGTAACTTCCCCAGCATCATAATGTGACTCTGGAGAAGAAAGAGGGATAGAGGAATGAGATGTCTCCTAATCAGTGCTTTGCTAAAGAGGTATCCCTCCCTTGTAGAAATCTTTTTCTTCATTCGCTACACATTCAGCTTCAGAAAAATCAAAGTGGCGTCCTATGTACAAGGCCATCAATTTGAGAACAGATCCCAAGTGCCAGAAGCTCCTTTTGCTTCTGTGCACAGCATGGGTGAAAGGCATATAGGGGAAATAATGAGTAAAGATGTTACCAAACACTGTAGCACAAAGACCATAACCAAAGGATCACAAGGTCTATTTAAACTAATTTTTAACTCCTTGACTTTTATGAGTCAAGGAGTTAAAAATTATGAGACGTCCCCAGTCCTTTTAGATTTGTTAAATAGGAAACAGCTTATATAAATATTTATACAGAGATAGATAGGTTTGTAAATACAGATATACTATATATATATATTTATATATATATATATGTACATAAAAACATATAGCCTTCTCTAAAACTTATTTAAAGTTTCAGTGAGTTCCTTTTGATTTAAAGAGATGCTACCATATCCATCGGCATTTCTGTTTTACATTTTTTATTGAACAAATCTAGAACTGAAAACTAGATTTCCTTCAAATTCCCCTACCTGCATAATGCAAGGAAATGAAAATGTCTGTCAGCAAAAGTAATGTGTTTAATACCACGCCAGCCCTAAACATCAGTAGAGATTTCTGTGTATTGCAGATAATTCTATCACCAAGCCATATTGCTCTGTGATGTGCTTTTATCTTTGCTGTAGGATAATATCAATATTTCAAGCACGAGCAAAAGAATGTTTTATGAGATTGATGTGGGAAAATACGGTGACAAGCACATAAAAAAGGGCAAAGAAAAATGCCAGGTACTCATCATAAATGCCTTCCGTTCCCACCAGAATTTGTCTAGTTTATCCAGCTTTAATCAACAAGTAGAGGTCCACTGGGGCACCAGTGACTTGGATTACATTTTCAGTGCCAAAGAAGAGCAGCAAGCAAAAAAAAGAAGAATAAAGAAGGTAGCAGGATGGGGAGACTGTCATCTACATTGTGGAAGTTTAGACCTTTAAAGGCCAAAATCATATGTTGTTAAACCTTTAAATTAAATAAAAAGAAATTATTTTTAAAGAAGAAAATAGAATGGGGAAAAAGGAAAAAAGTATTGAGCCATTTGCTGTACTGCACACATGCCTGATAAAGGTCAGATGATGCAGGGCAAAAATACTCAGGGAATAAACCCATGATGCCCTGAGCAGGCAGCTCTTTGGGCACTGCTGGAGCCTGTGCATGGAAGTGCCCAAACAAGAAGTTAACCCTGTATGGCTCTGGTTGGGTGAATTATTCACCTCCTGCCTACTTCTGCAAAGGTAGACAAGGTAGGTTTTCTGCAGAAAAACTCTTGGTTACAGATACAATTATACCAAGAAAGACGGTGTTTTTCCCCAGTACAGCTAATTAGCTACCTGTGCCCCACACTGGCACAAGATCTAAGCTTGTTTATATAAACTTTGCAAGTAACTCTTCTGGCAAATCCACCAACACAGATCATTTGTCATATTGTCCTTTTTTTTTCCTCTGGGGCTTGCAGTTCTTCCCTGTTTGACAACAGAACTGATGACTAGTATTTAACCCCTTTCCACATTAACACTGCAGCTGTTCAGCCAGACTCATTTGTTACTGTTGTTTGGTGTTAGGTACCTCAATATTTGTTTGTTGAACTGAGAACCCTTACAGGAAGCTGAGTTTCAGGAAAAGAGTGATTGGCACCTTCTGCAATCAGTTTTAAAACTGTTCCAAGTCATTAAAACTGAGGTAATCAAAATTATTAGTTCTGTCAATCTTGCCTGATTTAATTGGAAGCAAAAGGAAATCTCACAGCCCAATCTTTCCTAAAGTATCCTCCATCTCTACTGTCCAACTCAATGTTCTCCTGGGGACATTCAGATAGTTTTTAGTCCATATGAAACAGTGCTCATTTCAAACCCAATTTCATGAAATGCCTAAAAAACTCTTTGAAAATAACTCTCATAATAAGTACTGAACCTTTTATGATATTACATTATTACCAGACAGTAAATTCTTCTGTCTCCCCAAATCCCTTACCAACTTCTTTTAAATACATAAATAAAGAAGGGGAGTTTCAGTCGATATTATTTCACAATATGTGGATCTGAGACATTTTAATAAGAAAGGCACTTTCAGGCTAAGAGGTATGAATTGTACACCAAAGAAAATGGTTTAATACACTGCTTAATACTGTCATAAAAAATGATAACAACATGATGGCTTTTACATATTTTAACATTTCTTTAGTGGTGGAAAAAGTGGTAGTGAGAACTATATTTGTATATCACATAAATGTCAGAAGTGACACAGAACCGCACAGTTCCAACAGCATTGCCTCACCCTGACCAAAGAAATATTACCTGAACAGAGATCCAGGGATTTCCTCTGAGAGTGGCTCTTAAAGAGAGTGCCTCTGCCATATACCCCCCCAGTTCATGTGAAATAATGAACACCTGCCATGTCCTCACATCTTCTTGCTTTTATATACAGTGTGTTTTTTTCTAAAGCTTTGACACAGAATCAAGGTATGACATGCTGATAACAACATTTGAAACAGGAGCAAAATGGACAGGGATACTCCTGTCTACCAGGGAACAGCCCATGACCAGGAATTCCCTGCTGGGCAGAGGGTCATGCAAGAGACAACGATTTTGGAGGGGCCATCACAGCAGCAATCACCACAAGCTCTCTGTGCAAGGACCTAGAGAGACATCCTGAAGCATAGATAGATTTACCTGTAACAGCACTGTAGCAGTAGTACCATGGATGAAAATAACTCTTTTAGGAGAAGGAAAAGGCTCCTCCCTCAGCTATAGCCTTTCTAGCAGAACCTTGACAAAAAAACACCTGAGCTGTATAGCCTATGATCATACAGAATGACTGTTGGGGGTGCATCCTTTCATTTCTTAAGAAGAGGTGGTGGAGGCCAGTAACTTAAAGACAGCAGCCTCCTTCAACTGGCAGCAGACCACAGCAAGCCACCCAAACCTTGGTGCCTTTGCCTTTCCCAAAAGGTAGAAGGGGAGAAGTGGTATTTTCTGGGAGCAATCCTTGATCCCCCTTTAAGGAGTTACCTCTGCATGAGTCCATAACTGAAATACTACCAAGATTTTGACTCTCATAGTCCCAAGGATGAAGAGATTGTCAGGTCCTATATGGGAATTTCCAGAAATGAATTTGGGACTTAACTGCTGAGGCATTGAATATAAAAGGGGAGGCAGAGGAACTCATATTGCTCTGGCTTCATCATTTAGTCCAAAAGGTAAGTCTTGTTTTTGTGTTCCCCAAGCCCCTCCCAGGCTTGTGATATAGGACCCAGTCTACTAATACATATCCATTTAACGTATTCCCATGGACTCGATTGACCAAGTGGTTCTGTCTTCGAGATACTGTTGCAAAAGGAGAGTTTTAAACTGCTAAATGCCATGTAAAAGTAAATGGTCTTTTAGTGTTCTGTAGCAGGGCTATTCTAAATTGTGCAAGCTCTAGCAAAAAGTATTAACTTGTACATAAATGTTTTCTCCTGCTTTTTTATTCTTCCAATGAACAGGAAGTCCCTAGGGTCCTGTTAACTGAGAACAATAAAGACTACTTCCACTTGTCAACAGAAATAGGTTTTACATCTAACAATAAAGTATTCTGGCACTTTAAAATGTGTATTTGCTTTTAGCTCCATACCCCTTAAGAGGGATGCTGGCTTTTTGCACATTCAGTGGGGGTAAATGTGGAACATCTGAAGCCACCCTGTACCCACTTTCTCAACGACAGGGGCTTCTCTTATTCCATGGAACACCATTAACTTCTTGAGGAGTCAGCACCCCCAAATAGTCAGGCAACATCTTCCAAGAGAGTGTTTGGGTTTATCAAGCCTGTAGGACAACTTGCAGATTTCTCTCAGGTTTCTGTCACAACACCAGTTTCCCTTGTCCTACCAATCAAGACCTCTGTTTCCTATGGCAATATTAAGAAATCTGTGCTAAGATAGAATGGGAGAGAATAAGTGACAGAAATTTCTAAGAGGGAGCATATGCCTGATATAGGTTATCTTGAAGACCAAACACATAGCTCATATGTAGCTACTGACCTAAAAGTTGTGCATTTCCCTTTCCTTTCACTAGGGAGCATGTTTTCTACACAGGAGAAGTAGAAAAGCAGCTTTTTCCAGGCTGGAGTTGAAGGTTGGAGCCTTCTGCTTTTGATCTCTTTTCATAGGTGTAGGAGTCCTGACTGTTTTCATATCGAGATCTATTTGGTGAAAAGGTCAGGAAAGTCTAGCCCAAGAAAAAAGAATGTTCTTGGTTCTAGGCAGTGGGGGTTTTATAATAGTATTAGTTCTTAATGCTGAAGTACACACATGTGAAGGGGCTGAAGTACACATGATTGAAAGGAACTACACAGGTAAACAATCCAAGTTTCTGAGTTGCCCTATCCTCCCCTCACCTCATCCTCCACATCACTCAGCCCTTCCCCCAGGGTTCCTGTGAATTCTTAGACCTGGCTTGTCACAAAACTGACCAGCATTTACTTAAATGTGTGTACAAGCACATCTATTTTATTTACTTCAATGTAAGTATCTTCATGGACTTTCCAGAAATACAACTGTTTTTCCTCCCAAGTATGAAAACATAGCACATTCAGTTATTCTTTACCTAAATAAGAAATAGCTGGAATATTGGTATAAACTAGGCTTAATTCAGTGTCTAAAGACAGTACACTCTTTAAAACTTCTTCAGGTAATTAAGATCTTAAGGTTATAAATACAGTTAGTTCCTCATAACTGTGATAGGATTCCTTCTTCAACTTATTTGCAACTTTTAAAAACTAAAAAAACCTAATAACATTATTTCCTGGCTGGGTGCTATGAGCACTGCATCAAAACTGCAAATTGAACAGAGTGAGGCCTGATAGTTTTGGTTGTTCTGGGGTTCTTTTAAAAAAAAACAAAAAAACAAACCCCACAAGAAGTTGATTTTGGACTTAAAATTGCATGTGTATCATTAAGAACTGCACTTGTGGATTTTCTTTGAGTGCTACCCAGCTGAGCACTGCTCCTCAGCTCTGCACTGCTGCTCTGCCATTATGTCACAACTGATCTCGAGCTCTTCCATCTGTGAGTTATTCATTGCCTCTCCTCGTGTTCGTCTGCTGGCTATTTATAAATTAAACTCCACTATCACAGCAGTCACTAGTTTCTCTTAAAGAGGATCTAAATTTACAGCATAAAATGCTGAAGTTGCACAAACACTCGCTACACAGGGAAAAAAATAATTCCCATCTTAGAAACAGCAGTTACTGTGAAATATTTGAAGTATTTCCACTTGAGTCTATTCTAAATATCACCATTTGATGCAGCCATTTTGGATTTTAGCAGGCATAAGGGCACCAACCAGCTTACTGAGAATCATTTGCACATATGCTGATAAAGTCCTGGCTTGCAACAGACTGAAAAAGCAATCACCACTAGGCAGTTTAGCTTCCTGCAGCTTCAGAGAGCCTGTGCATAAGTGACTGGAGGCTGAAAATCCCTAGGTGTCTTATAGCCATACTCTGTCAGAAATAAGCCTTGGGGACCAGATCCTGAGCTCTGTGTTCCCATTGCCTTTGGGAAATCCTTCTAATTTATACCAGCTGAGGAATTGGCCTTTATGTGTGTAGTCTCCATAATTCTCTTCTACGACTCCTCAAATAAAATGAGAATGATAAAAGCTGAAAGGGTATGAGAGCATGAAAAGTAAGCAAGTCTCTGCTCTAACTTATACCAGTAAAAACAAGAAAAAGGCAGAGCTTGGAACAGTGGCTTCAGATCCACCCTGACACACAGAGAGCAAAACTTGACCAAGGTGATGTCCAGAATTAGGAGCGCAACTCTTGATGCATTTTCTTATCTCTGCTATTCTTTCTTCCTGACCTTGGGTAAGTTGATTAACCTTCCTCTTCTAAGTTTCTCTAAAAGTGGTGTGACGCTGCACCTCCCATAGAGGTTGTGGTGCTTAATTGGCCAGTATCTCTCAAACACTTGAAGTGCTTTGGATGAAATACATTGTGCAAGCGAAATAATTGAAGTCAATGGAGCTGTGACAACTGACACTAGCTGGTGGAACCCTAGTGTTTAATAGGATCAGAAGGAGGCTTAGTTAAAATGACAGGAAGCCGAAGAGGAATTTGGTGGTAATAAGATCAAAAATGAGTCAAAGGGGTTACTTTTTGCTGTAGTAATACTCAGAATTTTTCATCTTCCAGGCATTTTATCAGCATCCATTAATTTTCAGGCTGCCCCGTAAACAGATCTGTAACATGTCTCCCATTACGCAGATAGAAAAATCAGGCAGATAAGTGATGTGACTTATCCACAGAACAAGATGTAAGAAATCAAATTTGAGGCCCTGGTTCCCAAGCCTATTCTCAGAGCTCCCTTTCTGCCTCTCTTTTGTTGTCTATATATTTCCTTATCTTTCTGTTTCAATTATGAAAGCCCATCTCCTGCTCCTTTTTCTGCAAGCATCCTTGCCTAATTCCCTGTAAGATACTGCTCAGATCTAACTCAGATCTGCTGTTCTGTAAACTTCTCAAAGCTTTCAGACAGAAAGCAAAGCTGGGGTGAATGCTGCTGGGCTGAGCAGCTCTCCTTGTCTTAGCAGCCCCTCTTCCCAAGTGCCAAGATGCAGCAGTTTTTGCCCTTCCAAGTATTTTTCCTGGTTCCCTACCAGTTTCCCACAGCAGCTGGCTGCTGCACTGCAACCTCTCTTCTCAGAAGCAGTTCTCATCAGAATATGCTGGGACAAGGTCTGTTGCTTCACACTGCCTACTGCTCATTGCTGGAAAAAATTCATGACCTGTTTAAGCCCCTAGGGAAAATTATTGTCATTACTTCAGCTCTTGAAGATATTTGCCATTAGAGGATACAAGGCTGAGGTTATGTAAGTGTGCCAGACAAATCCAGATGTTCCAAGGAGTCCAACCACAGCTGCTCTGCTCCTAGCCCTCCTCTGGAATGGGTGCCAGGCCAAGATTTTGGGTACTCAGTCTAACTAATAGCCTCCAGGCACATCTCCACAGACCAGTTTCTGTGTAGAGGGAATACATGAACTTAAAAATCAGCCCCTTACTTGAAAATAAAGAAGTATTAGTGTGCTGGGATGCTTCTGTACTGAAGTTTCCCAGCAGATGGAAACGTAACATGAAATGGGGCAAATTATTCAACGATTATAATATTAGAAATCTATAAATATGCAACAAGCCCAGACAATATTGTTTACTCTAAAATAAAGACTTCCACGGCTGCTTACTACAACTATTCCACAGCAATACTGGGGGTAATTAGTCTTGTATGCTAGAGGTTTCCTAAATTTTTTTTTTTAAAGTTATTTGCCCCAGATTTACACTCATAGTTCAGAAAGAAGAGGTTTGGCTACATTATCTCTACTTAATTAAAACCCAAACTAGAACAAAGGAGAAAATATAAAACATTACCGAATCAAACCTCAGCACTTACTTGTGAGAACACCATGATGAGACACATTTGAAAAGATTATTTTCTGGCTAGCTACAAAAGAAGATGGCTTCTTTCACCCTTAAAACAAAACAAAACAAAGCAGAAAACCAACCAACCAACCAACCAAAAACCCAAATAAACAAACAAAAAAGTGAACATTTTAATTGCCGCAAAATTTTGGCCCAGATGAAATTTGAAGGACTAAGGAAGCAAACTGGATTACATAACTGGAAAATAATTTGGTATGGGTTTTGTTTTTGTTTTTGGTTTTTTTTCAGAACAAAAAGGTAAAGATGGATGCATATTTGCCCTTGCTGACACCTGAGTGCTTTGATGGTGATATAACACTTCTTGTGCATCTCTGTTTGATACATTGGAGACAGCACATCAGACACAAAAACTGTAAAGATAAACTGTGAATTCTTCCAATCCAGATGAAATGGCAGTTAGACTCATAAAAAAAATTCTATGAAAAAAAAAATTACTCTTCCTGTCCTATTCTGTGCTCTTTGCTTACAAGATGTCGATTTTGAGAATTTTGATTGAGATGTTAGGTTCTTAACATACTGAGTGTCTTTTGTTACACCACAAGTGAACTCCCTAAAAATTTTAACTCAAAGTCAACACATAGGATTCAGCTAGACTGACTCCCTGTACAATATACAGGTTGTAGTCCCTGTATAACCTTAGTGAAATCTCTTGTTTTATATTCCTCCAGTGGGAGCTATTACAGTCAATTCATTAATGTGTAAAAATGTGATTTAAGACCATCAGACAGAAAATCTTAAAGAAAAAGCTTTGTCGTCATAGATTTACATTAAAATTATCTTAATAAAGTGAATGCTGTGCTATCTTTAGTTACAAAGTTAAAAAAAAGGTAGGTATGCAGAGTCACAGTATCTGATAACTAACGCAGAAGGGAGATCTGTAACAAGTAGATCCACAACAGCTAAAACTTCTGAGGTTTTCTGCAAAACTACAGGTGAAAGCAATGACATCTTTCATTTAGAGGCTTGCTCAAAGCTCATCTCCTAATACTGTTTGTCTGGGAAAAAAAACCGCAGAAGAGAGAGAAGGTAGCAATTACCATTGGGGAAAACATAAAAGATGACTGCTGTGTGTATGCCAGGCATTGGGGAAAATTACTACTTTGTCTTTAGCAGAGAGATGACATTATCCCTGCAGCCAAACAGAACCTACACTGTAAATGCAATGTCCAAATATATTCAACAAGAAGAAGAGAGAAATCCAGCTGGATTAGAAACAGAGCCATTCATGAACTAATTGGGACAAAGAAGTTTTGCTGACAGTCTAGGCTGCATTCAGCAGCTTACTGGTCAGTTAAAAGAGGTGGCAGTACCATTCCCATTTTGGGAGCTCTGGCAGGTTAGTGATGGGAATTACCCAGGATAACAGTGAAAAGCAGAGTGGTCACAAGCACAGGGGAGGTAGTCTCAGCTTGCAATGGGCTTTTTGGATGCATTTAAGTGAAGGATACACCTGTACTATCAAATGAGGAGACAATGCTTCCCTGTTTGGAAATAGATTCCAGGATTTGATTTTTTCATGGTAGCATTGGTCTGGAATGGTCTACAATGATCCAGTGGGTATATACCAAATAAAATGATGGCTCATTGGATATGTGAGCTTTTCACATTTGTGCTTGCTTTTCTCTATGTGGCTGCTGGCTTGGAGGGAAAGACTTGGACAGAAAAGAAAAAAACCCCAAAAAACGAAGCCAGCACAAGAGCCCAGGGGAAATGGGGCAAAACTGTAATGAGAAAAAGGAATAAATAAATGGAAGTGGTACGTAAGCAGCACTTAAGTCTGTGTGAGGTTAACACCAAATGCTTACTCCAAGCTAAATAAATGCTGCCTGGGGACTGTGATTAGAGCAGGCAGCTCAGGGGAGGGAGCAGCTTCTCAAAGCTGGAGCCAGGGGAAGGCTTTGGGAGCAGTGTGGTGAGCATTTTTGAGCATTAGCTCCATCTGACCAAAGGGAACATGATGTTCACAATAAGGGTGAAAGCACTCCCCTACCACATCTATCTAATGCAGTGCCATCATGCTGCCAGCCTGTGCAGAGATGTCATGTCATTCTGTCACGTTAACATCACAGAGTTTCAGAGCAAGTGGAGATGTCACATGCCCTGTCCAAACTGACCCACACATGAAGCCAACAGCTTGAAATGCCTCCTTCCCACAATAGGGTCCTAGCTCAAGACAAATGAGCAGGCAGCCAAATGCAGATCAAAATCCTTGTTTGAATAATCTGCCTCTTGAAATACTTCTCCTTTTTCAGAAGCAGGTATTGGATAAAACTGCTCAGGCACAGCCCTCAGTCAGAGGTAGCAGCCAAATTATCAATTTACTTCTTCTGATTCATATTGCATTCTACCTGCAGGTATGTAATCAGGCTTTTATTCACCTAACTGCTTTATTCTCTAACAAGCAATTCATCTGAAGAGCTTTTTACTGCAGGATTTCCACTGTAAGGATCTTTTATTTCTGTTGGAGAAGGAACTCACTGCTACAGTGCAACACTTTTGCTCATTAAAAATAATTTCTCAGTGAGTTTGGTCGTAGTAGCTCTTCAGTCATATTAGAGACCCTGCTGCAGCCTAAGTGCTGGAGAACATGCTAAAGACCAGCAGGGAAAATGAAAGGGAGAGAAGAAAACAAGCGGATGGAAGGACAAGACAGATTGCTGCAAATTATAAGCAAGCGCAGACCTGCTGCTGCCCACTGAGGTACTGATTTGTCCAGCCCTGGGAAATGTGCTTGACCATAAAGTCAGACTGTACCCTCATCAGAATTTCTCACCTACTTACAAATACAGTTCTCTATGTATTTTCCCTCTTGCCTCACTCTCTTCTTGGCTCCCTTCCCTCTTGCATCATCCTTGGCTTTCTTCCTTTACTACCATAACTTTTGTGCTCACCAGGGATGCTTTGAAGCTTGCTTTCGCAACATAGCCTCATTCCAATCTTTAGGGAAATTTGGTACAGAAAGCCTGTAGTTTATATCAGCAAATTCAGTAACACAAGCACATTGCCCCAGAGAGGTGGCACGTTCAGCTGCCAGTGAGCTTACTTCAGCTCCCTTGCTGGAGCAGGCAAGTCCCTCCTCAGGAATTCTTGTGTGTGTTGGGGAGGGGCAGGGCTGCAGCAGCCTGTTCTGTTACAGGAGGTAACAAAACCTGACAACTTCCACTGAAGCTCCCTGTTTTCAGCTAAATAAGAGAACTGGCACAATCTGGAGGTGGAGAAAGATTATTTCAAAATGCAAAGCATGTTAATCTCCCTTCTTCTGACTTAAGCACAGGTACCAGTCAATGACTACTTCTAATATACCACGTAAATAATGAATCACATTATTCAGAGAAATATCAGCTCAGACAAAAACAGAAAGAAGCAAGGTACTACTTTTCATTCTGTAGGACAATTTCACCTCCAAAGTAAGTTAAAAGCCTTCCTGAGGCTCTCCATCAGTTGAATACAGCTTTGTTTTAATAAAATCAAAGCAGAGTCCCTTAGCATTAAAGTGCTAATCACTTCAGGGAATTCATGATTGTACAATAGCATCTACTTTTCTTTAAGTAGCAGAAAAAGGAGGAGCTGGATAGTCTGTCCTGGACACAAGAAAAATATTGTGATTGGTCACTGTCTAGCCTAGGGGAACATACTAAAAGATCAAATTAAAAAATGCAGTATTTGTTTAGAGAGGGAATACTGCTCTAACACAAAATAAACTCATATGCCAGAAGCCTCCCTGCCTGAGGTAAAACAAGAGACATAGAGCTCCTGGGATTATCCTGCAGCAGAACAACCAGTGCTGCAGAATTAACTAGAAGGAATTAACTTTTAGACCTTTTCCATCTTTCATCTTATTGAAAAGAGCTGTCCTGGTCACTGTGGCCATGTAATCTCCTAGGAAGACAAGGGAGTATAAATTTGGGCCTCCAGGCTTGAGTGGCTCATGTCAGTGTTCACTACTGACTCCTTTGTACCTCTGTTGTGTCTCAGGAGTACTTTGATTCACTTCTAACTTTGATTCTGGCACTGCTAGGTGAGAAATGGCCCTCCCACTTGCTTTTAAACCCTGGGGAAATTCTGCACTCTGTTTTATTTCTAGTATCTGTTCAACTGGTGTAATTGGGTTGTTTCAGGATGGATGAAGCTAAAACAGAGAAATAGGTATCCATGAGTTACTGAAAAGAGGAAAATGTAAACAAAATCAAAGACTTGAAGTTAAAATCTTAGACACTGCCCTCTCTTCCAAAACCTCATCTGCAACACGTCAGCAAAACAGATGGTATAGGAATATAAAAGACTCTCTTGTCTCCTCAGACTGGTCCAACAGTGATGATGATAATGCCAAGAGAGCATCTTTCACTAGGAAGGGAAAAAGTAGTTTTCCCATTCAAAAAAAAAGACAGAATTAAAGCAAAAAAAAAAAAAAGAGGAAGCCAGCATCAAACAACATACATGATGAATTGAACTTACAAACAGATTTTCTAGCTATCAAGCCAGTATCCTCACCCAGAAAGTATGCTTTATAAAGCACTCTAAAAAAAAATAATCTGTAGACTGCTACATAAAAAGAAAACCCCACAGGACCAGAGAAAAATGTCAGAGAGGATGCATAGAACCTCCTTTTTTCTAAACAATTAATGGGACTAGTGTTACCCCTTGTATATGGAAGAATATATGGATACTTGAAGAGAAACAAGCATGAATTATCAGCACTCATATAAGAAAAAGGCCCATGAGCATCTGTCACTCTTACCCATCCTTTACTAAGTGTAGTATGTGGCTTCTAGTGAGACTTGCCAAAAACAAACAAGTCACCAGCCCACTGGGTAACCATTGTACACTGGCCAAAATTCAAACAGTCTGATTTAAAATTCAAATAGGTGCTTCAGCATCACAATCATTCTGGCCAGGGCTCACCCATCATCACTTAGGCTTGACATATGAAAGAGTCAGTCAGATTTCCTTCCCAGTCAATAAGGGTATTTCCAAGGCTGTGTCTTTTAGATGTCCATTTTAGAAAAAGGAGGATGGAGATACCAACTTCAACACCGAGCCTCAGAATAGAAATGCAAATTTTAATGTGTATCAGATCTTTTACTGAACCAACTCTCAATCAAATAGATGAGAACTGAGCATTGAGATACATATACATAAAATTCAAGTAGTATGAGCTAAAATGAAAGGTTACAGGAAGTCCTCTCAAGTGTCAAATGGGAAGCTGGTGTGCCACAAAGATCAGCAATGGTAACATACTCCATCAGATGCTCCCCTGTATTGATGAATACTGCCAGGAGAAAGTGGGTATAGATTCCACACTATGCTTGACCAGGATGTTAGCTACAAAATTTAATATACACAAAGGTAAATAATGCAATAAGCAAACACAGAGACTGGTTGTTACATTAAATTCCATGACTGAAAATCAAGACTAATTCCAAAAAGAGATCATTAGAACTCCAGCACCCAGATTTCAGCCAGTGTACATTTTAAGCCAGTATTGACTCTAAGTGCAAGGACTTAGTTTGGTATAACCAGCTCTTCCTCAGGAATTCAATGAAGATAAGGCTGTTAGCTGTGACTAATCAGAACACTCTCTTAGGGAAAAGGAGAGTTTAATTACCTTGGTGTTGTAGTCAGTAACTTTTCTAGATATATCACACAGTGAAAGATACGTGACAATGTGGGTGCCAGAGTTTATATCATCACGAGTTTGGGACAGCCACGTTAGTCATGAGTTTGATTCCTGTCTCCTTCTTTTCTGAGGTGCATTAGCTGCTATGGAAACTGTATCATTAGAATGGGCATGGCTTCCTGACACCCCGATGAACCCTGCGCTGATGCTAAATGATGTATCTTTTACGCAGAGCTAGGTCTAAGCCCAGCATATTAACTGATCCAGATCCATCACACACACACAATCTGAAATACATTTCTATACAAAGGAGGTAATTGACAGAGTTTTGCAGTTTTTTCCTACTCTTTCCCATTCCTGACCAGTGGTGGACTTCTCATACCCTATAATGCCATGAAAACAGCAAACTGCTCAGCACACAGCTGCAGTGATTGGCAATGTGACACTTAGTTAAAGAAGCCTGAGAAAATCTTCCATGCTCCAAAAAGACTAGAATCCCTCTGATGAAGTACAACCACAGTGTAATTAATTAAATTTTTTATGCTTCTTTCAATTTTCCTTTTGAAAGGATGCTGCAGGAGGTGCTACTTCAATTGGATCAAGAGATATACAGAGAAGCCAGAGTTATACATCCCCATGTTAAATGGTGCTTACCAAAAGACTAAGACACAAACACAATGAGATCCTGTCTTCAGATGGAAAATAAAGAGAAAAGGAAAGCAGTTCTATTTAGTTAAGAGCCCTATCAAATTCCATAACCTGTATGAAAATTTTTCAGGGGAACAATGAAACAAGAAGTTCAATCAAATCAATGGCTCATCTGTTCTTGTGTCCAAATGTGACAAGTGCTAAATTTTCTGAGCAAGATGTAACCAATTCCCTGTCTGCTACTGCAATTCATTTCCATGCTACTGCACTATAATATGCACTGTTATATTCCTCCCAATGCCATTCTGCAATCTCAGATAAGAGGATCAATTTGGAAAAGCTTCAAATGCTGCAAAATATTTACCAGATTTTAGAACACCTGGAAAGCTATGAAATAATAATAAAACCAACAATTATAGTATATAGTTCTTTTCCAACAGTGAGCTTGTGATTTATTTAACTTCCCCAGTTCTTCTGTAACTACAGAATAAATTATGAGATATCACAAGGAAGGCAACTGTCCGGATCATGCAAGCCCAGAACTGTAGGAAACACCTTTGCTTTAGCAACCAATCCTACACCATTGTGGAGACCCAAAAGACTTTCAAAATCTCAGTGAAGCTTCTAAAACAAGAAGCTTGAAAAATTCAAATTATCACATTGGTCACAGCACTCAACCTCCAACATGTCATTTTAGGTCTTTATTTCAATAAGCAGAAAATGCTCTCAGTATCTCATTGAAGATCTATGCCTCAGTTTACCAATTAATTCTGAACAGCAACCTCCTGTGACCAAAGACTTTTTTTCTCCCTGAAACAGCATAGTCAAATTACATATTAGTAATTAACCCATAGTAAATTAGACTTGATTGATTAAAGTCTACTGCTCTGCAGAAATAAAATTAGCTGGAAACCATCATGTTGCCAATAACTTTTAACAAAAAAACAGTCAGAGAAGTCTGAATGGGAAAGAGCACCTGAGCTGCATATTGCAGTGGAAAAACAAGTTCAGGACTAGGGCTCCCCCTGCAATAAATAGTTGCAATGTTCCATGTTTGTAAAAATGAAGACAACTGACCACAAAACAATAGGCATGTGCATGCTTTCATTTTTATTTCTTAGCTAGCAAATTTCCAATGCTGCCTTTGAAATTGCTAGCAAGCCATCTTCTTTGACAAGGCTGGTCTTTCTACGGTTTGATGTTAAGCAGAACCAAAAAGGAGTCTCTGGTGGGGTCTTACACATCTTTAGCCTTCCTAAACTGAACAGGGGAACTTCACAGCTCTCCCCTGAACAGTATTCAAGGCCAATGGCTGAGTACTAAGAATTAAAATCCCCAAAAGATTGTGAAAAGGTTTGAGGCACAGCATGCCTGTGCATCTGTGACAGATGGTTACAACGGTTCCGTGATCACACAAACAATTCTCAGTCAGATCAGCAGATACTTTGTTTACCTTGGACTTTTACAACTAGGAGGAGGCAAGGATACATTCTTCAGGAGACTGCTGAGCTAATTACAGGTTCAACCTTTCAGTTTGTATGCACTCCAAAAATTTTTGGGCCTTTCTTGTAGATTTCTATAAAGCAGCTTTAAAACAAATAACAATAATCTTGCTTTATTTAGTTACTTTTTATATAACTTAGATGTAGTCCACTCACATCTATTAGTCAAAATCTAAAGGCATGCAAGTCGATCTTTTCCATACCTTACTAATGAATCCACCAACTTACAATAAAAAGCCAGTTTATAGTCAATAGTTTTTCCTAGTAGAGATCACTGCTTTGAAGATATTTCCATGGTCTGTTCACTTTAATCTCCTATTTCAGGGCAAAGTGCCACCATGCTGTGGTATTTGCACTGCACTCAGGGGGCCCAAGACAATCTTGTGATGTCTGGGTGCTGCAGGTTGGCCATTCAAGATGGACAATCCTGAGCAACCCTGCAGCAGCCCTGCAGCAAACCTAGGATGAGTGAATCTATTTCTGCCTGAGAGACACAGGATGTCTCTCAGCATCCTGTGGCTGTGTGGTGCTCACAGGTTGGGAAGAAAGTCTACAGAGATAATGGCTGCAATTTGCAAGGGCTTCTCTTTGTTTCACTGTCTGAGCTTGCTTGCTGAGGCGGCACTAATTGCAGAACAAGGCTTCAGCTCAAGGGGCCTCACAAGCAGAGCTGCTTGCTCCTGAAGCTTAATTCCCTGATTCGTGACCTTGGAACAGCAGGGACGGGGGAGAAGAGAGAACACACATCCGACAGTTGTTGCAATGAGGATGGCAGAGTGGCCTGAGGGCTCAAGACATAGATCCTGTTCTCAGTTCTATTTTCTACTTGATGTCAGCTGTGGACATCACACAAAATCTCTCCTTGGACTTAAGTTTGTCTCATAATGGCGACGATGAAGTGCTTTGAGATATTTGGAAGACAGAAAATGCAAAAACATTTTGGAGCATCTCATTATTAAATATAGGACTAGACAAACACCTCTGAATTTTGTTATTATTCAGGTAGATAAATATAGAGCTGGTTGCACTGAGTTCCTTCTGTGTTTTCCTTCTGTGAATATTATAGCAACTGATACATAATGTGGAAGGAGAAAAAAAAAAAGAAAAAAGGGGTAAAAAGAATAATTTTAAACTTGTATTAGAAACTGTTCAAAGAAAGAGACTTTTTGATTGTGTTAGCTCATTTGTATTTGAGAACTGACTAGTTTTACATGAAAAACACAATATGATCTTGTTGTAAAAATAATAGCAATAAACCCCCCCTAATTATAAAGCCCACTGAACTTTCCTATAGCCAAATCCCTGAGTAGCTTCCTCCTATGTGGCATCTGAAGAGCCTTCTTTTCTCTTCAATGATCTAGAATTCTGTGCATAGTATAAAAGTAATTTAAACCACACCAAATTTTCATAGGTAATTAAAGATAGGGATGGTAGCAGGAGCCACTTTTAGGATACAAACTGAACAGGGAAACCACATAACAAAAGTTTGAAAAGAACAGTGCTAATGGGAGAGATGAGTGGGAGTAACTCTCCACAGTGAGAGGCACTGTCTGCAAAAGGCAAATGAAGAACACTTTGAGCCTTCCAGCTCCACCGACCCAGAACCAGGGAGCCAACAGAAAGGCTTCCTTCCTGACACCAGACTATGCCCAGGGCAGCTCCAGCACTGCTGTACCAGCACAACCAAGAGATCCCATGTGCAAGACAGTGCAGAAAAAGGCACCACCTCCAGATGAGGATTCTCCAGGGTAGAAAGAAGACTCTATCTCCAAATAAAACTAGGTCAAAGTTCCACATGCTGTTCTTTTGTTTTGGTCCTCTCCAGCCTCATCTATGCTCTCTGCTTATGACAGCTAGGAAAATCAGTAATTACATGGCACATGCCCCTAACATGATGAATTCTATGTCCAGCACCTTATTGGCAGTATTGGCAGTAGTGCCTGCCTTCTAAAGACAAAGAAGGATCTGAATGGCCTTCCTATGCATCTAAAAAAAAAAGCCAACAAAGGAAAAGCAGAAGTCATGCAGTACAGTTTGTCCTCTAGGCAATTACTAAGGTCAGTCTCAACAAACAAAACATTAGAAAGGCTGATTTTTGAAGATTCCAGCTGAACCCCGAAATGTTATTGTGCACCTTGTTGGGTGGAAGTTTGATTATTTTTCTCACTAACAACTTCAACTTCCCCCACCAGGACTGATGGGAGAATTATATTCACCCCATAGTAAGCAGAAGTCAAATTTCAGAACAGTTTTACATCAATAGAGGTATCAGTAGAGACGGCAATAGAGGTGAGGAGAGGTGAAGATGCTGAGGTGAGAGGCACTATTTTCAAATAATGCAGAAATAATTCTCAGTCTTCCTTTCTTTCAGATTTGCTATAAAACTTACAGAGATTAAAATAATAGCAATGGAACTCCCAAAAAATAGTCTAGAAAAAGCAATACACAAGTACTAAATGTGTTGCACACAATAGCCACACTATGACCAAGGGGCCAGAAAGACAGATGGACTGCTGATTTTTATTCCTGAACTTGCCACATCTTTGCAAATTCATCTTCAGCAAGCCATTTATAGGTCTTCTGTACATCCTTTTCATAGTTTATAAAAGGGACAAAATTACTTTAAATTCTTCATACAAGAAGTGCTGTGTATGACCAGGATGTTATAATTACTATTAATTCATATAACCCAAATAAACGAATCCAAAGTTCTAAAATAAGGAGTGTAGGTTTGGGCTATGATTCTGGAAATGTTCATAATAAGATATTTCTAAGGATATTAATTTTTGGATAATTTTTCTCTGATACAACATTGATAAAGATTAATAATCTTCATGGAAAAGAGAGTGTCTTGGCAGTAAGCTTCAAGAGCACCAAGCAAAAGAGCCCCAACTGAAAGTGTTCCTGAAATCACAGTTTGTTCATTGTGTCCCACTGGCATCTCCTGATACCATCTCACAATATTTTTTTCACTGTATCTCACTTAAAAGAAAGAATCCTTGTAAATCCAAACAGAAGCACATTTGGAGCAGTTAGTACACCTAAGTTAAAAATCATCCCTTCCCTCTTATTTACAAAGATGCACATATTTTTATCTTCAAGTGTTTCTATTCTACAAATTCAACCAAAAAAATCTGTAGCCTGACAATGCAGCATTGGCATCTCCTGCTGAAGGAAACCAGTTCCTCCCTGACATCTTCAGTGACTACCAAATGGTTTTTCCTATCATCTTTCAATGTTTAAATTTTATAGGAATACATAATAATAATAATACATTATGCAATAACATATATGCAATAAATAATAGCATATAATAATGTAGCATATAAAATATATAATTATCTTACATGAGAAATAAATTAAATACTACTAACTTTTACTGTGGCATAAGAATCAACTGAAGATGCAATATTATTGCAGAATTTGCATTCTATGTTTAGTATTCAGATGACCAATACTGAAGGATGTTAGAGAAAATTTCAGTACCAGAGCTGCTTCCCATGAATAGATAAGGCTTCATCTAGATGCCTAGAAAAGCACATTAGACTTATGTATCCCCTCATAAAAAAAAGCACCAGCAGTTGTACTGGACAGGTGTGGGCTCAGCAAACACATAGGACTGCTCTGGCCACACAGACTGCATGCTCAAAGCTGTTTATGTCAAACACATCCATCACCTTCTGTTCAACTCAGATACTGCCTTCGTCATTAGAGCTTCCAAGAAGTTGAAGTGAACGACTTCTTTCCGCTTTTCTTGCATCTCTCTATTTAATGTCAGGATTTTTTAAAATACTTGCTCAATTACAGATTGAGTGTTCATTACTGTCTCAGTTTAAGCAAGGTTAGTGGCCACAGCAGTTTACCTTGGTTGGAACTATCACCTTAATAATAAACTGTCCCTCTCTGTTGATCATCTCTGCTTGTCATCTGTCAACTTGATTTTAGAATAGCATGTCTTTGGGAAAGCAACCACATCTGTCTCCAACATGTTTTAGCCATTGATTAGCATAAGGCATCTGCAATATGAATAGAGAAAAAGTTGTCCAAAATTAAGAGATGCAGAAAGCTCCACTGGCCATAGCCGTGAGCTTTAAAACCCTAAGTTCTAAGTCCAGCTTGATGCATGCCGCAGAGGAATCCATTTCTCAGCAATGAAGTTCACGTTGCAATGTTCAGAATTTTGGAGCAAACACTGTTGGCAGTGGTCCACCTAGAAGGTACCAGTCACTTCATTATATAAGGACCAAAGATAAAATTAGATTGAGAACAATGTGTAGCATCTTCTAGAGCACAATGACTCACATTCACACGAGGCTGTCAAGCTGGAAAACAGCCATGGAGAATGTAAAAACAAGGCTGCAGTAAAAAGTACATCTCCAGATTCTTTTGCTGAAAATACAGAGAAAACTAAAGAGCTAGGGGCATATTAGTGATCTGCAACTTACTGCTGTAGGCCACAGAAACTCATGAGCCATAGCAGATAAATAATCATAGCTCCTTCCCTAAACATTGTAAATCAGCAAACAGAGGGAATTCATGGGGAAAATTACGGCAAAAGAAAGACTAAATATCCCTAAGAGGAGTTTCAGGAGAAACTACTCAGAAGGTGAAACCCTTTCCTGTAACGACATGTCAGCTCACACAGAGACTCCAGGCTGCCTTATTCATACATTCCAGTTTAGCAGAGACTGGAAAATGTAGGATTTTGTACAATTCTACCACACAGAAACAGTGTATCATTCTCATTGTGGTACACACATAATGAGATGAGTAGATCTGTCTGGCTGCAAACATCTGTTCTCCTCCCTCATTTCAGCTTCGAATGAAGGAAGCAAAATTGCTGATCCTCCCTTCAGTGCATTCTCTACCTGCATAACTGGCACAGCCTTGCTCATCAACTCACACAACCAAGGAAAGACAGATCATTTTTTGTTTCCAGTCTGGTTTTATCCACCTGAGTCCATAACAACTCATGTTTTATAATTCATCAGAAAATGGTCCTTGAAACAATTGCTGGGTCCTGACTGCTGTCCATGTCTACAGCAAATACTGTCAGGAGGCACTTCCCAGGCACTGTCAACACCTCTCAGTGAATATGTTCAGAAGCTGTCTCCCAACAACGGTGAAGAGCTCTCAAATTATGTGGTCTCAAGCTAGCACCCAGCTGCTGTCACCTCACAACACACCTGGTCAAAGCCACGTCCTGAGCAGCCATTGATGCCATGCAGGTCACTTGTCTGTACTGCTGGTAACATGAAGAAAGTCACAATACAATTTGGCTTCCACAACAGATAAAGATGATCTCTACAACCTCATCTCACAACCAGCAAGCACATTACTCTGTACTGTGGCCTTGGATAGCAGGGAATCCCTGCAACTCATCGGAGTTACAGTACTGTGTACCAGTGAACAAGAATTATCCAGCGGTTTCATCCAAATAAGCAAGTAAAAATACCACCACTGAAACAGGGTGGATCTCACTGTCATGAGGTTTTACCTTTGCCATATTCAGGTGAAAATTCCATTCTTAAGATGTCTCTTCTCCCTTGCTGTACCTTCTTTTCTATGTTGCACTGTAAGCAACACTTCTCAGTCTTTGATTTCAAATAATCACGTCATCCTACTTAGTCACAAATTAGTCAAATTGTACACATTTAGTTTGTTCTTTTAAATTCACATGAAACTGTTTGGCTCTCTTAGGGGATGTACAAGGCAAAGAATGCTTTTAGTGAAAGAAGAAAATGACAGATTGTCCCTCAATGTGTCTGTGTATATATATACACACACATATACACTGTATGTTCTGGCACATGGTAGGGTGTATTTACTGTATGAGGCCATATGTTTGAAAAACTAGAACAGAGGAAAAAAGCCAGTTTCTGAATGTTATATGTCTATTTTACATATTGTCAAATATATTCTAAATATATGGGAAACACAGTTCATGAGATTCATAATTGGTAAAGAACAGGCAGTCATATATAAAGATCAGTGAGTGTTCAGAAGTCAGATTTACAAAGAAAGAATGTGGAGCGCTTCTAATCTGTATGAAGACTTATCACTGCTCCTGTCTTTTCAGCTTAATAAAAAACTCTCATAAAAATCTGAGCATGCCAAATGTTGCAGAAGCAATATCATAATCCTTGCATCATGTGTGGATTTACTGGAGTGCGTTTCCACTTCCAGTGGTGGAATCACTGAGTGCTCTAATCATGTAATACAAATATATCCATAGAATTCTTGATGCTTTGTGTGCAAGTGTAAATATGTTCAATGGATGAAAACACTGAGAGTTAAAAGGCTTTTTCTACCCTAAAGAAAACAGCATAACAAGAAGAATTAGTTGAGTGCTGGAAAATAAAGCAAAATAAATTAGGAGAAATAAGCACTCTATAAATTCCAGTGAGTTTGAATATGTAGATTATGCTTGTAATCAGAAGAGATTCAAATTTTTAGAGTGAGTTACCTACATCAATGCTTTCTTACCATTTGTACTTGTTTTGAGGCTTCTTTTATTCCTTTCTTATGTCATTATAGATCAGAAATACCCATATTTTGTGACACTTCCTTTTCAGTGGAGTTTTAACTGCAAGAAAAGAGTCCAGTTCTTCGACAGCAAAAGCCAAAGGCTGTGGCCACAAGTATTTGTATCCATTTATCTATGCCAAGTCTTTCCTGTGAAGTCATCTTTAAAACCAAGACTTGGAAAAATGGTAACCCTGGGGAAATATTAGACAGGAACTGGATCCCCTTTTTAGGATTTTTAGGTGTACAGAGAATTAGACATATTCTTTTAAACATATGCAGCACCTTGTTTGGAACCTCCCAATGTACTGAATTACATGGCACCATTGTGAAACTAACTGTTCTCTGATTTTGCAAAGTTAGTCTCTTAATTAGACAGGTGTGAATAATTCTGGTTACTAGAGAACAATTAAATTCATTTTAGTCTAGCAAACTATCACAGAATCACAGAACACAGTAAATTGGGAGGAACCCACAAGGATCACGGAGTCAAACTCCCAGCCCTGCATAGCACCATCCCCAAGGATCACACCATGTGCCTGAGAACATTATCCAAATGCTTCTGGAACTCTGTCAGGCTTGGTGCTAGGACCACTTCCTTGGGGAGCCTCTTCAAGTGCCCAACCACCCTCTGGGCAAAAAAACTCCTAACATTCAACCTAAACGTTCACTGACACAGCTCCAGGTCATTCTCTCAGATCCTGTCACTGGTTATCGCAGAGAAGAGATCAATGTTTGCCCCTCCTCTTCCTGCAATGAGGTCTCCACCCAGGCTCTTCTTCTCCAGCCTGAACAGACCAAGGGACCTCAGCCACTCTTCCTATGGCTTCCCCTAAATGCCCTTCAGCATCACAAAGATGGTGAAGGGCATTTAGGGGAAGCCATAGGAGGAGTGGATACTTTGGATACTTCCCAGTAGCTCAATGTCTTTTATATTGTGGCATCCAAAACTGCCCTCAGCACTGGAGGTGAGGCTGCCCCCGTGCAGAGCAGAGCAGAACAATCCCTTCCCTTGCCTGGCTGGTGATGCTGTGCCTGAGGCACCCAAGGACAGGGCTGGCCCTCCTGAGTGCCTCGCTGTGATCTACATCAACAAAGGACTCGATCGTACATCAAATCACGATATTCTCTTAAAACATGTGCCAACACCACAGGTACTTTTATAAGCGAACCTAAACCCGAGGATCTTCATGAACAGATTAGCTCTGCTTCTTTAACTGAAACCCATTCTTACAGCATGATAGCACTAGGAATCAATTATACAATGTACATCAGTAGACTTCAATTAACTGTTGCCTACAAAATATCTCTGTAGTTTTGGCAGGCCTCATTTCCCATTCTGTAGCCATTGAACCTTTGTGAAACTTATAATCTCTTCCCATTTCAGTGCTTCAGTTCTATTTCCTTTCAAATATGAGGATGATGACATCAGTATCTACCTCAGAGGGATTCTGAGGATTAATTCTCAGATGACTTGAAATTATCTGAACTATGATATGTGGGTAGAAATGATGAATTATTAGCAGATGTTTTTATTATAGTGACAACTTCCTGCATTTTAAAATCTCACATTTTTGTGTGAAAGAAAAAAAGAGGAACACCTCTTGGTTTCTACATCAGGACTTATATTTTGATTTGATTTTAACCTTCAAGATCCTTTAAACTTTTTTGTGCAGAGAAAGAAGATTGAGAGCAGGGACTGGAGAAGCATCTGAAAATCAAAGAGATTCTCTTGTCTGTCTTCCTTCTTAATAGTTTCTTTAGACCTGCACTATTACCCATCAGTACAGCATTCTGCCCCCCTGGTTAGAAGTGTGCTGAGAAAATACAGGCTCCATCTGGCAAAGGCAGGACTTGATACATAATGTGAAACAAGCAGCAACAATGACAGGACAGAAAGGACTTTGACACAGGAAGATTGATGGTGGCAAATGGAGAAGTGTCACAAAGCCAACCTCAGGCTTGCCAAACTCCAAAGCCACATTTTTCATCTGTGGCACTTTTTCCCTGGTGGAGGCTGCTTGTCAATGGGACTAGTTCAAGTGTTCAGCAGGTAAGGAGATGCGAAGGTGAAGAAGTAAAGACATCATTCTTCATTACTCACTTCAGAAAGAGGGAAATGAAAATAAGGAAGAGTCAACCCCAGTACAGTCTTGATTAATTACCCGACTTGTCAGTGACAGTGAAAGCCAGAGGACAGTGAATCTTATTGCTATATACACACAGAGCAAATACAAGTTCCCTGAGAACCATCAGTTCAATGAGGCAGGTACTTGTGTCTGGATCCTGAAGTCCTGCAGGCTGAAAACACAGAGCTGCACAAGCATCCAGCCCCTCCTCACTCCACATTGCTGCTCCGGGCCTCAGAGCTTTTTGCTTGGCAAAAATCATGGTCTGCCAGTAACTTTGGCCTTACAGTAAGCAAAATGTTGCACATGTAGTCACCAATATGCACATTCCATCTACAGACTGTGAGAAAATTCTGTTGTGTAAAACTGGAATGGTTGCAGAGTATTTAAATACTTACAAAGTGCAAATCCCATGAAATGGTGATTTAAAAAAAAAAATTCTGATATCTATCCTAAAAGTAGATAAAGACTTCATTTGGAAAACCTACCTTTATTGCTAAAGAGGCCAGTACTGATCTCTCCTTACATGCTACTTAAAATAATTTCGAGTGTAATTATGGGTCTCAGACCATGTACACTTAATATTCAAGAAAAAATGCTGGGTTTTCCTTCCCTGATTTCCAACCTTGTGAACTCAACCTCTGACCTAAAGTCTACACACTTTCAGCTCATATAACATCTGAAATAAAGAATGTACTTTTGGACTTCATAATCAATCCTATAAAAACTTGTAAAACATGAAAAATGATGCATTCCTTTTCTCTGAAAGTTCTGCTGACTTTCATAAAAGTGAAAAATACTTTAAATCATAATTTCTACATTCTGCAGTTCTAATTCTGCAGTTACAAAGGATTAAAAATTTTGCCTATTATTATTTGAGCAAATAGGCCTGAAATCATATTCCAACAGGTTTCAATCACTGTGGCAGCTACTGAAAACCACTTGTCCCATGTTCATTAATAGTAGAATTGCTTTCAGCAGTGGTTGAGTGGGGATTAGAGCCACTGATGACAATTACAGTTAAAATACAGGTCACTTTCCCAGTACACACTAACCATGAGCCTCTGCAGTACCCAGAATAAAGACTCTGACACTAAGGACCTGTACTGTGAACAATTTTTTACACAGTCCCTGAAAGAAAAAAGATTTCCTTAGATTAAAGACAAGCATTCTGAAGTCTTAATAGCTGTAGGGGGTCTAAAAAGCATTCCTATCAATGTGGCCTCTCTCAATTTCCTCACACCCTGTCATCTCCACCTGAGGAGTTAGGCATGAGGACATCCAAAAAGTGAATTCTGCATACATCCAGCATAGCAAAGTTGGCAGCACTTCTGGGCACACATGGGAACAGAGTAGAACACCTCCTGGTAAAATTTCACTAGAAAATGCAGATACAGTGTCCCAGGCAGCCATGCTGCCTAAGAAGAGTTTTCAGTATCTTTAAAGCTGTACTTCTACCACCAAAGTGCTTTTGTGGATACCAACCACAACCTTTTGCCATGGAGACTTTCACCACCCTGTTAGCAGAATATTTCACAACCTTCAATGTATGTATCCTCCCAAAATGTGAAGGACAGAACTGAGAAGGACATAACTGATGTCACACTACAGTATGACCTGAAAATAAAGTGGCGGATGGAGGAACATTCAGAAAGCCATGAACCAGCTGTATCCAGGCTGCACCAGAGTCAGAAGCAGCACATCTGGACAGCACTGTGTCTGCTAAGAAACACAGACCAACAGCTGTACACAGCCAACACAACACTGCTAGGAGGAGAACAGCAGATCTCTGCATGGGTCTGTTCACACATTACAGACACGACTTGTGGAGCTGGGCCAATGCACCCTGCACCATGCTCAGCTGTGCAGCACAGAAAGGCCAGTCACTGCTCAAGGTCACTTTATTCATCTACAGGAAGTACAGAAAATATGCAAGTATGGAAGTATGTGCAAAACCTAAACTTCTAAAAATGGCACCCCTTTTATCTCTCTGCTTCCCCCTGCCCTGATTATCATGTTAAAAATGGTCCCATCTCTTCAAAACATAAACACTGTCACCCTCAAAGCATGCATGCTTTCTCAGGAAAAATGAGTCACTTTCTAAGTAAAGGCAAACTTTCTTCAGAATCTTTTAAATGTCTTCATGCAAACATGAAATACCTGTTTTAGCAGGGTTTCTCACTAAGCAGGTGGTTCAAATCCCAGAGAAGAAAAACTGTATAGATTTGTGCATATTTAGAAACAGTTTAATTTCACCAGGTTCTAAGTTGCAGCTCAAGGTGCAGAAAATATGTACTACTACTAGGGCCTGTCTTTTCCTTGACACACTTTATTCATTGATCCCACATAATGAAGGGCAGCTTGAAAGACTGTTCTATTTTGCATTCGTTTTTCATGTTCACTGGCTCTCAGCATCCTTTACTGCAGCTGGTGCCTCAGTTAAGCTCCACAGATCAGCCCCCCACCATCAAATCCATTCTGAAAGCACCCAAATCTGCTCTCAAGCAAAGAAAAATAAATGTACCTGTAAATGCCTGAGTAGCTTTCCCCTTCACCCCTCCTTGCAGGTATCCATAATTTGTTCTTCCCAGGTAAGCCTCCAAGTTATAGCCACTATCCTTCTTCCTGGCCTGACAATGAAGCCTGACAACACTTTCTCTCAATCATCTGAAGCTGTCAGTCATTATGATTGACACACCAACTCACAGCTTGAACATATTACACCCACAGGAATCCCACTGCTGTCTAGGCTACACAGTGATAGTTTCTGACCAAGCGTTCTATGCCAGGTCTGGACAAAGGGTCTGAGGCAGAAAAATACAACAGATGTGCCACCAGCAGGTTGGTGCTCTCCTATACCCTATGTCCATCTCACAGCTCCAGAGCAACAGCAGGAATGAGATTTAGATCACAAGACTGCTGAGGCAGAAACTGTACATTTTATTATGTGCAAATTCAACACACTGTATGACACATCTTTATCTTTGTGCTTGAACTAATAGAGAATCTCCATCAATGGACGGGAGTTATGACACAGCTGAGAGATTCCTATTCAAGCTGTTAGAGGAAGCTATATAAAAATGCACAGATTATCAGACAAGGGAAAACCTTCCTACCTTTTCCCCCAATGCTCAAACCAAATGGTTCAAATATTAGAAAACACTTACAGTTCTTCTCTGTGATACTTCCATCTATGCACCTGATAATACAGTCACAATTCAAAGTGGGAAGTGAAAATTGCCTAAGAAGCCAAAAACACTATGTTGTTTCAATTGCCCAAAAATGAAACAGAAATACTAGATAAGGAACGAGAAAGACTTTCCACTTTAAAAATAAACTATGATTACAGAGATCATAGTGTTTAACTGACAGGAGAAGGTAAAAAAGTTCTGCAGAAATTATATGGTGAATTTATTCTTAATCCTGGGGCTTAAACAGGATGATGTCTCCACACCATGCTGCCCTATGTCTCTTCCATGCTGAGCAGATATAAACTCTCAGTGCTCTTTGCACTGGGTTGACAAACTTCAGGGAACACTGGCTGAAAGAGAAATGAATCCCCGACATTCAATACCCACAAAAGTAACATCAAATTCTTGTCATTTAATGGGTGTTCAGATGTTTATTCCAACTCTGCTTAGGCTGGTAAAAAGTATGGATCAGATGCTTAATGTTTTCAACAGCCACCTAACACTAGAATCAATACTGCCAAACACCATGGGCTGTCCCTCATTAATACCCTTACATCAGTAGTGTCTCTGATTTAACGCACTTTTAATGGCTTTGAACGTTTGATCCATACACTTCACTTGCCTAAACAGAAAGAAACAAACATCTCTTGACACACTGAGCAACGTGTGCATGGGCTATGAAACCAAAGAAGCAGAGTGAGCACTGGGGCAGTGGCTGCAGACAGTCATGCTCATCACTGCCCTTAGCTCTTTAATTAACAGACAAAATTTCACCATTCCAGCAGATAAGTAGTAGTGACAGGAAAGGCAGAACGCAGAGAATGAGAAAGAGAACAAGGAGAAGAGTAACTTTCATGTTATTGCTCAGGTTTAAGGAGTAGCTTGGAGTGCTAAAAAAACACAAGCAAAAAGGTTCTGATTTTTCATCTTTGGGGACTGTGCTTGAACTTGTCTTAGGGCTTGTGCAAAATCCCCTCCACTTTTGTCATAATGCTGTATTCCACAGTATAGAAGTATTATTGCTGGACATCACATGGTGGTACCAGGCGAATATGCAGCTACATGTGATGGGCTGATGGTGTGACTGTGCAAGACAAGCACCTGTGGGCGAAGGGATTGTCCCAGTGTACAAACACTAAAAGGAATCCAGATCCAGCCCCCTCAGAACTACTCAGTGGCTGTTGGTTATACCCTCTATGCGTGCATGTGCATATATTAATAGTTGTATAGGCACTCACACAAAGGCATATAATCTCTACTCAACAATTTCCAGAAACTAATTACAGCCTTGACAAGGTGGGTCTTGCATCCTGATAAATTGCATAGCCACAACCCAAATATATTCCACAAAAATGTATCTCCGGATTACTACACTTGTGGTCACAGCTCAGTGAAAAGCACTCTCCTCTAAAGGATGACAAACAGCATCCTCACACTTTTTAGACTTTTGCTCCTATGACTGCATCCTAGCAGCTTATCATGTGTTTCCACACCTGGGGTCTCCAAGGAAATTCTTTAGCACCTAGTGACTGCCAGAATTTAGATTTCACTGTGATAGAGACCAGCTCTGTATTTCCACAGGGGCTCTTCTCTCTGTCTCTAATAATCTGCACAGACATTGCTCTATGGAACAAATCAGAAGGGCAGATGACAATGCATTGCTCTCCCTGCAGCTTGGCCTACCCATCACCTTCCCTCAGCTCAATAATTTTGTTCTGGCCTTACTGCGGCTGCCTTCCATATAAATACATCTTTCACCTTCTACCTTTCCTTCAGGTGCTATTTAGACAACATAATATTTCCTTCCCTGTGGAATATGGGGGATAGGGAGGTGGCAGACCCTTGCCTCTAGGAGAGTGGTACATCACACTCAGAAATCACATGGGGACTTGTTCTAACTTAGTATCATCTGTAACTCAGCTGATTCCTCTGTTCAGTTGTTGATTCTGTCAGCCTCACTTGTTTCCCCTACACAGATGTGTACCTCTCCCTGAAATAAAGAAGACAACAAGACAGATATGGTAAGAGGAAGAGGAGGAAGGCAGGGCATGTTTGTTCCATAACAGCATGAGGAAGATGTGCGGGGGACGGAGTAGGGCTGGTGCTAACCTCCAGTAATCACAGCTCAGGGAGAAAAGCTTGCACTGTAAGGCGTGAAGCATCTTTGGAATGTGATTTTCACTCCATAACCACATTTTCTTTTATATTCTCTTCCTTTTCCCTGTTTCTATTGCCAACCTGTAACACGTGGGAGTATTTTCCTTCTATTAAAGGGGAGTTTATCTCCCATTCTTGTGATAAAATGAAACACCTAAACAAACACATGAAAAAAACCTCACCGTGAACACTCTTAAAATCCATCTAGAACAGCTCAAGAAAGCAGCTAACACAAACAGGAGACAGAGAAAGATGACTTCTGGTCTCAGAATTCTTGTGAATTTCCTGTGTGGTCACCTTTGGTAGTAAAAGTCCTTGGGAGAGTTTGCAGCCTGCTGCTCTCCAGAATTTAGAAGGGAAAACTTTAAACACCTTTATTTCTTACTTGTGTAACATCCCTCACTCATTTTAATGGATGAAAGCCTGTAGTACTGTGGCAAAAAGGGGGTATTCAAAGAGTCAGTACAGTGGAAAAGTGTGGAAAACCTTAGAATACAAGGCAGCAGTCCATTACCATGCTCTACTAATGGTTGCTCAGCCACTATCTCACCAAAGGGTGGGAAGGAAAAGAAAATCCTGCTGCTGTTCAAACAAATAGCAAATGTGGTCTTGTACCTGGGGCCTGAGCTAGCAGTTAGGAGACGTGGTCTTATTGCCCAGCCATGCCTCTCCTCTCCAGCAGACTGTCCATCACACTAATACTCTGAAGTTCAATTTCTCCATCTATATAATGAGCATGTCCTGGCTTTCTTCCATAAAACACAAAGATCCAGAGAAAACTGCCACATAAGTGCTAATTATGGTTAAAAATATGATTCTGTCCGAACTCCTTCAGACACGCTAGCAGCAGCTTGGAAAATGAACAGTGCAATCTCAGTAACGATGATCATCCCAACAGCACTGGTATGTTTAGCTCTGTATAAATCAGGCCTGGCAGCTTGATGAGTTGCAAGGAAGGCGATATTACGTCTCCAGAGGAATGGACAAGTGCTGACAGCTCACCAAGGCTTCCTCTGCACAGACACTAAGCAGCTTTCTGCAAATGCTCAAGCTCCCGTGAGAGGAAAGAACGGTACAAAGCGAGGGAAAGGGAAACATTTTGTAAACTTTTTTCTCAAATTTTTTTTTTGACTTCTGCTGCTGTTCCATCTTCCCCCCCCCCCCGCTCATTTTTATTACAAATTAAATAATTGCTGGCTTGAAGCCCAAAACACTGAAGATTTCACATCTTGTTTGGTCTAATTATATCAGTCAGCCTGACAAAATGGTTTCATCAATGGAATTGCCTTGCAAGAGCTCCAGCTAATCTATTCTTTGACACTTAATTAAGAACTCTGCTGGTCTGGGAGGATTCAGGGAAGTTTTGGGGGGGGGAGGGTGGGGGAATGTTGGCCAACAAAGTATCTGTAGAGTGCAGGTTGTTAAAACTCCTGGCACAAATGGACCTCTAATTCCTTCACTGTCCCTGCTTTAATATTACCGCACACTTTATCCGTCTCTCTAACTGCTTGCTTCAGTTGGGTTTTTTAATTACTGTAATCTTAGCCCTGCCACCAGTAATGGCTTCAAAACACCTCTAGGGCCTTAGATTTACTTTCAGACAGATGTTTCCTAAGCAGGCAGCAGCAGACAGGCTCAAAGCATAACGCTTCCAGCTGAAAGTGCGCCGGACCTCAAACACTAACCAGCCTGAGCTCGGCTGAAAGTGGGAAAGAGATCTGTGCAGGTACAACACACGGCCATGGTGAGAGGAACCCAGAGCAGGTTCATTCCCCTGAGCCAGCACCATCCTGACAGTGCCGGCATGCCCTTGCAGGCTGCAGGGTAATGGCTTTCTTCTGGAAAACCCTACCAGGCAATCTGGGTATCACCTGCCAGTGCAAGATGCCATCTAGGTCTGCAGCAAAAAGACAGTTGTTTTCCTTTTGATTGATCAGTGCACTAAATTTAAATCTTGTATTGGTTTTCCTGATTGTACAGGCTTTCATCTGGCTAAGAGAGAACAGATAATGACCATACTGGCACAAAGTTAGAAAAGAACAAACAGAGTATCTGGTCTAGGACAACTATTTCCATACACTGCCAGGTTAACCCACTTATATTTTTATTAATAGCTTAACACCAGCAATGTGAGTTTAAACTAAACAAGTAAATTGTATTATTTGGTGGCAGTGTGTTTTTATTTGGCCCAGATCAAAAATTGAAAAGTGTGAACTACTTGCAAATGGTACCATTTAAGAAAGAAAAGTGGCCTTTATAATTAACATCAAATTAGAAAAAAACAAAATACATAAACAAAAAACCAAACCCACACAACAAAATGAAAATGTGTTGTGTGGGTTTCTACCAATTCAAAAATGAATTGGTAGAAAATTCTGAGTAAAATCTTCATTTAACACTGTTTAAAGAAAACACATGGCAAAAGCACCCAATGTCATTTCACATGCTAAAGCCACATGACAAAGCACATCCCGAGCCCCAGCTTGCTGCTCTTCTCATGGAATGCACGAGGTTAGCAATACCAGAGGTAAGCAAGAGATGGGATACTCTTAGCTTGACCATACAGTAGCCAGATTTGCATTAAAATGCTTGGTTACACTGCAGGTTCAGAGCCTCAGCTTCAATTTCAGCAGTGGCAAAGACAGACTATGAAGAGTTAGAAGGCCAAATGCTCTACTGCAGAGAAAGTAGCCAGAGACAGGCTCCTTCACATTATTAACACATTCACAACTGTTACACAGAACTCTGTGGGTGCTTACACTTTTTCATTCTAAACTCCATAAATTTTGGAGGGTAGCTGAGAAGACTTTGGATGAAAGACAAGCCTTAAAAAGTTTCTCTATCTTCTGAAATTTAGGATTCAAATTCAAAAATTCTGTTTCATGTTCATCCAAAAATCAGATACATAGCAGAAAAGGAAAGATATAACAAAGAATGAAATAACAAGATATAACAAGAAATGACAAAATGTGTTTTGCATACATTTGCTTATATCTGAAAGACATTAGCCAGTGACCGTAAAATCCTCTATTTGTTGTGTCCATTCCTAGTTTGGAAATCCAAAAAGAACCAAAAGAACTTAAAAAAAAAAAAAAATCAATTTTTAGGTGTAACAAGCCTAACTTCTACCAATACTAGATGGCAAGACTGGCACACATGGGAGATTCCCTGAATCCATTGTCCCAAACAGGAAAGATAAAGTGGTAACAGTGACAAATTCAATATATAAACTTGATGTTTTAGCCATGTTGAAAGACTGCAGAAAAGCTAAATAGACAGGGCAGAACCAAAAGTGGAGGCAAACAAACAGACATCTTTAGCTCTCAGCTTCCAAGGAGGTTAACCTCATCCCAACAGCATCAATAAAAGAGTGACTAATTTTCTTTCTCAGTTTTGTCATTGTCATAATCCTAATTTAAATATTGCAAGTGAGAAAACCTTTCCCTTTGCACCTCCTGTCATCTTTCTGTATTGCTTTCTCTCACTACTCTTAAGCTTTCAAATTCTTTGTTTTCCCCAATAAATTCATCACCTTATACCTCTTCACTAAACTTTCACTTCTCTGAAAACAATAGTTACTCTGTTTTTGTTTCCATTGATGGAGGTGTGTCAATTTACACAGTGGAAAATTTTGTTTATACTAGACAATAAACTTGATAAAAATCTTTAAGTAATAATAGGAAAGTTCTTTTATTCACTGCTAAAACAAATCTGAGTTTGTAGCTTGCAGGAAACAGTGAATTTTGTAAGAACTAGCTGACTATCTGAATCAGCCAGGACCAAAAAAAGGACACATCAGAGCAAATGGAAGATGAGGCTAGTAAAAAATGAAATTTGGGAATTAATTAGGAGCAGAATGAGAAAGATTGAAAAACTACCTTTATAAAGCTCTGTATTCATTCCGGTCCTTCAGTGTTGCCTGTCAGGAAGTTAATATTTTGCTGTAAGAAATGTGCAAATCTTTCATATTTGCAATTTTTTTTTTTTTTGGTGGTGGTGGGTAAAAAAATTACAGGAAAAGGAGAAAAGGTCCATTTGCTTCTTCGCAGAGAATATGATTTCAAATTTCAATTAAAATGAAATGAGCAGCACGATTATCGCTATGGAGCAGGCGCTCGGCAGCGCAATGGGCCCCTTTCAGTGCCATGGCAACCGGCCCTCATTGTCACGGCTACCTTGGCACTACATGTAATTGTCGATGTGTGAGCCTGCCTGATAATACACAATCAATACCCCATAAGCAGCAAACATCATTTTCTGTCTGAGGGAAAGAAAAAAAAAAGGGGGGAATGCTTGCAAAGGAGAAAGAAAGCAGCAAAAATAAACAGGGAAGTGAGAAAAGCAGAGTAGGAGAAAAGAGGGGAGACCTAACTCCAAAACACTGTTAACAATGAAACATGCAGCTATTTTTTTTTTTCTATAAGGCAAATAGCTGGAAAAATCCCACCAGCACTCATGATCACCTGCTAAGTCCTTCTAATATTATATTAACTATTTGTTTATGCCAACATCATTAAACTATTATCCAAACACCACATCAACCAACAGAATGCTTTTTGTATGTAATCAACAGTAATTTTGGTAATGCCAAGTCCTCTGGAAAGAGCCAGCATTTACAGTCCAAAGCAGGAAGCTGATTTTTGTATACAGATCATTAGGTTTTTTGACTAGCTGAGTATAAGAACAAAACATAACAGCCCAGGGAACAAACAGATCTTGTAAGGGAACTTAGTCCTCAAACACATAGTAGAAAGCGAACTGTGATATCAGAGTGGAGACAGGTGCAGGTGGATAAATGGAGAAATAAAAAGTCTGCTTAGTATTAACTCTAATACTTTGGTCACCTCATGTTCTTCTTCGGACACTGTGTCCTCTTACCTAATATTTGCATGCTGTGCAGTGCAATCATGTCCCATTATCAGTGAATGAAAATGGAAAATAAGAAAGGATACATAGAAGAGTATAATAAGAAAAGTGGAAGTAAAGAAGTGAAAAGAACAGTGCAGGAAAAAAAGGGGGAAAAGTGAAGGAAAAAGTTTGACTCTATTTTATGTAAGTGTGGGGTCCTCAAGATCAACCATGCAGGCGTGTTTACTTCAGTGTGAGCTACCTGCATGTTACACCTGTATATACAAGCAAGATAGAGCCTACAAGACTGGTACCACTAGAAACGTGGCCATGCAGCATCAGCCATTCTTCTCCAGAGAACTGGCCAACAGCAATACTACAGAGATTTCAGGTCAAAGTGGGTGATATAATTATGAGATGGCATGAACTCACTGTCTTCAGATTTAAGGCATTTTACTCCCTCAAAATTCTCGGGATAAGTATCATCAAACTCTGGACTCACCTGAAAAAGTGAGGCAATAGTAAGGTGATTGAATTTCTCTAGGTATGAGAACAGGGATTTCAACAACTCCTTAATGGGATACCAGGAAAAGGCAGAGACTCACCCAATCATGGGGAAATAAGCTGCATCTCACACCCCTTCAAACCTCTGGCTGTTATTAGGGGGTGTTAGTGAGGCTGAAGATAGCTAAGAAAAATGTCTTCAGAATGGTATGGAAAGGAAGTGCTCCATGTTCTCAAACAGCCTTCTAGATATTTTCTATTTTCTTTGTAGATTTACGTATTCCTCTGAGAAACTCAGAAGATGTTATGAGATATAGATGAACAACTTTTGGGTTTCATAGCACAGGGCAAGGGAAGCTGATGGTACAACATAACAGAGATAAGCTTAGTATATTAATACTGAATGCACAGTGAGAACGTCTTCCCATTTTTATCTTTGTGAGATAATAATCTGTAATAAATCAGACACATCAGAGACAGAGAAGAAGTTCTTTGCTGGCTTGGACAAGCATGGGCAGATGTGAATCACCCTATTTTGTGGTCTACCATTTTTTAAATATCAGTGCTCTGTATACTGAATCTGGGCATGTACCTTTGCTTTAGATTGGTGTATTTTCAAAAGTGTGCTTCTCTGAGATATCATATGTGGTAATATTAATTTATAAAAGTACATCATGCATTCAAGCATCAAATATAGAAGTGAAAATGTGTTTCTGAATGAGTCTATTTAGACAAAGTTCCCTGTTCCCATGTGTAACCACACAATGCAGTTGATGTTGAAAGTTCAGTTTTCCAAAATAAATAATTCTGTTATAACTACACTGTCAGCATTATTTTCATTACAATATCAATCACCTCCTGCACGAAGGAGAAGTGCATCATACTCATTTGCCAAGTCCAGGAAAAATCCTGCATTAGTACTGTAGCAATATGCTTTGCATTCCCTTAGTACCAATCAAGGCAAGTCCCACAAAAGAGATCAAGGGATAGGTACCTGAAGCAGCTTTAGCTCTTCTCATTTTACTCCAAATCTGAGATAAACATAATGAAACATGTGGGTCTCACCACACCTTAACTAAAGACCAGCACAGTCTCATATCATATAGCCCTGAACCTTTTGTATGCCTTCAAACTCCCTGACTCTTCTGAAATGACATGATACCATCTTCCTAAAACTCACACTCCCTCCAGAATGATCAACTGCACCTTGCACCTTTATTTGTCAAATTCACACTGCATAATAGATAGGATAATTGGGCCCCAGTCGACTAACTTTTATGGAACAAACCTGATAACAACAGACTGATTGACAGCCCCAGCTGTAGAACACAAACACAAAGTCTTTCAGATTATAATGTTCTAAATGTTAATGCTAGGGTTGAAAAGCAAAATTAAACAATAATAAAGGACATACCTGTAACAAATGCAATGTCAGAAATTTCCCTGGGGCTTGAGTTAGGTCTGATAGCATTGTTCTACAATAAAACTTGAAGACACTATAAAGTTCTAGTTTTAGTAACACTCCCCTAGGCTTCCCAGGGATGCCTTATTATTTCCCAGTATCTGAAGAACTACTTTCCAGACACTCACTTAGGAAGCTTTCATTTTCTTTTCCCTTTATGGACTTGTGTTTCATCTTACTTTCTACCTCTGCTCCTGACTAGTCCCACACAATCATACACACTCTGAAAATGAATATAAACCCCTAGCAGACAAAACCAGCAATCTGTTTAGTTTTGGCTCTTTGTCAAATTATCTGATCTAGTCTGACTTTTAAGTTCTTTTTGAGACAATATGTCAAGAGAAGCAATCAAAACCATTTTTGTTCACTATGTTCTTTTTAGTAAAAGCAACCTTTTATACATTTTATAAAAACAAGTTATTAATGATGTCTAATTTGTGCTATAATTAGAAGGAAGAAAGAAATTAAACAGCCACTGTTTTCCTCCCAAAACAATGTTAATAATAGACATTGAATGTATTTTACATAAACTTAGAATACCTAAGTAATTAAATCATGAGATCTTGTACCTAGTAAGGCTTGTAGAGACAGAGGCCTCCTAGCTCATTGCAAGATAAATGCCTGCCATACTGGAAAACATCCTTAGCTCTGAGAAAAACATATGTGTCACTCCTGGTACTTTTATCAAGACATGCTGAAGAATTCAAAACTCCCTCTATCCTTATTTTCAAGTACTAGAAGAAAATGTGAAAAGAAAATCTGAAAATATGGCCACCTTCCATACATCAAAATGAACATTGCTTACAAGCACTGGGAACAGGAGTGATGTGCATACTCAGGACAGAGGGATGCTACAGCCTGAGAGAATGGAGAGCAAAGGGAACAGCAGTCTTACTGAAATACTAAAGCCCTTCCTGTAAACCACTCCCACTTCCTGAGTTTGAATGAGATCCAGTCCCTAGTCACTACATTTACAGCTGCTTATTTCTTTTTTGCTCTACTTAAGGTAAGTCATGGAGCAGCCACATGATGCAAAGTTAAGTTCCTTTTAGCACAGGGAGAATATTTTGCCCCTAATACTCACAGTTAATAGCAAAGCTCCAGAAAACCTGATATGCCAAAAAATCTTTAAAACCTTTTTCTGTTAAACAGCCTACCTCTTCCAATCTAAGAGGCAATCTAAGATGGCATGAACAAAATCTGCTTAGAAAGGAACTTGGGCCAGTGGGTGAATATGTCTGGCCTCCTTGGGCCTCATAACCCTTCTCCTGTCCTTCCAGCTCTGGGTGACTCTGGCATCCAATGGAGACAGTGATTTTAAGTCAATGTTACAGTTAAAACTGCTCATAGACAAGGCTACAAGCAAAAGCAGGGGCTGTTTGACAAAACCTGCCTGATGGTTGGAAAGGCAATCTCACAGAAAACAGCGTGCTTCCATAAATGTCTATGAGCTTTTCAAGGGCCCATAATGCAAAAGGGGAGAGATAGAAGAAGGGGAAGGAAACAATTCCAGGTTGTGCAATTAGGAAGAAAAAGACACAAAGGAACACACAGGAGAAATGTCAAGAAGCATTTCTATTTGGCAACAAAGTCCCTGGAACAGCCTCCACAGAGTGATGGTGAAATTTGTGTTGCTATAGCCATTTATATTTAAACTGGATGTATCACTAGTGATTTTGACATAAAGAACAAACTTGCAGCAAATGCCAAGGGAAGGACTAGATGGCACAGGTGTTTGCCATTTCTTGTGTCTAAGGCATCTTTCACTTCATTCATAAGTACTTTGTAGTCTTTCTACATAAGCCTTTCAATCCCACTACCCTGGCAAAATTCCAACTAAGTAATTAGTTTCTGTCTACCTTAAATTTCTTTCTGTGGCTTTGATTTGTTATAGCATTATCACATCTCCTCTTAAGTGAAGTATAATATTTTGCTGCCATGTTCCACTCCAGAAGTAGTTTTTAATACACACAGAAGGAGAATGTGGTGGCTGTTTAAAAAAGCTCAGCAAACATGAAAATGTAACACAGCAAATGGAGGAGGAGATCGCAGCCAATACAAATCTGCTGCAGAAACTAAGCGGAAAATAGCTCCTCAAATTGGAACTAGACCAGAACCCTGGGTTTAACATATCTGCAATTGTGAAAACTGACAGAAGATCTTTACAAACACCAACACTCATTAAATAGGGCTATGCATTATCCCCAAAGACCAGGGGAATCAGAACCCCTTCAAGGGGCAGAAGACCATCTACTGAGTCACCCCTAGGGATTCCTGCAAAAGTGTTTCTTCAGGGTGTTTCAGAGATCTTTTTTTTAAGCCCTAACTAACACTATTTGAAGTTCTGTGACATCAGAACACAAGGCTGTGAGGCCACATGAAGTCAATTTCCTTTGTAGACCACCCTCCTGTCCTGCGTTTTTAGCATATATCTCAGTCTTAAAATATATAAAAAAGTAAAGACTCCACAGACCACACTTATAAGAAAAAACAAACATCAAAATAAGATATTAAGTTCTTTTCCTCTATGCTTATTTATTCTGTTAAAACTTGGCAATTTAAGTTCCTAGTTGGGTTGATTTCTTCCATTTATAAAAATGCACCCACACTAAAAATTACACAACACTGCTTACTTTTAAACTGTAAATGCTCAAAAAAACCACATACCAGAAAAAAAGAATTTCTTCCCTTTGTTCTTTCCAATGAAATAAGTTGCATGTATACCACATGGAAAAGTAAACCCTTGGAAACTGCATGCTAGGATCTCAGGAGACATGGAAGAAGAACTATAGATGACAGTATTTTCTGACAGTCATTACAATTAATGCTCATTTATTGAAAAAGAAGCATCAATATAAAAGAAATATGAAAGCATTTTTATAGAACTGCAAAAATAAATAAACAATTGCATTAGTTAAATCCATTCTCACTTCTTGAGAGGTTATTTATTTTCTCTGAGGGCTGATAAAAGTTCCTGATGACATGCTTTCTAATTTTAAAATTGCTCTCACTTCACAGTTCTGAAAAAGCGGATGTCAGGGAGTGAGTGGGTGGGTCTGTTTTAAGTGTGATTCACACATTAGATTCTCTTATCAGCTCATCCATATTCAGAAGAATCCATATCCATGGGCTGTGGGGTTCAGGAGGAATAATCCAAAGGACCAGAAAGGAAAAGGGTCATTTGGAAAGAGCTGATTAAATTAGGGGAAATAAAATAGAGAAGTTGTTACACTATCTTTGCTTCGTGTGTCAGGCATGCAAAAGATGCAGTATTTATGCCTCAACAGAGTATGTCACACCTGCAGAGAGCTTTTCCCTGTCCTGAGCTCTGGTTCTTCCCAACATCTTGTGACTCTCAATATGCAGAAGCAAAATCCAAGGCTGCCATGATCTCCCCACAAAAAGGAGACATGTTTTCAGAGATGCCTGGGAGGGACTGGAACCCAAGATCCAAAGCCAAGGCTGATTCACAGTGTAGTATTTGTGTAAGGCTTGTGTTTAAAGCATCCTGAAATAACACACTGCCCTGCTGACTTGTCATCTCTTCTGTACACACTTTTAAACAGTACCTGCTCCTACTGTGGGTCTGATCAGGATAGCCCTCCCCCTAAGTAAATAATTCCCAGGAGAAAAAAAGGCCATTCTTGAGATGAGATATAAGCAGGTAGGGATGTCAGCTATCTAGGTGAAACTCTGCTGTTAGGCCACTAAACTCTTGGCCTGTTTCTCAGACCATCAGGCTGGCTAGCAGAAATCTTTCCTCAAAGTCCTTTGCTAGAGGGAAGTGCTTTGTCTCTTCCCCCTCCAACTGCAAGAGATTTGCTGGTATTGAAGAGGTTGTTATGGAGTAACAAGATGGCAAGCCTGTGCCATCATGTTGGTGGAAAAACAAAATTCAGCCATGACAGCTATACAGAAAGATTCTGAATGATGGCTGCTGTGCTGGACACAGACATGCCCAGAGGCACGATCTGGTTCTCTCACTGCCTTTGTGATAAACATAGGCCATGATGAACAGGCTCATCACAAAGTTTCTGCAAACCCTGCTCTAGCCCTAGATGAAAAAGGTTCTGTACTGCAGTGCACATACCTTGGTCCTCAGGAGCTGGCAAGCACAGCTGAGCTGGGGGAGGTAGGAAGAAGGTTGGGTGGCAGGGAGGGAATGTGTATGAGACACACACAACACTGTAATTAAAGGTAATTTCAGAAGCATTTACCTGTGTTTCAGTGTCTGACAACTTTTCACTTGTGAATGCTGCAAACGCCTCAGCTCTATAGACTGATCTTGTTTTTATGTTACTGGAATGGGAGGAGAAGAAAATGAGAATGTCGTTTTCTGAATTAATTACCTCCTCTGATTTGAGCAACATGCACTGAAATGCAGTTTAACTCTTGCTCAGGATCTTTTTGCCTACACTAAAAGAGAACTGAAATGGAGCCATGGTCTGTGTTTGCAAATACAGAGCTATTGAAGAGGCTCTCCTACCTGCAGAAGATAATCAAGGATGAATGCTGCCATATAGAAAACTCAGTGTTTTTGAAGAACTACACTGGAACTTCAACTAATATGATCTCTAGCTAGCAAAATCATTACCATAAATATCACCTTTGTTCAGTCACCACTTTAAAAGCCACAGCTTAATTTCCATTTCCTTTTGCTGAAAATCTGAGGTTCCCCATCCTTTAAAAAGTACTATAATGGGATTGAAAACCAAGCTGCAACTCACCCTGCTTATGTCCCTAATTCTACAAGTGGGTCAGTTTAGGGGACATTAGATCCTACATTTGGGTACATTATATTCCTATTTGCCTGCTCCCTAAGGCAGTAGCAGCATCTTTCATCTTTGTCAAGTGTTCTGAAAGCGGGGACTCATAGACATCTGAGTAACGAAAACTTTGGAGGTGTCCAGAGCTTAAAAGTTGTGAGGAAAATTGCATTTTAAGTCCAACATCCAGTACTTGTCTCACTTTTTTATTTACTTATTTTTTAAATTGGCTTAACAATTGTGCTCCAGGTCCTGACCCACAATGTCACTTTCTGTCATGTCAAGGTCAGATGTCACACATCAGACTATGACTATATTGGACATGACACTTTTCATCATGAAAAAAAATACTCCATCCTGACTTGGTGGTGGTGATGGGGTAAGAAAAAGGAAATATAAGGTGCATGTTATTTTATCTCATTTAAATGAAAATCACAATTTATTTTATCCATCATTTTTCCTTAAACACATAAAATATTTCCAGAGTTTATAGCACAGAATGACTAAAAGGATCAAGCAGAACTGCACAAACTGTGCCCAAATGATAATGCCATATTCTCAAACACTTCTGCCCTGATGTTCAGCTCCCCAGACAGCTCAGGCCTAGGCACTGCAATAACATTGTCACACTTTTCAGAACTCATTCCTGTCCTTTTGTTACCTGTAGCAATTATTCCACAAGGTAACTCAATCATCTCCACCAATGAACCTATGCTGAACCTCCTGTTGTTCTAGTATTTCAAGACTTGTAAAAACCCACTCTGGGGCTGGAATCTATAGCACAGGAGTCTGAGATCATCAGATTCTTTTACTCCATCTGACTGCAAATCTGGCCCTATACCTATACAAACATCTGAAAAACCTGTAACTTATCTATGTTTTTTTTTAATACAGTCTTCTTCCAGTTTTCTTTCTTGCTTCTACTGCGCAAAATGAGTATTTTCTGAGTAGGCCAGGGTATGGCCACTACAACATAAGAATATAATATCTGCTTCCTGACAGTGTGATATGCAAATCTTGTTCACATGTTTATGGTATTTCCTTTATTTCTCTCTTGAACATGATTTTCCACATCTTCCAATTTTTTTCCAGAGCAGCAGGGAGCAGTATGTAGCTGAACTAAATTTCCTGCTGCTCACAAATCTGAACAAGCTCCATGTGATATGTGAACAAGCCTTGGAGTAATGATCACTGATAATCCATCCGGGTAGAACTAAGAACAATTATGACCTCCATTTCAGTATTCAAAGCAGCAAAATCTTTCTGTAACAGAACTAATCTGTCACTGACAGCAGAAGGCACCACAATCAGCTGAGGAAACACTGAACAGATTCTGGTGAACTGTGTGGCAGCAGCAATTAACTTTGGGTTGTCATGTACCCACCTCTGAGAAACAGCATGACTGTGTCCCTTGCTAGTATCAGACTGAGTGGACAATTCTTCAGCATTACACTTACATCAGCACCACTGAGTAGGTGGCTCCCCCTCTCTCACTGTGCAGGGCTATCTATCCCTTTAGGACACCTGGCTGCTCACACTTCCAGAGCACTGAGTCAATCCCAACCCAGCCAGCAGCAAAGAAGGAATCATGACAGTGGTTAGAGCAGCATACAGAGGAAGATGATGCTGGTTAGTGCCTGATGCTAAATTGTAAGGAAGAAGAGTTTACTGTAAATAGAATACTAAATTAGGGGTGGGCTCTTTCCTACTGAAATAAATCAAGAAATTACATAAATTTTTCAAACAACTTGAGCTGATATATGCAACAGGAGAAAAAATAGGAAGGGAAGTATCATTTGTACTTTGTATTCACTTCCATGGATTGATTTGACTGCTGTTGGTGGACAAAATATCATAGCAGCTGCTTCTTCTTCACTGACAATTCCTAACAATTGAAAAAAATCTTCCTGTCATTAATCCTTCTTGTCAGAGCAAAGCTTATCCTGCAGAGCATACTTGTATCTTAATGCAACTTGCTTGCTGCAAAGATAGGGACTGAATTCACTGTGAACATGGACAGGGCTTTTAGGAGTTCCTGTCACAGACTGGCAACATAATTGACCCTAAAAAACAAAAGAAAACAAAACAATTTGATAAAAGTGTCAGATCATCAGGCCTGGGAATGACAACATCAGCCACACCTGTCCTAACCCCAACACAGATCCAGAGATCTGTCCTAGGCAGACAAAGATACTCAGTGTAATAAAGATGAGAGGAGCAGGAATTCACAGTGTGTTTGCAGGACCTTGCAGCCCTCTTTAGAATGTGATTCAGGATGAGCGCCTGACATTGGTGCTCCAAAACTCTCTGACATCTCATTTCTCTTCAGAGCCTATACAGTGCCTTACAGCTTAGTTACTCAGAATTAGATCACATGAATAACTTCCAAAATGCTTATTGATCAATCACAAGTCCAACTTTCTCTCTGAGGAAGACTGACAATAACAAACAATAAATTCTGTTTAGTCATCCCTGACTGGCAATTAATCATCAGTCCCCATGCCAGCACTTTCCCTCCTGCATACTCTTCTCCCATCATCAGGGATATCCAGCCCCATAAACCTACCAAGTGCCTCTTTGCTGGAAATAGGTCCCTATCTCCAGGAGGCTGATTGTGGTCTACTCATCCCTCCAGCCCTACAGAGTGCCCTAACAAAGCAGGCCTTGGAGAACAGGTATCCTAGGTGAAAGCCCAGGGACACAGAAGCAGAGAATGCAAAGGCAGCAGCTGCCAAGATGGATGGATATCTCTGATACCGCAGTGAGCATCACAGCCTCTTGCTGCTCTCTATTTGGAACTGAAAAGACCATTTGTAAATCATTTTTAATTGTCATGTTAAAGTGCACAGAGTGCAGCAATCAGAGAGCTAGTGGTGTTGGAGGCCTGACACCACCATCAGGCATGGATAAGCAGACAGGATAATAGGAGGAGAAGCTGCAGGGTTACACAAGCAGGCACAGGCAGACAAGTGGGAATGTGAGAGAGGAGGGCGAGTGCATGCCCTCTCACTGCTCCTTTTCTGGGGAGCAACTCATGGGAACTCAGTGGCAACACAACCTCTTACATCATGCATTAACTGGGGCCATTGCAAAGACACACAGCTCAAAATCTTTGGGGGATTTTTTCACAATGAAATGACTGGGTTACTTGTAATTTTTCTCTTTTTAAGTGCTGGGAAATGGCTTCTCCAACTCCTGATGGTTCATGCCTATCTTGACTACAAATCACGAGAGGTTTGTGCAGCAGGCTCTGACAAGCTCACCTTATTGGTATTATGCCTTTAACCATCTCTTAAGTGAAATGGTTCCTAGAAAATCTCACCAAGCCAGGGATCTTCTTTCCAGAAGATCCTGTTCTCCAGAAAAAGAGAAACAGAAAGGGTCGGTCACTCTGGAAGTATCTTTTCAGTAAGTCCTATACTAACTGGAGAAAGAACTTTTTAGGTTGATCTAGAAGCATGTGTTCAGTTGTTTCTCATTAATTTGTCTGCCTCAGGGTATCTGTGAAACACCAAACACAGGTTTGGATCCTGTTTGTAAGAAGAATAATACATAGTCATGGATGTTCATTGACCTTCACGTACTTCTCACAGCTACTATTTGCTATTATAAACTCTAAACCGAAGGGCATTCAGTTGAGTTTCAGAGGACAAAACCTCTCAAATTCCTTGATCACCTCTCTGATCAGTCAGCTACTGGGGAGCATAGAAAAGCAAGGGCTGAAATCAAGGATCTACCCTGCCTTCACCACAAAGTAGCCAGACTACTGTACTAAGGAGTCCTGAGTGCATTCTCTCAGTAGGTACAATCATTATGCGAAACAGCAGGCAGCAGGAGAGAGGCACAGAAAAGGGTTCTGCTTCACTGAGGATTCTTATTACTGCTTAAATACAGAAGATTGGATTTTCTTTCATTATTACTCCCCAGGAGACCAGGGGCCTTGCAGATCTAGGATGTTTTGTAATCTGACATAAGGGACACCTGTTCATCTGCAGCACACGGATTCACTTAGCAAACACATTCTGATTGTACTGAGAGCAGCAGAAAAGCTATGCTTGCAGTTTGAGGGTGGAAGGTAGCAATGCTACCTGGTAACTGCTGCCCTTCAGTCTCCAAGAAACTGCTTTGATTGCTGTTATCCTATTTATAGTTTCAAAGAGTTATCCTTGCAATTAGAAGTAAGAAGTTGAGAACAGTCATAGCCATGCCCACCTCTTCTATAGCAGCACTCCTCTGGTCATTTTTCTGCCAGCTAGAAATTAGCACCATGAAAAATGAATTTCATTATAAATAAATACAGAAAATAAATACCAACTTTATATTATGAAAGCAGCAGACAAATGCTGCAAAGCTTGGTTCATTATGTCTAAGAACAAGTCCAATGCAACATTGATCAGGACAGAATCAGGCTTATCTTTTCTGATATTCTTGCTGAAGCTTTCTCAGCCGTAGGGAACAAGACATGATGCACAGTAACAAACACAGCCAGTTCCCTATGCAAGATTTCAGCGGTCTGCTGAAAGGAGTTCTTCTATATGTCAGGGGAACCCTTCTAGAAGCTTTGAACACTTAGTTTTTCCTACTCTCTCTTAGGCCTATGATTGCCATCGTGCTCTCTTAACTAAGCAACCACCTAATGGAGTGCTGATTTGTTTGAAAAAGTTTTGGCTGTAGTCTTCATTGCTGTAGTTTTCATCTGAACCCCAAGTTATTTTCTTTAGGGCTCAAAAATATTGTTCAGAGTTTGGCTCCTTTCAATGCCATGGTGCTAAGTATTTCCTAACTCTCTACACTGGGTGAACTGAGAAGGAATGAAATAATAAGGTCACACTCAGGAGAATTGTTAAGAAAATCTGCCCCAGTGGTAGAACTGAAAGAACCCACAGAAAAATAAGATAAGAATGAGCAAGCTATGAGAAGTGTGGGTTGACCCCTCAGAGTTCTGTAGAACATTGATTGTAGAACAACTGAAGCATACAGGTGACGAATTAAGTGTTAGCTTTGTGAATTACTCCACTTTTGACCACATTAGCAGGAATATCTAATTATTTTTAAGCTCAAAGTAGAACCCGAGGATAACACCACCCACTCTGACAGTATACCAAAACAAGAATACTAGGGAATCTTACACAAATATGCAGAGAACCTTCTCCCTTACTGCCAGTCCCAGTTTTAAGAATCAAGTAAACAGACAATTCTGAATGTACCTCAAGCAGTTTTGCACATTATTGTGTACACCTGTCTATCCCACTACTTTACTAGAGAGGTCCACTCTCAAAAGTCAATAAACAAAATGGAGAGTTATTCCATGCCTAACTTGCTCTAGGTTACAGTCCTTAGCACAAACCTTACCAGTATCTTAGCACAAACCCTCATCTCTGATCGATTCACCTGAGCTGTTAGATTGTAAAATCAGTTTTGAAAATTCAGACACTGCCCTCGTTTTGTCACTCCATTGACAAAAGTGATAACTATATTTGCACTGAAATAGAGTCCACAACTGAGAAATGCAATGCTAAATACACCTATTTCTGCCCTAGTCTACACATGGATCATTCAGGCTATCTCATTTTTGAAATTTTATTCAATTTAACGTCTTACAGCAAAACTGTGGTCTGCAAACATATTCATCAGGCCACTGACCAATTCAATCAATTTGTCTGTCTTCCTTCCTTTCTGAACCACAATTCTTTTGACATGAGCTGCCTGTAAAGCCCGTAACAATCTCTATCCATCCAATCACTTCCCTCTGGAATGCTGAAGAACCTTCCTTCTACTGGTGCTGTCCTTCCAGAGAAGCACCATCTCACCAAGGACCATGGTATAAAAGCTGTGTGAATGGTTTCGCTTTCACACACTTTGCTTTCAGTTCTGTGATGGGTGCTCTAAGTTGAATATAAGTACACAGAATAAAATGCAGAAGAGATAAGCACAAAACAATCCTCCAAAAGGAGTAACTACACAGGACAGAAAACAAAGAGAGGCTCAAGATACTCTTCAAGTCACACTTTTTAAAACAACTTAAAAAATCTATTTCTTGACTACCTTGATTTTATGTAGGAAATTGGGGGTTGGAGGTAGTTAATTTATGCTTCAGGGGAAAACAGAATGTTACCCCTCCCATTTGCAGTTTTCTTCAGTTCATTAAATGAAAGAAATTGATTTGGCGAAGCTAATTTTGTAATTAAAAAGCTTATCATGGCTTTCTCTAATGAGCTAAGCAAACAGACAGTAATTCAGTGACAATATTTACACAGTGCACACTGGGGGACGTTTGTTTATAAAATTAAATAATAGAAGGAAATGGGAGGAAGAGAGAAGGAAAAGAAAGCGAAGGAGATGAGGTCAATTCTAGATCCAAGTTCATCCCAGGACACTGGTCCTCTGACGACTTGCTCCTGTTTCCATTGCATCACAGCAGCAAAAAGAAGAAAAGGCTGTGTGTGACCTAAGCTAGTCCCTTGTGTAAGTGGGCTTTTCACAGACTGAATTTACTATGCTCTCATCTCCAGCTGGGACCATAGCCAACTCTCTATTCAGGATTTCAGGGAACAGCTTTATACTCATTCAAGACTAAGAATTACCTTTCCAGGATACATTTCCTCCCTCTGGGGTGCCAGAGGCTTCATGCACACTGACTGAGGGCACGGTATGGAAGGGAAGAAAAACTCTTGAAAACTGTAGGTCAACTTGACTTTAAAAAGTTCTTCTGTTACATTTGGAATGAAACTCAGAACTTAAACTACTCCTTTTTTACCTTCAGAAAGCAAGAAAACATGACAAAGATCCTGCCTCAAGCAAAGCTTTGTGCATTGCAGGATGAAAAATAAGAGAAAGAGGAAACCCAGCAGGTCTCTGGAGATTTTTTCCCTCTTGGTCTGCTATGCTATACAGAGGTGCACCATTCCCACCCTAGGGGAAAGCTTCCTAGTACAGAAAGGAGGAAGTCTCTTCTCTGCCTGTTTCCCTCCGTGTTCAAAGTTTGTTCTCAAATCATCTCTCCTGCTCTGTGTAACTATGGATGAAACCACTGGCAGTTTAAGAGTGGAGGGAAGTGAGCTCTGGAAAAATAATTCTCAGCTTTCTGAGTTTCTCACACTTAAAAAGCTGTTCCCTCTATTCTTGAAAAGCGACCTGGCTCAGATACTGTAGCAATTGACAAGTGCAATTCAAGGGAAAAAGATGAGTCCTAAAAAGAGTGAGCAGAAGATCAGTTAGACGTGAGGCAGCAGAGAGAGGGGAAAATGCTGCTAAGAAAAAGGTTAATAGTGGGAGCAAACTCACAAAGCTTAAAAGACCAGAGAGAGAACAAAATGGGAACTTCAGTGGACAGAGTAAAAGAACCTGTGGATTTAAAAAATTGTCACGTCTCAACTCAGAAATAGCTGCCTTCTGATGCCTAGCATATGCTTTCAAACGCTTCTTTACAGCTACAATGTAGAGCACAAAACTCTTATTAAGAAAGAAGAAAATAGTTTGGGAGATTTGACTCACAAATTTCCAGACTTATTCCCTTATAAAGGATGGGGTAGATTCATCCCTATGCATCGCTGGAGGTCAGCATATCACTGTGCCTCATGGATATATGAGGGGGGACATAACAATGAGACCTCCTTCTTTCCTTAATCTTTTCTCCATGATAAGACAACCCACCTCCATTCTGAACTGAGTCCAACAAGAACCACTAGTACAGTAAATGTTCCAGCACCTCCTAAGACTCTGACACCAAAAGGCATTTTTAGATTTAAAAAAAGAACAAATGAGCTTCTGTCTGCTGAGTCCAGGTCCATGCCTACACTTTTCTGAAGAGCCTCTCAAAAATTAACACCAACCCAATTTACTAAATTAATAACTGATTTCTGTGGTATAAAAAGGTATCTGCAACTTACATAGAGTTGCATGGAGCTCAGTCAAACTGCTCACTTACTAACCATACCTTATGCTTCCTTACAGTAAAAAAGGAAGTTCTCCATCTCTGCTCTCCTCAGAGGTATCCTGTACCTATCCCATATTTTCTCCAATACTGGATACTGCATAAGAGCATTCTGAGACCGCAAGGCAGGCTCTGAAGTTCTGCAGGAACTGAACTCCTTGCTGCAGGAGCTGGACAAAGCCAACTCATATGTCATGACATATGTCATGATAGTGGCTTGGAACAGAGGATAGAGGGTCTAAAATGAATTGGAGAGACACAGGGCAAAACATGACAAAAAAAACCACAACCAAACTGAGCATCTCTAATAATCCTTAATCCATTCTCCTAGACAGGAGACTCCTGTGGCTTCTCCAATACCACACCCTGCTGGCTGTCCTTGAACATTCTCTGACAAGAGGGCACAATTGCACACTCATTAATACCAGACATCCACACATTCTAACAGTACTAATTTGATACATATCAGGCATAAACCCACAGCTTCAGCTCTCTAAAATTAGCCAAAGAATATGATAGGACATTTAAGGCTATTGTCATGTCAGTTGGGGTTGAAAGCACCTGACCCAAAATATAATAAGAGGTGTAAAACCAGACAGTCCAAGATCCAAGTCTCTAAGTAAACACCAAAATCCTTTGAAAACATCTGAGAAAGCAGAATAAGTTTATTGGTGCCATGTAGCCCAGCTTTTCTGTTTTTATCTGAGATGCCCTAAAGCTGTGTCATTGAAACATCATCATTATGCACGGCAGGGAGAATCTCTTCCAGTACACAGGCACAGAGGCAGAACCTAAGATAGGACCAGAAGTGCCCTGCTTGCCATGACTCACAGTCCAATGTGTCTAGGAATTGCTGGTAATTAAGACTTATGAATCTCAGTACCGCACACTCAATCCTGCAAACTAACAAGCACCCTATGAGTTAAAGGAATTTGATATACCCACAACAGTTACTAATTGGTTACCAATGAACTGAATAATTGGTTGCCAATATTTCTCCCAAATCCCCTTTTCAGCTATTTTCCAGCATAAAAACTATTTTCCTGTTCTTCACCCTTTGTCTTCTCTCATCCTTGTAACTCTTCCCTTAAGTGCTTTTGAATCCAGGAGCAATCCCTTCAGGAAAACAAAGTTAGCCAGTGATGATCTGCTGGCAAGAAAACAGACAAGAGCCCAAGAAGCTGCCTAGGTCAGACCTCAGGGTAGAACTGTGCCACTTCATTAGCTGCAACAGTAACATGAAAATCCCAGTGCCTCTGCAGTAATAAATATGTAATAAATACTGCCTTTATATATAACAGAAAAACCCTGCAAGTTACACTGCTGGGGAATAATTGCACTTTATGCTTAAGCAAACTGACTAAATGGAATATAGCAAGGCTTTTCCATCTCTTAGTTCTGCGACCTAATATTCTCAACAAAACAGCAAATATGTTTCTTATTTCTGGGTTTTTTTTCGTTGGTTGGTTGGTTAATTAGTTGGTTTGCTTTCTGCTGTGTTTTAGTTTGAGGTTTTTTGTAATGATAAACTTATAACTGATTCATTTATGGAAGACTGGGTGTAGCTGCTCCCACAGGACAGAAGCAGAGATGCTCGAGCAGACAGCACTGCTCATCAGCTTAGACTGTGAAGACAGAGCAGAGTCTCCTACAGCTCAGGCAGAGACAGCCATTAGCTTTTTGAGGAATAGGACCAGACCTGTGTCTAGTGCCCTTATGCTGTATTGTAGAGGCTCTTTTTTGATAGGACAGTAAATGTTGGGAACTCATCCTGGATTTCCTTTGACTTGAAAGAAATTATACCTGAGGTGACACTACACAGAGAAAATTAATAGATAATGACTTAAACATCTGAGGGCCAGCTGAAGAGAAGGCAAGTAGGAGAGCTACTGAGAAGAGCAGAACTGAAAAATTATCCACACATCTCCCACCTTACTGGCAACGCAGGGTGGGTTTTTTCCTTTCCTTTTCTTTTTTTTTTTTTTAACCGTGGGAAGTGAGGTTGTCGTGATGAGCAGAGAATGAGGTGGCTGTGAGGTTTCTCCAAGGAGTACTTAACTACTCTCTGGGTATTTTAGTGCCTGCACACGTGAAACACTTGAGTATTAGCTTACCAGTCTTTCTCCAGTTAAAAGCATAAAATTGCAGATACCAAGTGTTTTCCTCCCCTCATTCTCTTTAAAATTCCTGAAAGCTAAAGCAGTTTTGTCATGACTCACATTATAAAAAGAACAAGCGATGTGACTGCTCCCACTTATCATGCACATGTACAAAACAAATATTCTCTGTCCGCTCTACCTTGACTTGCTGCTGCCTGCAGTCCTATCATCACTGCCATCTGTTTAAGCATTAATGCCAAGCTCTGCTCCATGAAGTAATTTTTTCTTCTTTTTCTTCTTTGTTTTTTTCCCCCCTCGAGGTTGGAAATCTCCCCCTACTCCATTATTCTTCTATCACTCCCATTAAATTAACTAGAATTTGTATAGGACAATGGAAAGAATTAGGCTACAACATGAGTAAAATCCTAGATGGTGACAGAAAATGCCCATTCTCAGATCACAGAGACTGGACACAAATCACAGTACCAAAGAGAATTTGAAAACAGACACTCTTTATGATTTTATCCACAAGCACTTATCTCCCAGAATATATGGTTATTCTTACTAGAGTTATTCATGAACATAATTCATTCAGCGACATGATCTGATCACTGTTATACCTTTTGATTCAGCAAATTTGTTAGCAATGGAAACATGATTAAGTTTCTAAATTAAAAATACACTGAGAAAACTGGTGAGGCTTTACATTAACTTCATAAGTCTTCTCAATGAAGAGATTAGTTGGGTTTTCTTCATAATCAAAGTAATGTCAGTTTCTGGAATAGAGGCTTTTCTTTTGAAAAATTATACCACCTCAGCCCCTTTCAGCTCTCAGCTCACAATGTTACCACTGCTGCAGTTACAAAGACGTCTAAAGTACGATAGGAACTTTTGTGAAGTCACATGAAAAGTTAGGCTTTAATTGTCACTTGAGCATAGCATACCTTTCAAAAGTTGCTACAAAGAATAGAATTTAACCATGTAGAACAGGTGTCATATTTGGGACAAACAACAGATTAAATTTCCAATTTCAGTAAAAAAAGATTAAAAAGCTTTACAAGATAGGAAATAGCTCTTCATTAAACCTTTACAAAGTACAGAATTTTTGCAACTACCTCTTAACTTCTGCTCCTTTTAGGCTATGAACATTATGATTTACAGATATATGGAGCTGCCGAAATTATGAAGCACTGGACCATATTTTGGTGACAAGATTTTTGAGTGACACTAATTCATCTCTGATAAGGATGAGCCACCAATCTTCTGAGTCCTTGCTAACAAATTCAGATTCAAGGGGCTTTGGATATGTTCCCATTTTCAATGTAAAAGCAGAAAGAAAACACTGCCAAAGGCTTGTGCACATTTGTACATTTATCATAACCAAATTTCAAACCTCAGCGTTTCCAGTCTTTCTGAGGGATGGGTGAATGGTTAAAAACCTCCAGTACCATTTCATAACCCGACCCTTTTCTTGTAAAAGACACCCAGATAGAGCCAGAGGGTTCCCTACTACTACAAAGTTGTGATGCACACTGCTCTGACTCATGACTAACTCTTTCTTATGACCAATAAAGATTGCACAGTCTCTGCAGAAGGCAGCACTCCTAACTCCATTTTACAAAGCCTTTTATCATCGATACCGTGTATAAATCACTGAGCAATAATGATTATGGTTAATTTTTAATTTTATGGAAATAAAATCCATACAGTTTTGGCCCTTCTTTATTCCTCATGGACTAAACCATATTTCTGTGAATGGATTTGTTATTCAGAAACATCCACCAAATAGTTCGTTTGAGCGCATTTCCGCCTCCAGAACACTTATGAGCTGCTCACTTCAATTATCTGCTATTCACAGTGTGCTAGTGGCAGCACACTACTGTTTCCAGTTCCTGACTACAGGAAAAAAAGTTTTCAAATGGGGGAGTGATAAGCAGCAAATGCTAAATCATTTTTCATAAATAGCTTTCAGAGATAGATGACTGCATGGCTACATGCTCATGTTAAAGTCTATAAAACCTACAAAACAGAGGAATGTTTTTACAAACATCTTCAGGAAAGGAAGAATCTGACCCCACATACAGCTGTAATCATATTCAGTACTTTATTTCTAAAATTATTTACAAGTTACCTTTTGTATTAAGCAGCAAATTGATATCCATAAGTGAGAGTTTTTTTTAAACTCTTCAGCACTGACATTATACTGAAGAATTCAATGCTGTTTTTCAAATGGAAAGAAGAGACATATCAGAGGAAACTCACTAATTTTTAAGCAGATTCTGCACCTTCTCTACTGACAATCGTCACCACTTCCTTTTCCCATTTTGAGAGCTGTACACATATGTGAGTAATGTAATCTTCCACCCAAAGTTGTGATGCTAAAAACCCACCCACATTTTTCCACTACCTGATAACGAATCACTGCAAAGTTCTCTGATTACTGTGTGAAGCATAATAATAGCCATGAAGGGAGATGACAGAAAATTTATTGGCATCAATCTCAATAGCTTAAAGCTATTTATGCTATTTCTGGGCCAGAAGAAGGAGAGGTGCTATACTATACAATTTAGTGACTGGATAACAGCATTCTGCTGCCGTGGTTGAGATGTGGCACTTGATGGTTGCACAGTGAAATTTGGGTGGCTGATTGATGGAAAGCGTTTGCAACACTTACAGGGTGTGGCTGTGCCATGACTTTGCCATGGGTGACTTAATTTTTTTTTAAGGTGAGGAATAGACAAGAAACTGTTTGAGTTGACAGAAGTCAAAAATGAGATATAATAAGTACCACTCTAGCCATCTATAGTAACAACATCTGTTCCTTCTGAGTCTTCTTTTCATTTTCATTTTGAACTGTCAGTAAAAAAGACAAAATACCCAATGCTGTAACTGTCAGAAGAAATCAGCCAAAAATCAAGAAAATGAAAGGCAACAAATTTCCTATGTTTTTTTTAGTCTGGCTACCCTAACCCCCTTGGCTCTTCCAAATCCTCCCTCTCGTTTGCCAATACAGTGCTCACCCCCTCTTTATTTTCAAAAGTATTTTCTTACAGTGAAGGGCTGACTGTACGCTGCAGGTCTGACAGGGACTTGGGCTGGATGCTCACTCCAAAGGGAACGTGCTGGGTGCTTACCCACGAAGGACGCGGCATCGCCGCTGCTGCTGCACGCAGCGCGCCCTGGTGAATAATCGAGGCAGCTTTTACAGAGACGCCAGAAATGCCGATCACAGCTTGTCTCTGAGTCACTTGACATTTTTATTTTATATATAAAGCAAATTAGGGTGGAAGATAGACAGAGAGCAAGAGATGAGGCTGTGTGCCAACCTCTTCAGATCTCATTTAGTCTATGTTACAGAGCACTTAGTCTTTACAATCCAGCATGCTAATAAGGGACATATATCCCTTCTCTGAGAAATTAATAAATCTTGAGACAGCTTAAAGGAAAGAAAAAAAAATTTACAGCCTTTAGTGTAGACATCTGTGCCTCTGTATGTTTAAAAGGATTAGAGAGGGACAGGAAGGATTTGCAACATTGCTTAGGAGAGTGATGTGGGGAGTGTCAGATATTTCCACAGGCTAAGAGCCTGTAGTAACCTGGTAATTGCATTGGACACAAACAATGACAGTGAAAAACCAGCTCCCTTGATAGGAACTCTGCCACAGTGCTTTGAAAGCTCTGCTGTCCTTGTGATAATTCCCTACCACCCTCCCATTGTGCTTATTCCAGCTTGAGGGTACTCCCAAACCTCAGAGAGACACATCACCTCACTGGGAAGTGAGTGACAAGAAGTTTAGGCCATCTACTTGACAACTTGGTGAAGATACAAACTAAACTCCTTTTAAGATGTCATCTTTTTGAAGAAACTAGAGCTTCATTAGTGCTTGAAAAGCCTGACAAGAAAAAAAAATCAGAAATTTCACAGGTGGGAGAACTGAAGCACAACATATCAACAGCAGAGTCTGGAAAAGAGCTTGGAAAAATCAGCCATCACCTTCTGCCTACTCCTTGACATTTTTGCAGTATTTCCACTTATCTCTGGGTCCATTTGCTATCTATATCAGAGTCACTTTCCACACAACCTTATAGTGAAGCTAAAGCCAAAGCCTACTTTTCTACCAGAATGTTTCAGGAAACAGCTAGGTAGGTCCTGATAAAGAGAGCGAGCATCATGCACAGCCAGTGAGAGTGAGGATCCTGGGAGATACTTTGGAACAACATGAGTGTCACATATTTGACTGATACTGCTGGAGGAATGCTCTGTTAAAATGAATCTATTTTTCTTCTTTTTTTTTAGAAAAAAGGACTGTTTCTTACTAATCAATCTGTGCCAGACCCAAGTTTCATCAACACAATAGCCTAACATGCAATTTAGTACATGATTATCTACTGCCAGTGAATCCTCAATCTTTACAGCCAAGTCAGTGCTGAAAACGTGAAAAATACCACTTACTGAATTTAGTGGAAAAGGAAGGGAACTGGAGGAAGGAAGTGGGAGAAGGAAATAGCACTATACTAAAGAGGAAAAAAAAAAAGTTAAAAATAATTGGAAAAAATAAAGCAGGAGAAAAGGGAAATGAGACTTAAAAAGAAGAAGTTGAGACAGGAGGGCAGAAATGGATAAAGGGTGACTGCAAAAGGATGAAAGTTTTTAAATGTTGAAAAATAAATTACCTAGTTTTTTCTCCTCAAAAGAACTTCTTGTGCAACATGGCTGCAGCAAAATTCACTCACAGTCCTCCCCTCTCCCTGCTAAAACCAGCCTAAGACTTCTCAGCGGAACTGTCAAAACCAAAATTTTACAGCAAAAATAAAGTAGATTGGGAATGCTGTCAGCATAAGAGCTTGAGCACACCACTCTTTGTCCCTTGTTTTATGTGGGCATTGGAGTGATAATAGCAGCAGTAACCCTTGGCTAATGGGTAGGTGGAGCTGCAGCCAAAGTCAGGCTGCTCAGCCACCAAAAAGCATCCCGTGGTAGAACCCTGCAGTCCAGGGAGTCCAAGACACCCCAGCATCCAATTCCTCTTCTTCTAGAACAGGCAGAGGTGTCAGAGGGGTTACTCTGTGTTACCACACTCAGCAAGCTACCACTAACAAGAACCTGCTTCCTTGAACTGTCCTGGCTGCTCCTACCACCATGGAAGAAATCAGTGCATGGTGCTCAACACTGGCACTGCGCACCACTCTTTGGTCTCTGTCTTTTCCCTGCCTGTTTTTGCCTCACAGCTTCATTTCCCTAATGGCCAAAATATTTCCATTTGTATTTTCCCCCATTTACCCTTTCTACTGTGCTTTACTTGTGTCCTTCATTTGCAATTAAAACTGTCTATTACTGGACTATCTAAAAATATCACTTTTATTCTAATTATTCTCTGTGCCTTCTTCTGCAGTCTCAAAATTCTGAAAAGCAAATTCATTTCACTCATACAGAACATGAATTCCCTGTTCTAGCTCTATGCAAGATGCAGTAAGAATTTTCCTTTTATTTTTGGAATCTCAGCATTTCTAATCTCAGGACTACGTGCATCAGAATAAAAACACCCAAACCAGATGAAGCGATACGACTGAAAAAATTTTTCATGTAATAAAGGACAATAATAGTAATAATAATTATTATTATTCAAAGTGTGGATAAGTTCTGATTTTCTCCTACCCAGATCATGTATCTTCCAGAAAATATTTGCTCTGTTGAGTTGCATGTTTCCACTTTTATGGACTCTGAGATGAATGAACATGAGTTAAAGAGGTGTCTTGATAGTTCACATGATTATATTTCTCTTTGCTACCCTATCAATTCCAGAATGTCTTTGCAATAATAACTTAAGTGGTTAAATAACCTATGAGCTATTTGCTTTACACTGAATTAAAATACAGACATTTGATTTTTTTGGTATTTTCTTTTGTTAAGCTAATGAGTCGAACATATCCCAGAAGGACAATGCCACATCAGTGTCACTGACTGCAAAGCTGAGGCTGTAGCTGAATTGTGGCAGCTTGTTAGGTGAGAATACTGGGCAGAGGCACTGACTGTCTCTCTCTCCTATCAGTTCTTTTACTTATGTATTGGGGTAAAAGAAGTTTTCTAGATGGGAAAATGCTGAAAGTTCTTTCTAATTTTTGCAGCAGTAAATATTTCTTTTTAGTTTAATTTGGAGGTTATAAAATGCTCCTGTTTCATTTATATGCCTTTTTGGGGGTCTGTGCAAGACTCAGATTCATTATCTTGTTTTATCAAGCATGTAATAAATAAGTTCAACTAATTTGAAACTTTCCATTTGTTCATGTTGTTTATTTTTGTATCTGTACTAATCACAGTTTTTCTAGCTCCCCTTTTTTCCTGTTCGCTATACTCTCATTTCTATTTTCTTATATTTGACTGGAAGTTCCTCGCAGTCACGCTGTCATATACATTCATACAACAGAGACTGCATTGGGACATTGGGACCCTGATACTTAGAGGAATTTGAGAGTGATCAAAAATAGACCTGATAAACAAGAAGTAAACGTAAGTTTATCTCTCATCTTTTCATTCATTATTATGGCATTGGGAGAAAAAAAAATACAAAATAGATTTCTGGGCAATTTATTATCACTATCTATATCTGTGGTAATGCCTGAACACCTGGTAGCTGCCCTTACAGGAGGGCACAAACTCAAGAAAGCCATCTACATTGGGACAAAGAAGAAAAACGATAAATCCAGACCTACCTTATAAACTCCCATATTCCAACACATCTAAAATAATGTTCTGCTTCTCGATCTCTAGCTCACTCAGCCCTCAATCTACTGAAGAGAGCTTTTAAACTTCAACCAAGGATGTTATTTTTGCAATTGTTCCAAAGATGGCTCAAGTAGGTACATCCAAGAGCAAAGGAAGACAAAACCAAATCCAGTTCACAAGGAGCAAATAAAAATAACCCAAATATTCTCCCCAAAATAAATTGGAGACAAGGATATGGATGATGTTCAAAACCCACAGAGATTATGCAGAAGAGTACTGTCACAAGTACACATACGTCTATATCTTCCTTGTGCAATTTCATACTTGAAGCAAGTCATTCAGTCTGTCTGCTCAAAGGAGATTCAGGGCTCAAGGTTACAGGTGAAATCACTCACCTTCCACCAGAAACTTCTGTTAACAATGAACCCCCCCAGTACTTCCCCCTGAATTATGTCCAGGAAGCAAAAAGTTCAAACTCCATAAGTTTCTATCTATCCTTTTTCCCCCACCAGTTGAAGCTCATCATCATTTTAAAGCACCAAGGCAGTCTGAAAGGCTCTCCCTAGTGACCATCTTGCAAGGCTATCAGAGTGGAAACCTCACTGAGAAGCAGCAGCGTCAAGTCAAGCACAGCAATCCAGAGAGGGCTCCCTTTAGCCACATTACAGTAACTGGATCTTCTCGTGACCTTCAAGATGCCACTTCAGTTCCCTCCAAAGAGACTTAAGCAGCCTCTCTGCCATTAAGATGTTCCTTCATTTGTCAACAGAAAGCTGCTCAATTGCTAGCCTGAGCAAATTTACATAGAAATTACCAGTGATACTCTGCAAACAGTTAGGAGAATGACAGCAGAGACACCCAGCAGAAACAGTCCAGGATACACAGCCTACACAGTCACTCAGACAAAGACGTAGAGGAAAATGTTACCAGGAAAATGCACTGGACTTGCAGAACTATTAATATATGGGCATTCAGCAGTGTGAGGTCTACTGGGGCTCTGCATATACCAGTTCATCCAAAACCTTTCCACAGAACGAAGATGATGTTGTCAGCATTCCCTTCCTACCTGACAAGTACTTCCAAGTTGCCAGGCAGCAGAATCTCATGTGAAGCCTGCAGGTTGAGAAGGCATCCTGATAAAGGATGCCTGGCTTTTCAGCGTAGCACTCAACTTTATCCTCCCATCCCTGACAGAAAAGTCTTGCTGCCACCCTCAAAGCTCCTCCTTGAAGACAGCAGTCTCTCCTTGTCACACTCCTCAGGCCCTGCATCTACTCTCAGTCTTCCCAGAGCCCTTTCCCCATCCCTAGAGACAGCACCCAGGCAAACCAGGAGCTTGATTGGTTCAGATCTGTCATTTTCTTTCCTTTTTTTTTTCCTCCTTTCTAAGGTTCTTGACCTGATCACAATAGACTTTTATGTGAAAAATTGTAGAGCTGTGAAGTCTGCACTTAATCCCTTTGTCAAGCACTACTTGTGGTAGTGCTTGTATGAGTGCTCAGACAATCTGAGATAAAATACAAATCTGACATGGTTACTTCTTGACTGGGAGCATGACTGAAAGAATGCTATAGGTTCTCAATGGCAGCATTTCCCCAGAGCTGCCCTTCAATGGGGCAATTTTTCTACAGCAATCAAGAGCCCCAGCACAAGGTCTTAACCCTATAAAAATTAAAATGCAACCCAGAGACTTGAAAGTAATTGTGGTTGAAGAACACTAACAGTACTGGACCTGTATGCTCAAATAGGGACACTCCAGGAGTCAAAGAAAGCAGTGAGAACTAAAGCATACCAAGATACAAGTCTACATTTCCTTAGACACTACTGCAGCAGAGACTGGTGGATCAGTTAAGAGCAAATAAAGAGGAATCAAGCAGCAAAAAACTGTCTTCCTCTTTGTAGTGATGTACACTAATGAAGGTACATTTGTGTGATTGTACCCACAAGAGAAAAAAAGATAGGGATTCAGCAGGGCATGGGGTATCTGATCCTTACTATGTCTTCTTGACATCAAATGACTGCACAGAGTAGAAGAAAAATCCCATTTCAAATAATGATAAAAGCCATCATAGGGAAATAAGTAGCTTCCACTTCTTAAAGCAAACAGGCAGATAATATTTATTCCACAGTATAGACAAAACTCTGTCTTCTGTCAAGGAGAAAGGAATAAATTGTTTTCCCATAATGGTGTTTTCTTTTCAATCAATTTCCCTTCAAGCTTGATTTAAGAGGATGCCAAGCCAGAACCTCAGGTGAACAGAACAAACCAAAGATACCCCCCCATGAAAGGTGAAAAGGATGATGCAGTCAAACTTAAAGTTTCACCCAAACACCAGTGTTGCACATAAGTACAGTCATGCACTCCTCTCCCTCTTCCTGCTCCTCTTCAAATAAAAGGTTTGCAGCAACAATGCAACAAAGGGCCAGCAACAATGAGGAAGAAAGAGATCAGAGCATGAGGAATAACAGCAATGGATATAATCTGGAGTGCATGCTGCTTTAGTTAGAGAGAGAAGTCCTAGGAAACTGCTACAGGTCATTTTGCTACGTGCACAGGCATATGTGTATATGTTATCAATTTTTTTTTTATTAGTGAGACCTTTGTAGATATTATCTTATTATTAATATGCATGCATGTAAGAAAGAACAGTCACATCTGGTAAAACCCCTAGCTTCTAAGAAAAGCCTGAAGGGGACAGAATGAAGAATGAGATTGCTCCCAAGGCATTGCAGGCACTTAGGTACTTGCAGAGCTAAGTCATCAGGGAACACTTTAGCTGTAAAAATATTGCCTTGTAAAAAATTGTGCATATTTTTTGGGGTTACAAACAGCCCCTTTGAGTTGGGAAAATCACAGTAGTTTCACAGTAGTTTTCAGAAAGAGACTGATATTGTAGAAACTTTCCCATCTATTTCTTTTAAATGCAAATTGTAGAAAAAATGTTTCCAGGAGGACAGGAATTTAAACAGAAAGTTCTTAGTATTTTTTTAATCTTGGAAATGTGTACACAAATTGACCCACAGAGAGTATGGACACTCAGAACAGTTCCAGTAGTATCAGAACCCAAACACATAGTCTCAAAATTCCAACTAAGCTTTTAACAGACACAAATCTGAAAGACAGAGGACCCTTGATCCTTCCTCTCAAATGCTTCCTCATAGGATGCAATTCCCAGCTATATAAATGATCTCTTCAAAAGTCATGGGATTCTTACTGTAAGATTTTAGTGAGGGGATGCTGATTTAAAAGACAAAACTCCATCCCATTTACTTTCTGACAGACCTTTTATTTGAATGGATGCTGCCTCAAGACAGGGCCCCTTTGCATGTTTGAATACAATGAATTCCTCACGGCAGTACAGTAAATAAACAGCTACCAAATTATTTGGGTGTTCAATGGACTTTGCAAGCAAGATTCTTAACAACAGCAATTTTAGTTAAGCAAAAGCTAATGAACACTTACTACAAATGACATTCCTGTTTCCAGGCCCTAATTCTCTCATTACTTATCTGCAGGCAGAACAGGCATTTACTGGTTTTACCATTACTGACAACAAAATTCAGAAGCACAAGGGATGCCACATCCAATGATGACAGCCCCAGAATGGCAGCTGTCAATTAAGCTGGGGAAGGGACTGCTGGGGAGGGCTGAGTTAACAGCCAGCACAGCCCAGCAAGGACGAGCAATGAGAACCCTCTCCTGCTGCTGAGTACTTACCCATGCACACATCTATCTGCACATGCACCTGCTCAAGGATAGCCTTATAGCAATCTTTTAAAGATTAAGATTTTCTCCACAAATGTAGGCCAACATTTTCAAAAATAGATGTCCAAAGTTAGGCATTCCAAAATCCATATTTAAGCATCTACAGAATTGTCCTCATTCTCAGAAGTGCTGAAATTGCCAAGAGCTGTAAAATGCTCAGATTCTGAAAACCAGGCCACATCTTTAGGTGCTTGAAAACATATTTAAGAGCCTAAGTTTAGGCATCTGTATTCCTGACTGTAAACTTCTCTTACCCAGGAAGACCTGCTATAATTCATCATCCATACATTACATTCTCAAAAATGTACAATACTAATTATCCTAAATTTTCAGTTGCAGCTGAAAAGTGCACTGCCCAAATCAGAGCTGCATCACAAAGGCAGCCACTTCCCTTTTTCACCTATTTTCTGGTAGTATTTATGGCAGTAAATTTACAGTGACTGTCAAAGAACTCAGTGAACAACAGTGGCAGCTGACCTAGTCCATATTGCCTTTATCTACCCTGAGTCTCCAGCAGAAGAAAGGATGAAACTGATGTAAGGCTGCACAAATCAAATTAAAAAGAGTGCTGGCTTTGGCTGGGACAGAGTTAATTTTCTTCATAGTAGCTGGTATGGGGCTATGTTTTGGATTTATTCTGAGCACAGTGTTGATAATACAGGGATGTTTTAGCTGTTTTAGAGATAGCTAAAACACAGCCAAGGCCTTTTCTGCTCCTCACACTGCCCCATCAGGCTGGAAGTACACAGGAAGCTGGGAAGGCACATAGCCAGGGCAGCTTACCCCAACTGATCAAAGAAACATTCCAGACCAGATGGCACCATGCTCAGCATATAAAGGTGGGGAAAGAAGAAGGCAGAGAAGATGTTCAGAATGATGGTCCTTGTCTTCCCAAGTCACCACTATGTGTGATGGAACTCTGCTTTTCTAAGGAAGGACTGAACACCTGCCACACCATGGGAGCTGGTGAATGAATTCTTGTTTTGCATTGCTTGTGTGTGGCTGTTTCTGTATTTAAATCTGCATCATACAAGTGGAATAGGTTCCATACTTATCAATGTCAATCACATTTATTAAACATGCCAATAGGATATATCTGTTTACTTAAGTGGTAGCAAGTAGAATTCAGTTGCATCTTTTGAAATTGATGTCAGATCCTTCAGCTTAGGGAAATTAAAAAGAAATACACACAACTATGTGGTATGCTGGGGCCTCAGCAAGCAAGAAGCTTTCCCCTGTGCTACATGTAGTAAAAGCAAAATAACAGCATAGATAATATTTAAATGAAAAAATGCCCTAAGGGAAGTTTCATCAGTGAACTAGCCAGCATAGAGAAGATCTTATTTTAATACTTTGATACAACTCTGCCTCCTCTGAACCCAAAATCACTATATTATCTCTATGAAATATACTGTAACAAAACTCTTAGTATGAATCAGGGTCCTCATGTACCTCTCTTCTACATTTTTCAGCAGCATTTTAAAATATTTGCTGCATCCTGTAGCTTCAGTGATTAGACAGCAGCAAAGACAACATATTCTACAAACTGCCTGCACCTGTACCCAACTAACTATACTGTCCCACACAGCTGGCAAGTATTTGATGAATGGGCATACTAGAACCACACAAAATTATACTGAATGTGAGGTAAATCATCATACGTGGCAACATCCTACTAAAACTGCAGTGAAAGCAACCATACTGGCATAACTTATTTTATCAAAATATTTCCCTATTTGTCTACCAAATTTACATTTTTAATATATTCTTACAAAGGGTCAAATTCTCATCTGTCCTCAAATGTGGTATTCCACTTATATTAGAGCTGTTATTGTCTTGCACAAGTGAGAATCTGATTACAAATTGCTTCACTTAACAATAAGTTATGACCACTTCTGGGACAGTTACAACCACCATTCAATGGCACACAAACAACATTATCTAAGAGTTTATAGCTGAAAATAAAGTAAAAAGCCTTTTTCAAGAGATACAGCAAAAGGACATTAACATAGAAAATTAATCCAAAGTGGCCAATAGTTTTTAAAAGATTGTTTCAACATGATGTCCCAAAGGAAAATACATCTACTTGGTCACCCATAACCACAGTTTAGCTTAACCTCATACAGAGCAACCATGTGACTCCTAACATGAGCCATTGTCACTCCCTCTGCCCCACCAGCCTCCTCTGGTGAGGCCACAACCCTTTGTGAGCTGGCCACATAAGCCCCTCATGTTTTAATAGGGCTATCTCTGCTGTAGCATATGCCTGTATATTTCTTGAATCCCATGCACAGAGGGACTTGCTTACTCAGCTCTAAATTCTTCCCAGAGGCTCAAAAGCTGCTGAGAGGCTAAGCCTATTTGTTCAAGCATAGAAGCAGTTATACTGGCTTCTAGACCACTCTGTTTACTCATCAACCTGACACAACACAGGGCAATTCCAAATGCACATTTGTCAGCAAAAGGCCCTGCAAGCCTCTCCTTAGCTCATGTGAGCCAAAAATGCTCCACTGCAAAGGTGGCACCTCTGAGCTTTTTGTAGCAAAAATTTCTTTTCATTTGCTATATAGCCCAATGACACATGAACTACAAATAAATTCCAAAGGTATAATAAATTAGAAATGGTCTCTTAAAATACTTTTTGACCAAAACCTTCCCTTTTCACTTGTGTTGCTACAATTTTCTTTTCTGCAATGACTTAGGGGAAAAGAGGTTATGGGAAAGATGGCAAGGAAATACTTGAATGAGTTAAAAATGGTGCTTAACACACAAAAAAAGACTGGCCAAGGCATGGCATTTGTTAAAGAGGTAACAACAGAAGAGTGGAAAACCAAAAAAAAAATTAAGATCCTGAAGCCTAATAAGAGCTAAACAGGAATCACATGAAGCAGAAATGGAAGGAAGAAAAGAATTTTATGGTGCCTTGGATGACAAGCAATACAGTTTGAGTAAGAAATGAAAAAAAATCTGTCAGTTCAGAAAGAAATGTGAAGAAAGCAAGATGAGCACTAATAGAGAAATGGCTGCAGATTGCTATCTCAACAGCTCAAAACAACTATCTCACTTGAAAGAACTACACACAAGGAAATCCAAAGGAACAAAGTCACAACAGTCAGTGTAAGAGATTAACAGAATTATGAACAAAGCTTCAAGCTGGAAGACTGAGTTTAGCCTGGAAAGTGATACCTGTTGCTGGCTGTGCCAGATCAAGAATTGGATGAGTGACAGTTGGCCAGTCACCTGCTCCCTGTGAGCTGGAGCTCAGACCTAGTAGTGGGCCAAAGGAAGGAAAACATGCTTAGCTACAAATGTTAGTGTGTGGCTCTTGTCACTGAAAAAGGAGTTGCTCTCAGTGTCTCACAGTGTAGGAAGAAACAGCTGCCTCTGAATCTTGGTATCTCTGCATGGCACAACTTTCCAGAATGCCACCATTCACACAGCGATTCCAGACCCAGGTTTTTCACGGGAAGTACTTGTCTTTGAAACCCTAAGCTCAGTTTTGCAGACTTCCACACAGGAGAACACCAGTGAAAGTTGCAAAGAAACGTTCCTGCAAGAAATGACTCAATGGCAGAAGTGGTAGGAGTAACGGCACCACAGGAGAACAATAGGGCAAAAAGGCTCAGATTTCTCTGCCATTCACATTTCATGTTTATATTTTAAGAAAAATCAACTTTAAAAGCTTTCCATGTTAACCAATGTATCTGCTGATCCCTAAGGACTACACCATCAACTTTAAACCTTGAGTTTATGAAGCTCATTTTTCCCTTGATTAGCTCTTATTGTCCTATGTGTGCTGCTGCAAGCATCTCTGCTGTTCTTAGAGAGATGGTGGCTTGCAGCCTCCTTGGTCCCTGTGGAGCTGTGCTCTTCACCATGACCCTGTTATTCTGACACTGCCTTTCTTATTGCACCCAACTCCCTCTGCACAGAGGCAGACAGCCACAGTTACAAGAGATACTTGTCACGTGCTCTAGTACTGAGTCATTGCATCATTATTAAAAAAAATATATATAATAATAGAGAGGGACCCTTTGTTGTCCTATATCAATGCTAGCAAATGCACAGGCTGCCGTTAGCAGACCAAAGCCAGTGAATACTTAAAAGAAGTGGTTTGAAATTTTGGTTAAGCTTTGCATATGGTTTGCTAATATCCAGCATTCAATTCTGTCCCATGGCCTGTGCTACTGTAAATGTTTGGCTCCTGAGGAGAAGAGAAGCGTGGACACTTAGCAGTATTAGCAAGAGCGTACTTTAGAGTTTTTGGAAACATTTCCTTTAGTGTAAGAATGCTTTTGGTAGGCCATTACTGAGTATCTGGCCTAAATATTTATTAATCTCTTACTTGATAGCTTGTTTATATTCTAAGTACTGCATTTTGTATTTCTTATAGGGTTTTCCAAACTATTTTTATCAGTGAGAGATTGCTCATTAGTTATATATATTGTTTCATATAACACTTCTAGTACACTAAAGATTTCCAATGTACTTAAGATTTTGCAACACTATACAGCAGTGAGTTCCAGAGGCTCATTATGTACATGAAAACAGAGTATTTCCTTAGATTTCAAATACTCAGCTTCTTTGGGAATCACCTGCAAATATGCACTGTTAATATTATATTCCAATCTTGCATTAGCTAACAGTCTCACAGTACTTAATACAGATACATAACCAATTAAAACCTGCACATCTTAAGGACTCTGCTTACAAGAAAATAATAGTAGATCCACCAGCACTCAAGGAAAGCCTAGAGCACACCATAGAATAAAGCTAGTGCTGCAATTTCAGTATTTAATGATAGAGAACTATGTTCAATAACAAAATGTTTTTCACTTTAGATTAACATCACTTAGGTTATTGAAAACACACTATGCTCTGTAGTTTACATTTTTCTGGAGGAAGAAAGCAGTATTAAAAACTTTCCTTCATTCACTAACTCAATCCCAGTTTGAAGGACTCAAGCTAAAAATTGGAGACAGACTTTCCTTTTTGGGTTTCTCAGCTTTGTAATTATATCCCTTACTCTATAAAACGTGCACCAGACTAAAGAACCAGAGGAACTGGAAGACTGAGGCAGACTGAAAATGTCTTAATTCTTCTGACCTTTACCACAATTTTCTTTCTCCAACAGAATACACAACTGACCTTTTCCACGTACTGACAGGACATCGTATGGCAGATTTCCATTATTGAAAGCTCTCTGCAAATTCACTGCAGTTATTACCGGTAACCCAGCTCAGCTCTGCAAGGATATTATAATACACAACTCCCTGAAACCTTAACTGCTGGTTGTTTCCTGTTCCAGAAAGTCACAGTGGCCATGCTTGAATACCTGCTAGCTTTCCAGATGTGCACAGAGGCAAAATACCTGCAAGACAGCCAAACAGTACAGCTGTTCCCAGCAGAAACATGGCTGATGTGTTGCCAAATGCACCAAACATTCATCTAGGTCACAAACTTCGCTGGGCTGAGGCATGTCTTGGTCATTAGGCTGCCTGCCTAGCATATAGGAGACCTCTCTCCGACTTAGGAGGTGACATTGAGAAAGTCACTAAACCCCTATGGCTCTGCTCTTTGTCTGTAAAAAGGGGGTGGACTGCAACTCCTCTTCAGTGGTATGAAACTCTTGTAGACAGTGAATCATTTACCACTACTCTGGTAACAAGGTCCAGATGGAGAAATTTGCAGAATACTTTAGTTGAAGTTTATAATTTAATTACAGAAAGACAACAAAATGTTGTTGGGTATGGTATACAGGTTTTATTGGTACAAGTTGGATATGTGATTATTCATACCTTGAAAAGCCAAGTGATTCAGGAAGTTTGCATCAATGGACTAGCAACAAAGACTTTGTACGCAGCTGTCCCATCCTGGTCTCTGCAAATTTCAGACTTTTATTAAGAAACCCAAATGTTTGTGATATTTTTTATATGTTTTCACATCTTTTTAATTGAAACTATTTTTACATTGCTCCAGCTGTAAAGCCAGACTCTTTTAGTAACCATGTGTTCAACTACAAGGATCACTGTCAGAGAAAAAACTTTATATTTTTATTCCCAAAATAACCTGCATTCTTATGCTTTCTTTCTTTAAACTAGATTCAATACAGACAGGTAGAGTCAGGAGTATTTTGAGTGGTTATCACATATCTTGACAGAGAGCACCACAAAGTGAGAAGCTTTTCTGTAACTATATGTGCCTCTCCGGTCAGCAAAGGCAAAGCTACTGGGGTTTGCAAAGGAGTCAAAGGCAATAAGACTTGAAAACAAAAGAAAAGTTTTAATCTATAAATCAATGCAGCAGTCGCATTGAGATTGTGGGAGTGATATTTGCCTTTCTCACTCAGACTTGGCATGGGATTTAAAATCCCAGGGGTTTCCATCCTGCATCTTGCTGTGGTTTTACAGGGAAATGAGCACTGAGGGAGAAACATGAATGCTCAGACAGGAAGGCCAAGAAAAGGGTCAGAGAAGAGTACGTGCAAAACCACCACACTGAACATGGGAAGCAACCCTCCTTACATGCATGACCACTCACGATCACGTTCTGAAAACATAGGTGGAATTAAATGGGAATTGAAGAGGCCTGAGATGCATCCTACCAGCAGAGAACTTCTTGAGGAACACATCACAGATAGCTAGAGAAGTCCTGAGTGCAGCACTCAAAAGTTATTGCAAACAGCACAAAATATTAAGTCCGATATATGTAATCTTAGTGCAAGAATTTCAGTGGTCTGACTATATTTACTCCTTGGGTAAATGTATTCTAGGTTACATAAAACTTCAGGGCAGACAATATTCTTTGTTTTACTGTATTTTGCCACTAACCAGTCATAATATTTTGTGCCATTATGACAGAGGAAAAACTGTTCATAAAGCTTTGCAAGGGCCTTCCACAAAGAAAAAATACACTCCCAGAAATAACATTCCAGGAAAGTGTTATTTCAGATTTTAAGGCAGCCAGAACTAGTGCATAGTTCATGTACACTTAATTTAGAATTCTACTGACACTACTCAATAGTTCATTTTATGTTGAAAGGAATTTAAAATACTGGTATCGTTAAAAAATATCCCATGCCTCAGACTGGGAATGAACTATGACTTAAAATCAAAATCTAAGAACAGGGCAAAAATACTATATAAAACATACTACCTATATATTTTAAATAAATACATAGTTATACATTGCACATAGAAAGAGAAAAGATATTGAATGAAAATTAATGCAGGTAGAATCCAGAAAGGAGAACATATTTTAAATCTTACAGAAAAACCTGACTTCCCTGTAGAATTCCAACCTGGTTTCTTTTGTTTTGTAACACAAAAACGCTTGGGTAAATCAGTAAAGAACTGATTATTCATTATTACTTAGCTAGTGGGTTTGCTTCTGACATTTCCTTCTTCATTTTCATTCAGACTGCCTATCAAATACTACAAAGCTCTATTTGACAATGCTTAGCAGAAATAGACATGAAGAAAATCTGTGACTATCTTAGACTGATTTAGGGAGACAGTTTCAAATTTGAATATTAAAATTCTGGGCCAATGCTGACTAAGAAAAGAAATAAAATCAGCAAATATGAAATGCATAGGAAAGATGGAAGACCATTTCAAAATGATAAAAAATTCAAATTAAAAGCATAAAAATATAGACTGAAGAAATTTAGACTGGAAATCTTCCAGAAAGTTTTTTGTAATAATAATTCCATAGATTTATTATTTATTCTTTACAATGTTTTCCACAGAATCTCAAAACTGGATCACAAATATAAACTAACAGTTTCATTTTTCAGAGGATAAAATCTCATTACTAAGGACATATAATTAAAACACAGAAGACTGGAAAAAGCAATTGAAAACCAAGCTGTAGGGGCCTCACTGGTGCCAACAGAAGCACAAAATAAGTTTCCTATTTCTGAGGAGAGAGATTGTAGCAAAAGTAAAAGACTTGCAGACATAGGAAAAAGGATACTGCATGAGAGAGTCGTGGGTTTTTAAAGAAGCTGTGACTATAGAGGGATGATCCTCCAGTGGTAAAACACATGCACAGGACAGTAGGACATCTCTTACACGCACATCAAAACATTGCTGCTGAATGCAGAGACAAGGTGACTTTGCTGAGCAAAGGCCACAGTTTCACACACTTATCTTTTGCTCATCTTTTACAGCCATCTGAATATACCACCAAAATCTGATGCACCACGAAATCTTCAAGAAACTCTTGCTCTAGGATCTTTTGTTCATTTTGCCACTTTTCACTGAACTCCTCCCTCTTCAACAACCCAAAGGTGAGATGCTCCCTCAGCCTGTCTCCATCTGCTGCTGTCTGAGTACTTTGGACGCATTTTGCATCACAGAAAGAATGTACTTTTCAATGTCTGCCATTGACAGCCATTCTCCTTTCCCACTCATCCTTCCTCAGCAGGCTAACACATAACTCATGCTAACACCCCCACTGAAGGTGAGAGATGACCAGTTTGAGCATCCTGTGCTTTTTCCTAATCTGTAACTGATAACCTCCAGTGTGACTCAACTGTTTATCCCCGAGAGAAGGCTTAAAATAAAGCAAAGCTGCAATGGTGAGAAGCTTGATAAATAAATGTTTCGTTTCTTTGGTTTGGTGATTCTGGAATATTTAGTTACAACCAACAGAAATTTGCGAGCATCATCTACTTCCTCAACACCTTGGGACTGCATTGAAGTCATGCTCCTAAACTAAACTACTAAAGATAAAATAATGATCTTTCCTTGGTTTTGCAGCATATGCAAACTTTAGATTTCATAAAACTGTAAAGATTTCATACAGATCCTCAGAAACCAGGTATTTCAGGAAACATCAAGCTGATATTTTCCACACTGATCCAAGGGAAGAGAGGATGTACTGGCTGGAAAGCCATAACTATGGCTTTTTCTTTACCTTCCTGGCCTCCAGGGTGAGGTCAGAAAAGAAGCAGGCTAATTTTGCTTTCTTCTCCATCTTTAAAAGGGTTTGTTTGCATATGCATGGGGGGAAAAAGAGATGAAGGAAGAGACCTGAGAATAGGAATCTTCAGCAGCACAGCATGTCACCAAATACTTTGTTTCTCTACCATTATCAAAAGCAGTGCTTCATTTCTCCTTTTCTGCCAGATTTGCTTGGAAGGGTTTGCCACATTCAGGCCTTCATTTGCCACATTGTGGCACAGGAAATCTGGGGTTGTCTCTCTGAGGGGCTAATTAGGTATTGCTATTCCATTCCAGTATCTCGATTTAATGCCTGAAAATACAGACACCACAGCTTCTTACTGGACTCATTCTTGCTCCGTATTTCCATCCAACAGAGAAAAATGCCCTAGAAAAATTGCTACTAGAGAAAGCTAACATTAAAAACAGTTTGCTTTTCTTCTAAATGAGTTAGTTAGAAACCAGTCAGCTGTTTGTTCAACATTCTGAGCCAAAGCCAAGCACAGATCTCTCCCTTGACTTACATTTGCTTGGAGAGCGCAAACAATAAGCAAGCTGGGGCTTAATGAGCCTGTATGTGGGGTCAGTCTGGCAGAACGAAAGAGGATGGTCATTTTTTGAGCAATCCCAGCTTGAAACACAAACTAGAGGGGGGATAACAAGAACAACAATAAACTAAGAACCTGCAGAGATACCTCACAGAAACTAATTCATGGAAAGCAACTCCCTCATGGTTTCTTTACCCCAGCTGATGGTAAGATACTATTTCCCAATAGTATCTTACCCAAGAGCCCTGGCACTGAGCAGCTAATCCAGATCAGCCCTCATCAGCCTTTGGCATAGTGCAGTGGCACATCTGGACTGGGAAGGAAAGACTGAGCCTGTTGTACAGGAATGTTTATTTTCTTTAAGAGAGATTTGTTTCAGATAAAATGTGCACTATCCAACATGCAGAAGGAGCATGGTTCCAAAAAAACACCCCAATATCTCTAATCCTTTAACTATTTCTGAACAATACGTAATAGAACCTTTTTGCTAAAACCCAATTGTGTTAAAAGCACAGATTTTCACCATCACAGACAAAATGAACACCCAAAGCTTGTCTCAAAAGCACGGAAGATAAACAATTCTAGACATAATAACACTCCACCAACTAGGTGGAGCTGGACAATACAGGCTAGAGGAAATACAGAGCCATGGTAGCATCTTCAACCAGTCTGTTTTTTTTCCAGCTTATGCCACAGACCTCATTCTAGGGCATATTTCATAACCTCTCTTCTACACAATTTAACAGCCTCCTTTGATCTGCCTGGCCTCCACACCTCTAAAGAGCAAGAGGAATGCCGACTCATTAACCCCAGAGGTTCTCAGTTATAAAGGTGATAGGCTGATAGAAAATTCCAAAGGCAGACAGGAATAATGTCATAGACATATCTCTGGGCCACCCAGAGAAGGAATTTTCAATTATTCCAAAGCAAGGTAATGAGCTTTTCAAAAATTTACCTTGGCAGAACACTCCTCAAACTGCAAAACAATGATCAGAGAAACTGAACATCAGACAACTAAATGGTTAAAATCCTGCTTGTGATTTGCTGCAGATGCTTTTACTGGGAATGTTTGAGCATAATAGTTCTGCGTAGGAAGAAAGGAACTGTATTTTAGTCATCTGCATATATTTTAGTTTTGGTTGAGATTTTGGTTTTTTGTTGGCTTGGGTTTGGGGTTTTTTTTAAAGGCACACTTAATGATTATTCAGGAGTGGACTATTACAACAGTTAAAAATAATATTCTTACAGATAGTAATCAGCTCCAGTGTCTCTCCACATGTGTGTGGGTTGGAGATGAGCACCATGACCAGTAGGCAGGGACTTTTTTTGTACTGATGGGGGTGTATATTAAATCTTTAAAAGTTACTCTGATTAATCCATATCAAGTCAGCATAATTTTCTTCACTGCTTAAGTATTCCAGCTGCCAAGATTCCTAAAACAGAGTGAGCTGTGCTCTTGAACATGATTAGGGTCATGCCTTTTTTTTCAACCAGACTGAGACCCACCAACTCACAACTTGGCTGGGACTTATCTTCAATCTCATTCTCAGAGCAATATCCAGAAAGGTAATTTCATATTAAGACTCCAAGTCTCCCTTTCTCGGCAGCTCTCTCCTTTTAGACTATTGAAAGAATTCAAATTAAGTAATTTCAGTTCCCCCAGGTACTTTAAAAATACTCTGGCTTTTGACATAAGTACCAAGAAAATGCCAGCATACAAGGTTTATCTGGCATGTTGAATGAAAGTCTTCCTTTCCTATTCTATCATCCATCCCAATAATGTCTAACTAGGAAAGCAGCACCAAGTTTTACAGAGCATTTGTAGCTTCTCCCTAACAATGATCCTTTCTGTCTGTAGCTTCCACGTCATTGTTTTGCTGATGCTTTTAACTCTTTTTGGTTTGCATCCATTTTAAATGAAATAACCTGATTAGATTCCTTTTGTCAGAAGGCTGAGGTGACATCAACGACAGCAAGAGTTTTCTGGACACATGGAGAATGAAAATAGGTTGGATATCTTTAAATTTTCCATTCTCCCACAAAGAGCCAGAGTATCCATTCATGTAATAGTCTTTAATTTAAGCACGCAACATTTTATTGTATGTTTCATTCACCCTCAAAAATGCATATGCAATCTAACTGAAATTACTACAAATGAAAATTATATTCCAACTTTTCCAGCAAAAATAACAATTTCTAGTACAATCTAAAAAAGGCTACATAGTGTTTCAAAAGAAAGCCTTCACATTTTCATATAAAAGTGAAACTCTCAATTTAAAATGTCTAAATTTTTAAATCAGTAAAAATAGTAACTTAGCACTCACTTGTCCTATTCACATGCAGAAACACATTGAAGTATATTCTAATTATAGAGAAAAAAAGTGTGCTTGACTTTTTCCAACACTCTTTTCTATTTCAATCAGCAAATTATATAAACAGCCTTTGCATTTCTGTTCTATATACAACAATTAAATATCTACCTTTAACTTTGCTCTTCAGTTTTTCTACTAGTGTCTAAAATCATTACAGCTACACCTGTTCTGCTAATCTGTACTACCTTCAACACTTGAAAATTCAGCCTACAAATGCAATTTGCTTCCTAATCTCTTGAAGAGGCTATTGGTTATACCATTCAACTTATTGGAAAATATAGAGAGGCAGTGTAAATTTCTGGTGGTCATGCAGAAGGTTTTATAAAACATCTCTCCTGGCTTCAGGCATGCTTTCTGACATATATCCTACCTCTTTTTATTATGCTAATCAGTCACACATAAATGTTTGTACTGCTGAGACTGCTAAGGTTTACACAGAACCTATTCCATCAGCAGAGCTCTGATCTGTCTTAAACTGTGTTGCTATTGATCTTTGGTCCTTGGCCCCATGTAGATCAGGATACTCACATAATCAGTTCATTCAACATAGCAGTACATTTGCAGCTACTATGGAAAAGGTGCATTTGTTCTTCCCAAGCAAAAATAACACGCTGAACTGTTGCTCTGGTTTTAGTAGGTAAATGAATAGGAACTAGGCAGAAAGAGACCAATGCATTTGTTTTCTGATAGAAATACAGGCTTAGGTAACCTTGCTCTGCAGAGGTGAGAGGCTTCTAGACACTGAGATAATCCAGCTTGGTAGCTTCTGTCAATTTAATTATTTTTTACTGAGATTGGCACTCATGAAACCATCTCTGATTGACAGTCCTGGAGATGATGTCCTGTGTTATCTATGGAACAGATAAAGTGCAAGGAGCTGCAATGTTTTTAGGTCTGATTTATTGTCATTTCAGTCTTAAATGTGTCCTTCAATTTTTAATTGATGATAGTGAAATCTCTTTCCCAGTAGCAGCCTTTTTTATTTTTCTGTAGAAGACAGTTATTTCCTTCAGCCATATAGATTTTACTTCTAAACTGATTAATTCTCCCTAAATACAGACCGTATCTTCATAAATACTCTTATTAATGTGATTGCCAAAAAATCTACAGGTTACTTAATCAGTGACTTAACTTTAAAACATGGAAACTAATCTTTATTTACATTAAATACAAACATCTGAGTAGTTACATTTTAATAAGGTTTTGCTTTATGGAGAAGGAGATTGCTAACTGAAACTGACATTACAGACAGGAAATGAGGAATGGAAATAGAGAAAAAGGAAAGGAAAATGGGAAACAAATAATTTTAAGATATTGGCTGTCATGTGCTGTTTTACCTGAGTATATATACACCACTGACTACATGGAGCAATGAAACCACTTTGAGCTAAGAGAATAGCACAAAAACGTCATAACAGTGACAGAAAATTTACAACCAACATCTGCAGGAGGCAAAAGAGCAGGAAGAAGGAAAGGATAATCTAGTGAGCAGGCAATTACCAATCTGCTTAAACCTAAGCCTCAAGAAAGATACAAACATAGAGGCTGGTGTGCTCACAGCCTGGCTCATGAAGCAATAGTTGCCAAGATCCAACCATTGACATGAGTATGCAGGGAGATTCTGCTGTAGGCAGTAAGGAGGCAATCAGATCCTAACATAAAAGGTAATATCCTAATCTCCAATTTTGATCTAAACCATGAGGTTTAGTACCCTTTCCAACTTCCCTGTCCCTGTTAATAGCAATATCCAAAGTTATAGCGGTTATCAAAATAAATGTCATCTCTGCATCTGGCTAGACTCCTGGCCTTAATGAAACCCTTTTGCAAATCATGCATTCTAGTACCTAGGTTCAGCTTGTAACCATACCAGACTTCTTGTGCGTCACATACAAAATCTTTAAAGAAAAGGCTTTTAAAAGGAATTTAAGCACATTACACATCCTTACAAATCTGTTAGATCCTGTTCTTATAATGAGGATAACTGCACATTGCTGTATCTTACTTATCTTTACAACATCTCCAAATTACAGAGATTGAAAGCATTTACTACTGAGTCATGACTAGGCAGGTGTGTAAGAGACAATGAACTTAGCGATCAAATTAGGTAAACTGTCACATAATGGCTAGTCACCAGCTCCTTCAGCTTGGAAGAATTCTTTTCCTAAGTCCATTCTCTTGTTCGTTGTTAAGTTTTAAGTAAGGGAAACATCAAGACTGCTCAAGATTGCTCTCCAGGGGCAATCACTTCCTCTGGCCCTGCTGGCCACACTGTTGCTAATACAGCCCAGGATGCCAGGGGCCTTCTTGGACACCTGGGCACACATTGGCTCATGGTTGTCAACCAGAACTCTCAGGACCTCTATACGGTCTCAGATCATTTTCTGCCAGGAAGCTTTCCAGCCACTCTGCCCCCAGCCCGTAGCACTGCCTGGAGTGGTTGTGACCCAAGTGCAGGACCTGGAACTTGGCCTGGTTGAACCTCATTCCACTGGCCTTGGCCCATTTGTCCAGCCTGTCCAGATCCTTCTGCAGAGCCTTCCTGCTATCAAGCAGATCAATATTCCAGGTCAACTTGGTGTTGCCTGCAAACCAACTGAGGGTTCACTCAATCCCCTCATGCCTATCATTGATAGAGATATTGCACAAAACTGACTCCAATACTGAGCCCTGTGGAATACCACTTGTGACTGGCAATGACCTGGGTTTAACTCCACTCACTACCACCCTTATAGCTTGGCCATCCAGCCAATTTTTTACCCAGCAAAGAATGCACCTGCCAAAGCCGTGAGCAGTCAGTTTCTCCAGGAAAATGCTGTGGGAAACAGAGTCAAAGGTTTTACTAAGGTCCACATAGACAACACCAACAGCCTTTGCCTCATCCATTAGGTGGGTCACCCTGTCACAGATGGAGATCAGGCTGGTCAAGCAGGACCTGTCTTGCATAAACTTGTGCTGGCTGGGCCTGATGCCCTGGTTGTCCTCTGTGTGCCACATGATGGCACTCAAGATGATCTGCTCCATAATCTTCCCTGGCACCAAGGTCAGGCTGACAGGCCAGTAATGTGGATTCTCCTTCCAGTCCTTCTTGCAGATAGGTATCACACTGGCAAGCCTCCTGTCTTCTGAGACCTTCCTGCTCTACCAGAACTGCCCCTATATGATTAAGAGTGGCTTTTCAAGCTCTTCTGTGAGAGAATCTCTCAGTATTCCTGGGTGGATTCCATACGGCCCCACAGAGTTGTGCGCATTAAAGTGGAGCAGCAGGTTACTGTTTTCCCTTGAATTATGGGGACTTCATCCTGCTTCTCATTTCTGTTTTCCAGCTCAGGGGGCTGAGTGCCCTGAGGATAGCTGGTCCAGCCATAAGAGACTGAAGCAAAGAAGGCAGTCAGTATCTCAGTCTTTTTCTCATCCTTTGTGGAAACGTTTCCACAGACATCCAATAAAGGATGGAGATTCTTTATTCTTTCCTTGATAACAGCAAATTTTTCACCCTTCTGACTTGTCAAGAGAAGAAAGGCATCATCACTATGGGAACATAACTATGACAGAGAATCCCTGAGCTGCCAACTGAGCTTTGCCTTGGACAAAACCTACAACAGAGTTGTCAAGGAGGCCTGCCAGGGACAGAACATGTCTACAGCCCCTCCATAGCAAGCTCCTTTCCTTATGTTTTAGCCCACTCCTCACCTTGTTTGCTAAAGCCCTTATCAGGTCAGAATTGGAAGACTTATTCCCTACCATGTCTGCCTGACACAGACTTTTCCACAAAACCTTAAAGTAACTTTTGTACTTTAGAAAATCTATATTATGAATGATAGAAAAAAAAAGGCATGGATTTTGTATCAGGTGTCAGCAAGACACCTATTACTTAAACACTAACAAGGTCCAGAGAGGCCCTGTTGAGCATTCATAGGAAGACCATAGGCTGGAGGTAAGGAAGGAAAGAAATGAGTTCTCTTTCAGAATTTCTTTGCTTGGTATCTTTGACAATGCAGTTTCAAATTCCAGTAATAGACAGAAAAATCTGAGATCAACATTCATTCTCAATTATACATCTTCAAACAGGGACAGAGAATGCCCTCATTTAAGATTCAAATTTAGTTCCCTCCTACTTGGACCTTTGTGCCATCTTGTGCACTTCTTATGAAAAAATATTTACATGGGAATTGTCAACTCAACAAGCAAAGGGAGAGGAAATTTTTATGTCAAAGGAAGAAAGCCTGCTGCAAGTTGGCTTTCTCTTCTCCTTCTTAACAAATCATTCTGTGGCATGAGTCAGATAATATGGAGTGGGAGGATCACACTCCAGCAGGCTGTGGTAGAGCAGGTGGAGCCGTGGAGACAGCTTGGACAAATGCAGCATGTGTGTTTTCTCTGGAAGGACTTGGAGAAACAAGTGCTACAAAGCTGATTTTGCAGAGCTATCTTGCTGGCTAAACCCCTATTTTAAAAGCACTGGACTTCCTGAGTTGTTTTCCTCCACTTGCATCAATTAATATTTTTCTCCTGTAATTTTTTTTCCAAGATGAAGCAAAAAGCCGCAGATTTGTCTCACAGACTATTTGGGAAACTAATTCTGAGAGCAGATGACAGCTGTTTCAATTATCAATGCATAATACTTATCCTATTTTTTGGACACAGAGCAGACTCAATAGTGTAGAAGGCATACTATGCAAGGGGGACTCATACAGTGAAGATGGATTATTTACCCTGGCCCCTAATCACTGACTTTTTCTGATTCTTCTGCTGTTACATTCCAGGTTAAAGTACCATTGTGCTACATGCAAGCAAATTGTCATGTTAACTCTAGTCAAAGGTTTTCACAAGGCCCTGTATTCTTCCTAACATCAAGAAGCTTTTTAACAGTGCCTAAAGTCCCTGGATTTAATAATCACTTTTATTCAATTTCCAGGATTATAGATAGCCTGGGTCTGTTTGTTTGCCTTATCAATAAAACTGGCATGAATAAACAATAATGACAGTGATCCCAGAGAAGTCACATTAGTGTGAATGTAAATATCCAATATTTTAAAAACCCAATACCTTAACTGCTCCTACCTTTTCCCCTTCTTCCTCCCTAATGAAGTCATCCACTCTTAGCTTTTTGAGGACAATGGGACTTCTATTTTGGATGAAGATCAAGAAACAGAGAAAACAAAGGTCCATGTTAAGGAGGCCAGCCCTTGCATTAATATAGCCCCTCAGTGGCCCAGCAAATAATTTATAACTAATAAACAATGTGAACAAGACACAGTAAATGCAAATTTGAATATTGAGAACTTAAGGTTTGCTTTGTTTTTTGGAATATTATTTATATGAACAAACAGTAGCCCCAGGTGTTCTCAAACAAGCCCAGCAAGCTCCCTAAAGGTTTGTTAGCCAACTGCTTGCCTGAGGGCAACTGGATCTAGAACAGTCTTGTTGTAGCTTCTTGCTGTACTGAAGAAACCCTTCCCTGAGTGTCTCAAATTTGGCACCAGTGAGTATGTCAGGAAAATTCTGTGGAGACCCCAGTGAGACATTATTTACTGTGCCTAGCTTGGGATGCCAGACTTTTGACATCTCAGATCACATCTCATTTTTAATGTGTGTTAGGAGCTTTTAATCAAGGTGGAGGGAAGTGTCCTCTCTCCTTCCATGGCAGACAGCTCAGGCTGGGCACAACTGCAATACCAAGGGATAAGGGAAAATCCTCAAGGGGAAAAGTGGTGATGAAATCGGCATGATTGCTAGTGGCTGCTTGTAGGAGACTGAGCTAGTAATTTGGGAAAACAAGCTTGTTAGAGAAAAACAGGAATGACACCAATCTGCTGTAATGAGCAGGCAGTAGAACAGTGCCTTCATGTCAAGCTCCATTCTGGGTTTGAGCCACACACTGCAAAGCTTGTGGCCTTGCTGGGTGTAAATTAACACAGCCTAATGATTTCTCCTCTCTTTTTAGTCTCCCAAGCTAGTATCAGTTTACAGTGAGAACAAAAGACAAAAGCAATGCAGCAGAATTGAGGGCAGACTAGGAGATTTCCATCGGCTATCCTATAGAGACTTTAATTTGTCAGGGTGAAGGAAAGGAAAGACTTGATGCTTTAACCAACTGTTTTGGTCCTGAGGGTAAACAGTTACTAACCTGGGGCAAGGAGCCTCCAGCTTCCTCCAGACTGTGGGCATTTTTAAAAATAATCATAACACTCCAGAGTACCATGCAGCTATGAGAACATTGTCCAGGGAGTAAATTCTTCAGATGATGAAATATTCCTTTTACAGATGGGAACATGGTTGCACAGAAGGATTAAATGACTTGCCCAAGTATTATAAAGTAAATCAGTGATAAAATAGAGAAAATAATCAGATGTCCTGATGCCCACTTCTGTATATAAATCACTAGACCATAATTTCCTCTGCAAGATCATCATTTCCCCCTTTCATACGCTATCTTTCTGCCAAGAGAAAGATTATTCTACATGCTGCATGGACTAACATTTTTCCAAGTCTAATTCAAAACCTGTCAAGCCATGGAGTTGCTCTTTATCCCCTGGGAAATGATTCCAGAGCCTGACAGGGCAAGGACATATCTCCATGACAGGAAGTTTTCCATAATATTTACCCTTAAATTTTTCTATTCCCCATTTGTAGTCATCTAAATATCTTGTCTTTTTCTATAGCATTTATGATCATCAAATACTAGCAGATTTGTATTTTCCCTTCTCTCTCCCAGATATCACTTAAGCAAGATTAATTAACTCTTTTAGTAATACCTCTAAAAGCAATTCCTTTAATTCCCAAAACAGTTTTAATTTCTTTCCCTAAACTTTTTCCACTTGTCCAATATTAGACACTTATTTCAGTGTTTCCACAGTGTATTCTTTGACCTTGACCAGTACTTCTTTTCTCCCTGCTGATGGGATAGACTACAGTAGTACACAGGACATTGGGAAAACTGGAGTATGGAGCAGGAATTCAGTAAAGTCACAAGACCCCTAGGGTTGAGGGATTACTGGAAAGCTCCTGGAGCAATGTTTCTTCCATTAGAACTGGAAAGAGTGCCAGATCCTACATTAACATTGGGCTAAGTTACCCGAAGGTGAGAGGCAGAACTTCTTGCTTCCTTCTTGTTCTTTCTACCATTGTAGCCCACAGAAATCAGAAGAAACAGACATTAAATTCCACCATTAAATAATAAAAATTAAAATGTTTTTTTCACTGCTTGGCTAAATCAGCAAAAGACAAACACCAGTACCTGAAAACCCTGCGGTTTCTACTGTGGTCAGAATGAAGCCTCACAAAAATGGCCATCTCAGCAGAAATATACAACCCTGGGCTGCCACATTAACATAAATTACAGCAGCCAGAAAATATTGCTGCCTCTAATCTCCAAAGACTCAGGAGCTGAGCTGCGTTCAGCGGAATGACCTGTCCTCCATGATGCATTAGTGTTTGCACTCTCTCTCTCTCATGCACACACAAAGCCCATCCTTTTGAAGCACAGAGATTTATGTTTTCTGAAATAAAAAACCCTATACTTTAACTGCTCCTGCCTGGTCCCCTTCATCCTCCCTAATAAAATCATCAACTCTTACCTTTTTGAAGACAGTGGGATTTCTATTTTAGGTGAAAATCAAGAAACTAAGAACAATCCAATGCTTCAATTAGAACCTTGCTACTGCCTCCCAAGAAGAAACAATAACTTCCTTTCATCCCACATTTCTAAACTGAAAGTGATGTGAAGTAGTTAACAAGAAGTTACTAAGAACCTGTGTGCAATCATACTTGTACAAAGCCACATAAAAAAACCAACCTGCTGATCTTCTATTTTCTGAATTTATGTCATCCATCCCTCTGACCCATCCTCTATATCCCATGTCCTCTCTAACTTGTCTCTACTACTCCTTAAAAACATCATAATTATGCCTGTGAACAAGACTGTCTAAAACTAAACTAGGAGAAACTAATATACACAAGTTCTTATTCCTACTAAAGGCTGGCTTATTTTAACTTAATAACTGGCTTCCTGGTTGCTCTTTAAGTACTTTTAGTTGCTTTCAAAAAACTGATGATAACCAGGTTTAAACTAAAGTGAGTACTCTGGCTTAACAAGGCTGATAGGAAGCAGTATCTTAAATTTAACCAGTACAACTGATGGCAGAGGAGATCAAACATTGAAGGTTTACTGTTGAAGACAGAACAACAAAGGTCTGCCTAAAACAATAGTAATAAGCAGAGGTTGAATTGGAGTAGAACCGGTAGATTTAGTTCCCACCCAGTTATTTGAAAGATGGACACAACAGAGAGTAGAAAACAAGCTTCCACTTCAGAAAAAAGATGATATCATGCTGTTTGAGGTCTTGAGCAATTAGAATTTTAAAAAAATCCAGCAAACAGCAAAACGAGCACAACACGCTATAGCTATGCAACTCCTTCAAAAGTCGTGTGAGAGCAGACACACTCTCCAGGCAGAGAGAGTGACAGAAGTTTAGGTCTGGCTGAGCTCATGTGTGCTGTGGGTGAGGGATGTGACATTTGAGGAAGGATGCATACAGAAAGAACTGGTGCTCTGAGTAGACAAGAGCATCTATGTTGGAGATGAATTCTTTGAGAATGAAGGACTTTATATAGTTCTTTAGGATAACAAAAATACATCAAAGTTTTCTGACTCTTGAAAATCATTTCCTCTTCATAAATGGAATAAACTACTACCCCCAAATTTAGACCAACTGCTGTAGTGAAAAGAAGCACAGTTTTCAATAGGAAGATAGGAGCAATAAATAACCTGGGGTCTATTACTACAATAAGAGCACAGTGCTGACAATGGCTGAGGGTTACTACTCTGAAATTTCCCTACATAAAATGACAGATTAAATCAGATCTAGCTCTATACATAATACAATTCTTCCACACATTCAAATGTTATGTTTTAAAAGCCAGACAAAAGCAAACACAACTCTCCACATTGCCTCCATGTGACCTGAAGACTCCACATTACCCTTCACTCTCTAGGACTGAACAGCTGTCATAAACACAGAAAGCATGTTAATACTAAGGATCACTGCTATTTCAAATCTATCAAAATAAAATATCTGGAATAAAATAGTTATTAATAATCATACTTAGGACATTTTATTTAGGACTAGACATTAGCAAAGTGCTACAACAGCATGTTAATGGCTATTTGATGCAGGCAACCCACACTGCAGAGCCAGGAGAAGCCCCAAAAACTTGCTTACAGAGAAAGCTTTGCATCTAATTTAAAAGGCCTTTTTAAAGACCAACAGCAACACCAGATTAAATCTGCAGCAGAATGGATGACTTTCAACTCTAAATCAGTGTTGAAAGTCTCCCACTCTTCTATTTCAAACTCATCACATGTTCCCCCCAAAATAATCAGCTGTGAAAGTGAATTATGCCTATATTTAAAGTTCATACTGTTAGGCTTTGGAGTGCATCCCCTTGAAACAGACATAGTCCTTACATTCCTCAAAGGCAATGCTTATAGGTTGTCTACAGCCTCATCCATCTGCTTGGAAAATATTTTAAAGGATACATATCTATGAGACACGCTCTATTAAAACATTGCCAGCAAATACTTCAGGCAGCACCTAGTTCTCCCCTCATTTACACCTCTCTTTTCATGGCAAGAGACAGCACTTTCAACAGTCAGGCCTATCAGGTTATGTCAGAAACATACCCACTGTCCTTGTGTCATCTATGTCACAGATACCTCTTTTTTCTTCCTCTTCTCCCTCAGATCCAAGTCCTAAGTCTAGAAAGGTTGTCTACTTCTTTTATGCCTCAACTGAGAAATCAATAAATGCTTTCAGCCTTTCCAACTTTATGTTTTTATTTGACAAGAGTATAGAACAACGATCTATGTGACACGGTTACAGCAGAATATTCTTAGGTGTACTATTACATTTCTGCAATTGAACAGGATACAATAAAAGAGATTTAAGCTAAGTGTTACCCTGCCTTTGCAATGAAGAGTGTGCAAACAGTTAATTAAAGTAACTTACCTAACACAATATAGTCTGATACAGCATCCAAATCTTTCACTGGTTAAATTTTAAGGTGACACGCTGACTCTGTGGTAAAAGATCATCCAACTCAGGGTGCTGTCCTGGAATAGCTATTTAATTACCATTATTCAAGTACATGTTCCCTATTTCAGCAAGCTTACATTATAGTCCCTCTTGTCCTCCCTCCTAACCTGTTATCGGCTCACTGGACATTGCACAGACCTGTAGTGCCATGCTACAAAAAAGTGCTAAGGAAGATGAACATACAGGATTCCTGCTAAGTTTTGGGATGCTTAGCCCAAGATTACACCATAGGGATGAATTAAGGATCATGATATGATTCTTAAAACTTACATGACAACCATAAAGTACTCCTAGATATTAAGGAGAGATCAGGGGCCCCCCACCTTGTCACATGCCCATTGAACTCAACAAAAATATTTTTCTTAAATGAGTTCTTCATTTCACTCATTTCCCTCCACCTAAAGAAAAATCCAAAATGAAACAAAATATAAATGATTGCCAAAAGCTCAAATAAGTAAACAAACAACAGAGATCATACAAACTCATCACAAAAGAAACAACTTGAGTTTCTTGTGAGAAATATTCAAAGAAGCAAGGCTAAGCTAATCAAGTTATGCCAAATGCAGGAAGGCTGGGATGCCCAAGGCACCTTCCTGCCCTGATAATTATATATTTGGGCTGTATTGCCATAACTCTGGCTTATGGCAATCTCTTCCCTTAAAACAAAAAAACAAACAAAAAACCAAAAAAAACCCAAAAAAACATGGAAAAGAAAAATCAAAGTCAGCTATGGCTCGACAGGTCTGCAGTAAAGCCCAGCCATGTAGAAAATAGAGCAGCAGCTGCACTACAGGATCAAAAACCAGAGTGAGCAAACTCTATCATCAGGCAATCAGGCAAAATTATCTTACTGGATTTAAAAAAAAAAAAAAGAAAAAGATAAAATAAATACACCCACCCACACTCCCCAGATGTCTCACCCACACCCAAGGGATTTGGATTTCTGATGCAGGATTTCTGCATATTATCCATTACCTGCCTTATAGGCTTATTTTTTTTACATGTTTGGTTCTCATCAGACTTCAGTTTAGAATTTCAGAAGCAAGAAGCAAAAAGCATGCACAAGGCAAGGAAGTCTAACATAGCAGCCTGTCCTTCACAGTCATATTCCACACACAAGGCTCTTGGAGGAGTCATCCTGCCAAGTGAGGGAGGAGGGTTGCTCCCACATCCTGTCAGGGCATAACGACATGGCAAGCTCAGGTAAGGTAAGTATAGGATCAGCAGACAGCATCTAAATCATCTCACAGAAACAGGCTCAAACCATAGCTCCATGAACAACTGTATTCTTAGAGTGTTTGGAAAGTTGAATATTGCTAATACACATATCTACATGTGAATCCAGAGGAAAATTTTCGATATTAAACTCTCACCTCAAGTTCTTATCTCAGTTGATAAAAGAGCTCTCCCCCTGAAAAGTTCAGCCAGGCCTTATCCCATAGGATAGCAGACATGAGGCAGAGAGCTCAGAAATACTTCTAATGAATTTCAAGGCTCTAGTATACACATGCTGCCCAGACATACAAGAATCTTCCTTTCCCTGAACCTACTGGAGCTAAATCCCTGCTTGGGGATTGGTAATCTATTCCCTAAAACAGCCCTACTTAAATCCTTAGGAGGAGGAAGAGTGTCCTACTATGCCTGTACAATTTCTGATGGTGTTGTCAGTTGACAGCAAGAAATTGCAATTCCTGAAATACAACCAGACACTGTTCTCCATCAGATGTCACCAAATCACATCATCATTTCCTAACTTCCCCTGTGCAGCTCTCACACCACATCTGCTCACTTTTTTTTGGCCTGTTTGAATTCATGAATCCCTGGCTGCAAGGACTGGGGCATCTAAAAAGGTCAACTCCAGGTGTTTATGGGACACATCTACTAACTTCATGGCTGGAATGGATGCTAATAGCACTCAAGTACCCTCTTCATTCATGTATATTTATATTTATGACTTGTTAAAAAAAATCCTCAATGCCTCAAGGAAGTGTTTACAGGACAGAAATTCCAGGAAATCATGTTAACTAAGGTGTCAGTGCATGGGTAGTATAAATATACATCTTCTAAGTGGTTATCATGGGACAAAGGAAAGTGAGCACCAGCAAAGACCTCTGGAATTCTGGTGCTCTTCAATGCCCTGGTCTTCAGCAAAAGGTTTTTCACTTATCTCCATCTCCTGCACACTTTTAGCTTTTTGAGATTGTCAATCCTCTGCATGTACCGGAGAAGCAAAAAAACACAGAAAAACCACAGAAAAACCAACTATAAAGAGCAGAGGGGAAAAGGTGGGTGTCTTTTTAACAGAAAAGTACTGAGGTACCCTTTGATATAACCCTGCACTGCAGAGAAATCAACTTATCCACAGCAACAGCAGCCAAGAGCAGGGAGCACACCCTTCTATTGAATTTGCTACCATTTGTGAGATGATCACAGCATAAAACAGCACAGATAAATCCTGTACCTGTAATAAAAGCAGGTACCCAAGCTTGAAACAAAACAAACCTCACAAGAGAAACAGAGTAATCCAAGGAATTTTCATTTAATCCCCCCAAGTCTTTTCCATTTAAGGCATTTCTGTCACTTTGACAATTCTTACTGCAATATGCTGAAAGTGCATTGGGATTTCAAATAAAAGGATATATAAAAAGATAAATAAACTCTTGAAGAACTGTGCTAATACACCACTGAAACACTAAAACACCCAACTGGACTCAAGAGATGGCTTTGTTTTTACAAGCACGTCCAGGTGAGCAGAGAGCACCACTGGACACTGCCCTGTTGGTGATGTCTGGAGGGGAAGGAGTAGCACCCTTTGGCCCTGCACAGCCCTTCCTTCCACAGCACCCAGCTGAAGAGGGCAGGTGGCTGCTGTACCAACACATACATGCTAACACATCCTCTGGAAGCTCTGACAGCCAGTCTCCACAGGGCCTGCAGGAAGCCAGAATTGCCCTTCCATGGCCTCTTTCTTTCATACTCCAGTGCACTTCAGCTGAAGCAAAAGCCCATGTAAGCTGCAGATCAGCAAGCTGCAGACCCACCCAAGCCACAGGTAGAGGGATAAATAATGGAAGTCAACATGCTTGAGAGCAACTGGGAAGTACTAAAGTTTCACACAAAGCAAAGACAAACAGCAACACAATAAAAAAAGTAGCTGAGATGAATGCAAGTGTCACTCAACTGCAAGAGGTGACAGCACAAAAATAACTAACTGAGCACACTCAGGAGTGTAACAGGTCCTCTGAGGACATGGTGACATGCAAATTATGATCTGCCTCTGGGAAAGCACTTTTCTTAACTCCTAAATTGTGTGAAATGGCATGGGTACATAATGTAGGGGCATTTTAGAGATGTGCCCTCATGAAAAGACTTATTTTGCATTTAGAACAACTGCAAGCCAAGGGCGGTCTGTACTGCTTCAAGATGAGCTGCAATGCAAGTCTCCAACTGACCTTCAAAACAGTTCCACAAGGAACTGTTCTCAACAGGAAGATCTTACTACCCCCTCCCTTCCAATTTCACAGCCACAGCTAAGACACAACTCCAACAAAACTCAGTCCTTAAAGTCACCTTGTGAGACCTCAGTGTTTACCCACAAAAATCTGGTTTGTGGATGCACAGAAGTTCTTGAAAGAACTAATGGTAGGCACACAGGACCAAGCTTGAAGGGAAAGAGAATTAGAAAAGAACACAATGTATTGACTTATTTTCTCAAATTCTCAAACTTTCCATCACTTCAGAGATGGTCTGGGATATGTTGGAGCCCCACTGAAACTGTAGATTTCAAGTAGAAATCTATCACTAATATACTCAACAATCTGACTGCCACTGGCATAAAAGACAATATGCACATGTGGCAAGAGTGTATGAGCACATCTCTGGAAGGTCAAAATAATACTTCAGTCTGTGTTGAAGCACTTATTGCATGTCTTGTCAGGAACTACAAGGGTGTTTGCCTAACAGATTTTCTAGAAAAAAATCCAGCATAGGCATAAAAAAAGCATTTAATTCACATTAAAATATAATATTATAGACAGAAATGTTAACCTACTTTAGCTCTTCTCCAGCAATGGGATGAAAAGAGATTTCAAGGTCATCACTCATCATCATTACAGCTTCACAAAAACAGTACTAGCAAGAGCTGTAGATAAGAATTATGTTTCTACCACTGTATCATCTAATTCCTGTAGTTTCCATAGGCGTACCATGTGATTTGGTTATTTTTGCAGCCTTTTTGCATTTGCAGATGCTCTAGCAAATGGTATTTATTAGAGGAATATTCCAATCTTGAAAAGATGCACTTTGCACTTTTCAAATAGCATATTTCCCAGATAATGCAAATTTGGATGGGCTCAATGAAATGGAGAAAAGGTGAAAAAGAGGCCAGATTCACCAAGAAATATTTGCTAAAGAAGTTCCTGAAGAGCATGAATTAACCAAAACTTCTCAATTTGTGTAGGCCAAGAAAGAAGAGTAAATATGCAAATTTATTATTTATTTATTATTGAAGTTTACCATTAAACTTCAATATTAGTTTTAAGATCTTGGCATCTAGCTTGAAAGCAATCATGTTGAATACCTGTATACAGTCCTCTCATATCTATATTTTTTTATCATTTTGTAATATATGGTCAGAACTTAGATGTCTCTAAAATGCCTGCAACACAAATGAAGTATTTGACCCTATGAAGTATTAAAAACATCAGCCTTTACTTTCACACCTACAACAGGCTGACCTGATATCAGAACTAGGTCTGAAGTGCAGGAATTCTGACCATTTTGACTGTTATCTCATGCCATCTCTCAGCCTTCATCACAGTAGCCACACACCCAACTTCATAGCTCTTACTTCTAAATACTCTCCCAAATTCTTCTCCACACAGCAGCATAAGAAGAGTCAATCTAACCCTGAAGGAAATATAACAAAGCCATCTATGCTGGAGATAGCTGCAAGCAATTTCCAATTACTCCCTGATAGCTTGGCATCTCTTCATAGTGTCATTTATTGTTATCAGATAATAACTAGTTATTTCTCAGACAAATAGGTGGAATCTAATCCTCTTCTACTTGGGTTTCCAAGACTTTTCTTATGAGTTATCTTCTGAGAATTATCTCTTGAGATTTTCTTCTCCAATGGAACGGGCTAAAAGATATCAAGTAAGTTCAGAGTTCACCAGGGCACTTAATTTCTTCACAAGATGTTCATATGCAGAGTAGATGAGATATTATGCTGAATAATATTGCTTATGCTGCAAACATCAGCCTGAAAGGGACACATTTCCTTGGAGTAGGCAACCTGGAACTAGCTAGAAATGTAATAAAACAGAACAACTGATGGATATCAATCCAAGCTGCACACCCATCAAGGAAAGAAATTACCATGTTAGTTAATACTAATTTTTAGCTCCAAAATATTATGCATGGGAAAAAAAAAAAAAAAGAGTAACTCAGAAGTCCTTGACTTGAGTTCTTTCACTGCTCTGTCACCAGATATGATTTTATGCAGCAACCAAAACACACTGGCAAGCTGCACCATTCTGATAGAAAAAACACTCACATCTCTCTCCCCAAACATCATAAAAAGCTTCCTATCACAGGCACTTTAGCAGACTGTTTATGGTCTGTAAAAAATGAAAGAAATAATCTCTCCTTCATTTTAAGAGCACTAGGCCAGGGCAGCACAAAAAGGGAAACTGACATGGCTGTTGATTTACAAAAGATTTGTTTCAGGAATTATTCTAGGGTATTCCTTACCAGATGTCCTAGTCCAATTCCTTTCCCAAAATCCTCCATTAAAATGATAAGATAAATACAAAACAATTGGAGAAACATCTGAGGATTCACCATATTCTGCAAACATCTTTGCAGCCTGGTGTTTGTATTTATCTTTTCATCTGCCCTGATGTGAGCTGCTTTTGTAGCTCTCCACAGACTTAGCACTAACATCTTGGGGAAAACAAAACCACTTTAGAAGTTATTTTGGAATGTGCAGCTATAATGCAGGAACACCATTCCAAACCTGTATATTTGTTTCAGAGGTAAAACAGAAAGTACATTAAAGCTGGTCTGCATAAATTTTCTCATGAAGCCAGATTTTGGTGTGAGGTAGAAAAAAAGACTTTCTTTGAACTCTGTATTGCTTGCATTTGCATTTTGAAACTGAAATTTCTCCTTGAAACTCCCAATATGTTTCTGTTACCTTCAGGGAACAATAAGGGAGCCCTCCTGTGGATAATGCATCAAATTTAAATTCCCATGACCGACAAGGAGACTATGTAACCTAGGGGATAAAATGGCTCGATTTTAGAGCAAAGAGAGTGAGGTGGTAATCCACTGGAGGCTGTAGTTTAATTTAAATGGCTATTAACTTTGTTCCATTGGGGTAGTTATAGCTTAATTCATACTACTTTTAGGAAGAAAAAGAAATCATATAAAATAAAAACATCCAGGCTACAAAAGATATTTTACCAAGACAAAAAAAAAAAGTGTGATGGCTTTTTATTTAAATTATGAATGTAAAAATATAATTATTTTTGCTTCCACCTCTTGAAAGGAACCTCATTCATGAGGTTTAACTTTAGGGGAAATAGTCACACGAGGGCATCAATATTGTGCATATCAGTTTAGGTAGGTATTTCCTCAGTTTGAACTCTGCATTCTTTAGTACATCACTTCTTCCTTTACACGAAGCATGGCAAAAAAATAGAATACCCTCTTCCTCCTTTCTGAAACAGAAAAAAACCCAGAAAGAGAGAACACCAAGACCAAGGTAACTCTATTGCCTGCCTTCAGTTCTTGTGTTCAACTCATCCATTTTGTTGGCTTTGAACAGCAGCTCTGCTCTTACAAGGGGCAAAGTGGACCCATTCACCATCACAATATACTGTTCTTTATTGTCTGCCACAGCTTCAAACACTTTTTTTTAGAAAAACAAATGAAAAAAAAGTATTTGGTCCTGCTGGGATTTCAGCACTGAAAAAACAATTTATTTTTGCGGCAATCACTTGCAGAAAAATGCAAACTTCTTTAAAAGTTTTGCATAATCTTACATTATGGACTATAGGTGTTGACTTCCATCACATCTAATAGGGCTTACAATTGCTCAGCACCCTTACAGGATAGAGATTCTGCTCTGAAGATCATAATTGCCAAATTTCCACAGTTCTCAGACATTTTCTTAACTACACTATGAGCTCAATTCCCTCAGCTGATTTCACTTTTGAAGTGGTTGCACACAAAATGCCAATCACAGTAAAATCCTACAGCTGTAGGGACTCCTACTATAGAGGACACTACTGCAGGAATTGTACAGGCAGGTCAATTCACCAGCAGGGAAGAAAAAAGCACTGGAGGTTAACAGAGCACAACAATTTTTTTACAATTACTTTGGCAAGGAACTGCAGAATATTCAATGCAATTGAAACTGCAGGGAAAACTTAATAATCACTTGTCGTCCAATTTGCTCACAACACTGAAACTAATGCTCTATCTAAACTTACTACACAGATCTTTTGGACTGCAAGCAATCAAGGCTTGAATTCTGCCTTCTGTTGAAGGAATTTTATCACAGATTTTTACAAAAGCAGAGATAAAATTGAACAGTCTTTGCTATTATGAGTCCTCTCTATAAACAAAGAACATTCAACCTAACAATATTTTCTTGCTTTGATCTGCTCTCTGGAAAACTAGAGTATTTCTCTATCCCAGACAACAAGCCAATAAGGAATAAGACATGAAAACATGCCTTACTTCTTTCTTAGTCTACCATCACACAAGGCCTGATTTCCAAATTCACAGATGTGAGCAGGAAGATTTCCATTTTACTCAACTAAATCAAAATCAAATCCATAATACAAGACAGAGACAAAATATTTGCAAACTCAAACACAAGCAACAATCTTAGAATTTGGTATGTACAGAGTGAGGCAGTAATGTTATAGACTCAATACCTACATATCAGGGTAAGCAATTCTGAAAAATGGTCCATCAAAAGAACACTGTCATGCATACGGCAAGAAAGAAGGAAATGGACTTAATATTTCAGAATAGTAGTAACCCCTATGCACGAGAAGAAATATCTTCTGTGAAAAGATGACTGAAATCCTAGTGCACAGTGGTATGCTCAATATTGCCTCTACCAAAATCCAAAAGGAAGTTTAAATTAAACTACACAGAAGGATGCTTGAAGAAAAAAAGAAACACCACCAACAACAAAACAAAACAGAAAACCACCAAACCAAAACACACAACTACTTGAAGACATGTAAAAAGAGGAAAAACCCTAAAGAAAACCAAACACCAAGATACAATTGAAGAAAGGAAATACCTTCACTTTGGGATAGAAGCGCTACTAAAATATTATGAAAGCCAATCAGTGAGAAGTAAGATAACCACACTGACTATCTGGATCCAGAAAATAAATGTGGGTATGTCACAATGCCTGGTCTCTCCTGATTTTTGACCAATTACCCTATTTTGTCATGAGGCAAAAGTTACAAAAATCTTCACTGCTTCTAGCAGTTTTAGGGAAGAAGCCACCATAGAAGAGAATTTCTAAAACTTTGAAGTTCTTTCAATATTAAAAAGAAAAAAATTCAAGTCTTGGGATAACATTCAAAGCCAGCCACATTGCAGCAACAGTGACTCATCAAATTCTCACCTAACACAGCATGAGCCAGGAGAAAAGATGGAGGTACAAAGGCATGACACCAAACCAGTTTTCAAAGATCTTTGTGACCAGAGGCAGATTTCAGTGAGTAGTTTTACAATACCTTCAGTCCCTGCCTTTTACTGGCGTATGAGCCAGGGTCACCACAGTCCTGGAGATGAGATACTAATACACAGGATAAGGAGGAGAGGAAAAACAACATAAAAAGAAGATTCATGGCAGAATCTGGAATCTTTGCAGCGTTTAATACATCTCCTTAGAGATCTTAATTGCACATCAATCTTCTTCAGCTGGAGAGTGAGAGGTGAACGTGCAATTCTTTAGCTTGGCACAGAGGGCAAACTGGAGTTAGAAGAAAAGGAGAAAAGAAGGGCATGCTCAATCGAAACTGGATTTTCTCTTCTCTTACAACAAGAGGACAAGAAGCTTTTCCTTAGTGCTTGCCAATACAGGAAAATTACTTTGGAACAAATAAGAATGTGGCTTAACAGCATTCTGTCTGTAATTCCCTTATTCTATACCTAGAGTTCTTTTGGCAGTTAAGCTTAATCCATTTCTAACCCACACAAAGGCATGTTCAGTGCAGGGTACCCACGCAAGGAATTAGGAGAGAATAAGCATGCTAAAGTAAGAAGACATAAGCACAAAGTTCTTCATCAACCTTCATTGCCAATGTCACCCTTGTGACACTCCTGTTGCCAAGGCAGGAAAAAGAATTAGGTAGGAATTGTTGCTCTCTTCTTCTATAAATGAAAGACAGACAAGAATTATGCTCTGCTGGTATCAGAGCAAGCCACATCCAAGCTATCTAGCCATATTCAGACTGGCATATGTAAGATAAAACAAGAAGAGAGTAATGTCCAACCTGTGCTATGTTTAGATGTACTGGACATAATCCTCTTTAATGCCTTTAAGCTGTGTGTGATCTATGTGGCTCTAGAGAGAACTTTAACATTTCTTACTGTAAGTCTTGGTTTCGGCTGGGATAGAAACAATTTTCTTCCTAGTGTCTGCCATAGTCCCATGTTTTGAATTTAGCATAAGAATAATGATAGTAACACACTGATGGTTTTACTATTTATGCTATGTCAAGGACTTTTCAGCTTCTCATGCCCTGCCAGGGAGAAGGCTGGAGAGGCAGAAATAGTTAAGAAGGGACACAACCAGAATAGCTGACTCCAAAATGATATTCCATAGCATATGGTGCCATGCTCATCATATAAAACTGGGAAAAGCTGGTCAGGGTCCTCTGCTCAGGAGCTGGCTGGGCACTGGCTGGGGAGTGGTAAGCACTGCATATCACTTGTTTTAAATATTCAAATGCTTTAGTATTATAATAATAATTTTTTTTTTGTGTCCCATTTAATTGTCTTTGCCTCAACCCATAACTTCTCACTTTTAGTCTTTCTCTCTGTCCCAGTGGTGGGGCCAGGGAGAAAGTAAGCAGCTGAGGGGTGCTCAGTTTAAATCTGGGCTTTACCCTGACATTGTATGAACAACTCATCTATTTAAAAATAGCAAAAAACCGCAATTGTTACAGTCCAGATTTATCAGATCTAGATTGGAGATTTATGTAATCAACAGACACTTGATTAGTAACTATGACCTTGTCTGTATTTTATCCCATAAAATTAAGATTAGTAAAGTCACTAGAGTTGAGATGACTATCTCAAACTCCAATTCTCAAACTCTCCTGTTCTTCAAGTTCCTAAAGGTACACCAACAAAGGAATGCCCTGGAATACATCTCCCATTCATACCAACAATATTTTATTCTAAAGGCAGCTTAGAGTCAAGCAGAAAAAAAAAAAAAAAAAAGACACAAAAAAGCATTCCCAGTTTCTAATTCAGAAGAGTCATATTTTAAACTACATTCCTTAAAACACTGTAGACTTATGCCCCACTTTATGTTTGGTAATACCTAAAATTTCTTCACAGACCTTAATGAGCAGTGTCAGGATTAGAATTATGGAATGTCCCCAGACGAGCATGCAGCAACACACACCTTCAGACCTCTTTAAGCCACCTTCCCCTAGGTTACTCATGAGACTAGCAAAACATGTAAAAAAATGTAGGTTAGATTTCCCTATTATTTTAATCTAAGATATGCATGAAGCAAGAGATGAGTGGTATCAACCCATTGCGCTTTCTTTTTATGATCTGCTCTTTCTTGTTCTTATATTTAACATTTGAAAAATAAAGAATAGAGAAGTCTCTCCTGCTTTTAAAAATAAGGATACTTGAATTCTCTTATTCTATAAATATTAGAGGTATTATAGAATCTATACCTTCTTGAGGTGAAGCATAGGCCACATTCGTTTTTTAAAACCAAACCTATATTTTGAATCTAAGCAGCACATTTCACATTTCCGGCCTGGCATCTCAACCATAATGTAAAACTTGCACAAGCAAAAGATGAAAAGGAGAAAGCATGCCTGTCTGCCCTGGGACTCTGCTGCCCTTAGGCATGAGCCAGAAATAATCCCAGAGGCAGAATGCAAATGAAATGTCTCGTCAGCGTGCAGGCCTTAATGCATTTTACCTTAAACATTTACATTAACAGATGGTCCCCTGCAGTCCCATAAACTCACTCCTGAGTTCATTTCCATCTCACTCCAGGCCCCATTTGTCACTGGTCAGACAGAAGAATGTTGCAAGGGAGTTGAGCCAGAACAGAGGAATGGGACAAACTGTATGAAATGATTGGTGTCACCTACAGATAAGCATTTGACCTCAGTTACAAAAGGAGAAAAAAATTGCATGTAAGAAGAAAATGAATGAATATGGTGATGATCAGATGACTTGGAACTACAACGAAATAAAAAAAAACCAAAAAAAAACCCCAAAAAAACCCACTCCTCCAAAAACTAAAACAAAACACACAAAAAAACCCCAAACCAAAAAACAAACAAAACCAAAACACCAAAAAACCAAAAACAACAACAAAACCCACAAAAAATTCCCCCTCAAAAAAACCACACTACTCTTTTTGTGGAGGAGGGAAATGGTACTTTTTAAAGTGGAGATGTAGCTGTGTACTGTGACACTGGACTAGGTTAGCTCATGCATTTAAGGAAAAGTGACTGACATCAGGAATGGCATAAGACAGCCAGACTGCTCAGCCCTCACCTGTGGGAGACATAAAACTCTCCAATCAGTCCAGGGCTCTTGTACAAGACTTTGGCTTTTGCTGAGTTCTAAATTCTCAGCTGTCACAGAAAGGGATATTGGTTTAACCAGGGGAAGAATAGAATTAAGCTCTGCCATCGTAGGTTGGAAGGTACCAGCTCTTGAGCCACAGCTCATCTGTGGCTTGGGTTTGCTATAGCAAGGAAATAAATTTTGATTTGCTTGTGTTATTTTTATCATGGCCAAAAACATAAAAAGAAATCGTTAGAACAGAGATACCTGCCAAAACAAAACTCTCAAGTGCAAGAAGAAAAACCACAAATCAGTCTAGTGGAACTCTATGAGGGATAAGAACACAAATGGATAAAAACTGGTGACAAGGTGCTACTTCTTTATTCAGGATCTGAAGAATATGAGCAACAGAGCTTGATCTATATTCTCACCAGAGCCTTACAGAGATGCCATAGGTGCTCAGATAACTCAGTGTATTATACATCTGGGACAATCTCAGAACATTTCTCTGAAGCACAAAAATATCAACTCTATTTTTCAAACTGAACAACATCAGAGATAAAGAAAATTGTCACTCCACAAAGAATACCCCTAGTCAAAAAGAAAAATTAACTGAATCACTCAAATCTCCAGTTAATGTCATAATCATTCAACTCTGCCCAGACCATGCAACTGTTCCTTCTCCCTTCCCTGTGCAAGCAGGAGACAGGTACTGGGATAAACTAGCGCTATGACCTAAGCTGCTTTGCTGTGGTGGTAAGAAAAAGCACTGCCAATCCATTGTTTTCATCTGAGAAAAAATGCCTTTGTTTATTAAATTAAAAGCTTACTTTGCTTCTCTCAATTGCTTCAGGGGATAGAATATGCTACACTGCACATTGCATCCATGGATTTTATATTGTAAATTTGAATACAAGACTTATATTTGAGAATTAATGACAGAGCTCTACAGTAAAGATCGATCTTCATAAGAAAATCCCATTGTGTCAGATTACTAAAATATATTGTTTTCTTTAAATCAGAGGAAGATTGCCTACTCCTACAGTCTATATCAAGTCTTTCAGCCTGAGTCAAAATGTAAGACAATTGTGAGAAATAGTGTTTTCCATTCACCAGCAATATTCACACAGGTTCTTTAGCTGCAGTTCACTATTGCCTAATGACTTCACAGATCATGCACCAGAGCATCCAGGTACTTTGGAATAGGATTTTGCTGAGCAACATATAAGAACATATTCATAAAGATGCGATTTTTCTTTAACATCTCACACTTCAGAAGACATTCAGGAATTTTTCATGCTTCCTCTATTTTAGAGGCTCATTAGAAGGCAAACAGAGAAACAGAAAAACTGCATTCTCCAAAGGTCCCATACTTGCATTCATGACACTCACACATCCTTTTCTTTCTCTACAGTTCATCAGCATCTGCCTTGAAGGAAATCTCTACCCCTAAAGTGAGTCAGCAGTATTCATGATAATGAGAAAATTAGAAGTTGTGGCTTATCTGCCTAGCTGAAAACCCTGCTGGTACCTGGCAATGAAAGCAAGTCACAGCAGAAAGGATACAGGAGAGCTGCTGGGCACTGCACTCAGGGCAAATGCCTCTGGCTCTCTCCTGGTAAACTTAGAACACTTCCAAGTACAATTAAGGGACTGTGTCAGGAGGGGAAGAAAAGCCTTGTAGAGATGGCCAGCTATACAAGAGCCACTTATATCTTTAACATTGTTATAAATTAGTTAGAAATACCAGTTCACTTGGACAAAAACCGGCCATGACCTGTATTTTAATCATTTTAAAGTTCCAGTAATCAGTTAATAATTAGAGCTCTTTGTCAGAAATCTCTCTCATTTATGCCATGTCTGGGGCTGAAATACATTTTATTTCACCTTTTGGCCTGTTCATAATGAGGAAACAGGAAATGTAGCAGTGAGACTGGTTCTTCAAAGATATGATAACAAAACAAGTCTGAATGGCAATAAGAGGTAAAACCATACAATTTTGTTAGTCAGTGGCCAACAGATTACACTGCAACAATATTCTCCTCCAGCAGTTAAAACGCAAGCCTGACTGTAGCTGCATTCCTTCTACATTAACACATAGTGGGTTCCAGTGAACACCTAGGGGGTTGCAGTGAGAGGGAATTTTAGATGCCACCTTGTCCCAAAGCCAGCCCTCAGAACTTCTGTACTCTCAAGGCCAGCAAAGTCAGTGTGAAATTCAGCCAGCCTGCTTGCAGAAACAACCTCTGCTTTTACATCAGGTTACCCTTTTCCTCCTTGTTGCTCCTTGAACTCTCTAACCAGCTGGGGAAAGAACACACCCTCATGGCTGCAATATTCTAGTTTCTATTTGTTACTATAATTACATTTTGTTCTTCTGATTTAAAAAATCTGAAAAAATCCTACAAGTTTTTGCAAACTACATTCCCTGAACAGACATGCTGATCATCAAGCAGACAGACTTTTCCAATAATTACCTGCTACGATACCACAGTGCTCATCTACTTATTGTGGCCTGAACTGGAGGATTTTTACAGATATCACAGTAGATGCTGCAGTGCCCAGAGTTATGGCAACCACAGATGTATAGGGTATTTATAAACCTCTAGAAAACACCCATACAACACTGCTTTAAGCTGCATTTGTGTACATCCTGAGTACAGGTGACTTCTACAGGAGCAGCAATCCTCATAGCTCTTCTTGGGGGAAAAGGTTTCATACCAATGAGCAGGTAAGCTGTCTCCATTGGCAATTGCTGGATTTTGTAATGGTGACTACAGCACATTTCCCAGAGAATCATTCCTTGAGCCATCCACCACAAGGAATTCAAGTCCAAGAACAAAACAAATGTTTGAGTACAGGTCTAATACTTGAAGAACATTTGTGCATACCTTGCTCTCATTTTTATGTCACTTTGACTCAACTGTGAAGGAAAGAAATCTCCACTCAGTGCTACTGGATGAGATCATGATAGCAAGTATTTCATTTCCACCAAGGCAAAATTTTACTCATTAATCTTTTCTGTTCTTTCAGTGAGTGGTGATTTAAGCAAGTTGTATTTATAGCACCGATTCTGTGAAGGGAGAGAGTGCCCAGTGAGAAAGGACTGCAAGTGATGGATCCCAAGGGAGATAAAACACAGATGTCATAAAAACGCATTTCAGAAATTGTACACAAAGGCACAGCTGTGCAGTGGGAAGCAAAACAGGTGGCACTGGCATCAGGGGCTGGCAGAGCATGGAAATAAACACACTGCCTCGTGTCACAGTACAACCTTGCCACAGGATACCATCAAAAAGGACCCTTAAAAAAGGCCTCTTAAAAAAGACCTCTTACTCCACTGCCTCTGGAGAGGTTGCTGAGGTTAAGCAGCCCCCTTCAAACAAAGCATCCCCAGAGCAGAGTGCATTTGTCCTCAATCTGTGAATTTACACAAACTACCAAAGACTTGTGAAGCCAGCTGGAGTTAAGAGCCCCTCAGCAATATACTAAATCAGTTCCACGCTCACCCTGGAGTCCTCTACTTAGAAGCAGCTGTTTTTCTCCTGCTTTTGTTCAGCTTTGCACCCTGAGGTTGAACAGGCCAGTTATCCCCCTCACTCAGTGTCAGGTCAAGAGACAGCATCTGAAGCAGCACAGGACCCAGGAGTCATCCCACTGCCTGTCTGCCCACCAGGTCAGACTGCTTCATTTCTCTCCAATCTGCTGGTTTGGAGGCAAATTCTCTCTGCACAGCAGATTTTGAAGAGTTAACCAGCTCTCTCCTCAGTGGTTAGAACAGATTTAAGGGCAGTGTGATCCTAGCAGGATGCGAGGTTGTGCAATTTACTGCTATAAATCAACTGCCTCGATTCACATTTGGAAGGCTGGAGCAACTCCCTCTGAGGCAGAGGGGAGCTCACGCAGTTCACTGACATCTGACACCCTGCAATGTTTTAAAAGTGATCTGAAAAGCAACGTCTATAAAAATGACAGTGTAGAGCTTCGTTTTTGTTCTGTGATGCCAGATCAAATCTTCTGAACACAGGCTCAAGAATCTAATGCAGCCATCCCCATCACACTGTCTCTTATGTCACCATCCACAACATTCCTGTTTTAGGAACATAGCTGCCACTACTGTTGCAATCATGATAAACATGCTGGAGAACCCACTATGTCCCTTGCTTTCTAAAGGTTCTCCATCTAATCTTTTTGAGAAGGACATAACCATCACCCAAATAGCTAGCTTGGGACCAGGTTTGTGTCATCTGTGGTTGTTTTCACATGTGAACTTTATTCTTTTAAATTACAAAAAAAAAAAAATTTAAAAAGAGTAATAGCATACACTTATATCTCACTGTTCATCTGTAGAACGACGATATTTGTATGTCCACCTGCTTCACAAAATCACTGAAGAAGATGTCAAGTTGATCACAATTGAGACACCAGTAAAATGCAAAGTTAAGAACATTAAAGCAGCTTCTTGAAAATGGAAAGTGCAAGGAATTACTTTTGATGTCAGGCATTTCAAACCATTCAGTCTTTCCTCTGATACTTGTTTGTATTTTTAGTGTTTGAAGGAACATGCCAAGATTTATTGTGATTAGAAAATTGCCTAATACTATTACTCTCCCAAATATTTATATATTTTGATGAAGAGCATCTTCTTCCATAATGTTTCCAATGACTCTGAGGTATCCAAGTAGTACAAGGGGCAGATCGAAGAGATTAGAGGCACCAAAATTCAAGACACAGCACTTACAGAGAAAATATTAACATCTCTGGTTGAAACAAATCAAATTTTAAGAGAGTTCAGGAAAACTGTAGAGATTACCCCAGAAGCAGCTTTAAAAAACAGAAAGCCTTTCCTGTCCCATGGGTCAACTCCAGTGACAGAATTGCCAGCCATTTTCACTCAGATCCCTCCTTTGAACCCCCACACAGACACTGCAAGGTTTTTCTGGTTCTCAGACATCAGCCATGTGAAACAACCAAAGACTTTTTTTAAATTACTAACAATTGACTCTACTGAAATTTTCCTTTAACAGCTTAAGTATGGGAAAAATGCAAAATCCAGCTTGATGCCAAGGAGCGTTGCACTCCTACCATCAGAAGACCATGAAGGCTGGAAATATAACCTTGCAAAGCAAGCATGGGTATAGGACAGTACCACAGTTCTGAACCCAGTTTTCCAACAGATTCTATGAAATACTAAAAAAAAAAGATATTCAAGCATTTTGGGGTAAATCTAATTATTTCATTTTATTTATCTAGAAAGATAATTATGGGTATATGAAAAGCCATTGAGCATGCAAATGCCTTTAGCATCAATGGGAAGCCAAATATCTTGTTGTGACTGCAAGGGTAAGAAGACAAATGAATCAAGCTTCTTACCTCAGTGCATAAATTCAAATTCCTCAAGTGAAAACCCTGCCCCTGTATTTTCAGGAGAAAGTATGGATAATTAAATATTACTGGATAATAGCTAATTCTTCTCAGCCTACTGTGGTTTTGGCTCAGCTCTGCTACAAATGGTTTTCACTCATTTAGCTAACTGCATCCCACCTGCATCCAAAGATGCCTGCTTCTACTAATTTTTACATCTCAAAGGACTGCATCTCACTGCACCCATCATATTGAGCCCTGGATATTAATTATTCCTTAGAAAAAACTGCTACAGCCCTGTTTGCCCATAGGCAAATAATATCGGACTCCCAAATTCCTTTTTATTTTCCTTTTTACATTGTTTTTTAAATTTCCCTTCTTATTTTCTTTTTTAACTCATTAATAAATTAATTAAGTGCCTCGCAGGGCCAAGGCCCTCCGCACAATCTCCCTTTTGAGTAACATGGCAGAGCACCAAAAAAATGCTTTGCAAATCTAATTGAAACAAAAGCTATTGACCCAGACACATTTGCAAGTAAATCTGGTTGAACTTCAATCAGAGAGCATATGTTTGACAGCAAATTATGCTTAAGTGTTACAGCAAGAAAAATTAAAGGACTAAAACACACAGCAGCAAGTCTAGCAAATGAGATTCAGAGCAGAAAAGGAGAAGTGCAGGACTGTTTCTTATTTTAGGAATCTAGCACTGAGGAGATTTGTTGCCCTCCAAGAAAGCTTGGGTACGAGAAATGATCCTGCACGGCTGTGAAAAGGGCAACAACCAGAGACAGGGGCTAAGGGGGAAGTTAACTACATTGCAGGAGACCTGAAAATGTCACCTTGTCTTTTGATTAGGGGTTTTTCAGTCTAAAGCTAAAAATGTAGAAAGCACAGTTTGCAACTGCTGCTCCAAGAAATTATCTTCAGAAAGGCCACAGCAATGCTACAAGTCAGTGTAATGCAGCTACCAGCCCTGTCCTCACCCAGATAATAATCTGCCATGTATTAGTGAAACAAATACGAATTCCAGCAGAAACAACTGCAGTAGACAGCTGAATCCCCTGTTCTATAACCTAACATAGCACAAGAAACAAGGAGATCCTAAGCAGGAAGTTAAAGTGCTCCTCATGCAAGGAAAACCACGACATGAAACAATCATTTCTTGCAACAGATCAATAGAAATAAAAACATCATGTCCTGGAACAATGTGGAGGGCAGAAAAGGATATGTTCATAGGGGGAAAAACAACCCAAAAACTCCCCAGAACATCATCTTCATTCCCACCACAAAGGGGCTAAGACAGCTCATAATTTTTATTTAACTATGCTCATTTGGGTGTGATACTTACCAAAATAATTATTCCAATACAAACCCTAATTTGAACACAATTCTGTATGTTGGCACAGTAATCATGGCAAAGACCAGGATCTCTGACTCTCTCTTAAAACTACTGTGCCCTGCATTTGAAGCTTTCTTCATGCCTTTTCCTCTTTATCCACTTTATATCATGGTGAAATGTCACGGTTCATAATAAATAGATTGATTAGAAGTGGAAAATAGTCTCCAACACTTTTCTCTTGAGACTAGGAAAATAACCTTCCCCCTGAAGGTTTAAATGAACTTCATGAATGTACAACCAAGCCTTGTAAGCTGGCATGGCCCAAGAACTGTACAGACATGAATCCTCTAATCAAGCCCTCCTAGTAATGTGTGTTCTCTGCTGCTATCAGCTGGGTTCCCACTGAACAAGGCAGGCGGTCTCACAGATCAGTGGGCAAGTTGTGCCTCTGATGTGTTTGACTGTCACATTCATAAACACAACAAGCAATGCCAGCAGCAATAGCAAGGCAGCATGGTGGGGGATTCAGTACAGCTCGCAAGCTGCAGAGCACAGCATTGATCAGGGCAAACAAACTCAGTCCACAGCTCTTCAAGCTGGCTTTCACAGCAGGGGCACACAGCTGCCAATGCTGCCCTGTGTCCTGCTTTTGCTCATCCTCAAACCCTGAATTCCCAACATAGGTGCTATTCTTCTGTGACCTACAGGGACTCGTGGCTACAGCCTAACAAACACTGACCACTCAGGACACTTTCAGAAGCATCTGAGAGAGATGGTCCACCTCTCTCTCAAGGGGAATTGAGTGCCAAGCCTTTCTCTGAAAAGGGACAACAGTATAAGCTATATCAAGTGCCACAGACAATTACATATAAGGTCCAAGTATCCTGGTACCTGAACCCAGCAAAGACCATTGTCCATTAGGCCACGACCTGCATCCACATACCATCTTCTCCTACCATACAAGGGCATATGAAGATAAGTGCTTTTTAAAAATAAAGTAGTAAAAAAATTTACTGTGATTCTTCAACACCAAACAATTTCAAAAATGTGTGTTTAGGAACATTTCTCTCTCCTCTCCCCATAATGCCATTACTGAGATGAAATTGGAGTATTTAATAGCACATTCAATTGTGAAAGAGGGAGCAAGAAAAGGATTCCAAATTCAAATTTTAAAATAGAAATTCAGGAAAGTAAAATCTTATTATATAACCCCTAGTTTGAAAGGGTAAAAGATTGCTTTGCCCAAGAAATCTCCAAGAATTTCATCCATCCCTGGAGATGAGACTCTTAGTTTCATGCTTGGTAAAGAATCACACCAGCAGTCCCTGGCACCCTTGGCCTAATGCTGTGTCCTAGATCAGAGCTGATGGGAAGCAGACTACGACCTACTGCATTGCTCCAACCCTCAGACTCTCCAGACATCAGCAAAGATGAGAACCCAATGGATGGCATTGGGGACTCTGAGCTATGAAGGGAAAGAAAGCAAAACAAAAAGATAACAGTAATTGAAAAGAGAAAACTATGTTGGGTACCTTGACAGATATTGACAAGAATAGAAACAATAAAAAAGTCCCTGCTGTGAAAAACTCGTCAAGTAGGGGATGATGCATACCATGCAGACCTCATGCAGTGTCCTCCCTCAAAGATGTCACAGTTCTCATCAGCTTTGCTACTGTAATATTCCTCCAGGAGAGGAGAGCTTAGCTGACACCCTGCCAGTCCTCCCAATGACTGCTGACAGCCTCGGGGAACATACGGATGGGAAACTGATGCCTGCATTCAAAGGCTGCTGTCAAACCCAGATAATAACCCATGCTGCAAGGCAGCATTGCCTAAGCATGTGTAAGTACCTACAGAATCCATACATACACACACATTTACATATCCTTGCCTGTATCTACAGTGATGAGAGGGAGACAGAGTTGAGTCTGCACGATTCCAGCAAGCCTGGGGTGGTGTTGTGAGGCACAATGTGAGCTTATGCACATGACAGCTGCACTAATTCCTTTGATCTGCAGTGACTGGGTTGCCTCATTGCTATGTTATATAATAATATAAATTAAGATCAGCTACAGTAAACAATAATATAGCATGAAATACAGTCAGTGTTTGTTCAGTGGACAGACCCAGAAATAGCACAGCACCTGGAGAGAGAAAATACTGCTCTGAGGTTTTGACATGAATTTACTGAGCAGGACCTACTGGATGCTCCTTGCCCTCTTCCTCAGAGTCTGAGAGTCTTGCCACAGCTTTGGACACATTGCAGAGCAGCAAACTTTGAACCTATGCCATTCTCCCCTCACCTCAAAGCTGTAAGACATCAGTAAGCCTTGGAAATTTGACTCTAGTCAAAGTATCAGCTTCCCACTTGAGTGAACCCAAATGGGCACTTGACTATCTGCCACATCTTGCCTGCAGCTAAATCCTAAGGATGCAGCAAAAACATTACCCTGTATTCCCAGTGCCTATTTGACTAATAGCAGTAAGAAAACTTGAAGGAAAATGGAATATGACATTAAATTAGTTCATGTTCTATACATATAACTCTTTTAAAGTTTGCTGGAGTGGATATCACTTGTTTTAATTCTTGGCAATATCACATTCCTGAAGATGCCTATTTGGCACATGTCAGTGGCAAAGATGAAAGCAGGTAACTTCGAGGGGTGCAGTTAGCTGACATTGCAATATTAAAAGTATTCCTAAATTTTTAATTTAATTCTGCCTTCTTATTTTAATTGAAGAAATAGAAAAAGGATAAAAGACATAAACCTCCATGATCCAATCCAAAAAATATTTTTTTTATACAGGAATACACAGGAATTAATGTGTTTTGTTACTGTCCAGGGCACTGTAGAAGCTGACAACCAAAATACCAATTTATGGGCTACCCAGCCTTAATCCACCTAAGCAGCAATGTATTTCACAGAGTACAGATCTAATTAAATATACATCACTTGGGCTGTAATTTGGTCAGATAGTGGTTTACCAAATATGAAAATCTGCCCACCTCCCCAGCAAAACATAAACCAATACCTAAGTTTAATAGAGGTAACAACAGTCAACATCATTTGATGGAAGGTTTTCCTCCTACTGTCTTTCTTTATTGCACCATCTGGGTTACCCAGGACTCAAAACCTACTAGAATAATTAACTTTATCCCCTTCCCAAAGCAAACAAAAAAAAAAAAAAAAAAAATCAGACCATGAGTTCCTGAGGCCCTATGATTTACAGGCAAGCAGCTCTGATTCAGTCCAGAGTGAAGGAGGTCAACAAGAAACTAGAACCACTACAAAAAGTGTTTTCAGCTTGCCACAGCACTGATTAAAGAAGAAAGTGTTTCTCAAAGACTATGTGGAGCAGTCACCTTTCCCAGCATGGACTTTGTGCCATTTCTCAGATCATGACAAGGAATTCTTTAAAACAGAAAAAATCAGACCCTTCCTTATCAGGTTGCCTAAGTAAAACTGCATTTTTTAATCAAAAGTCAGCCACATACCAAAGGAAATCTTACTAAAGAGAATGATATCAGAAATGTCACATTAATGCTGCTGTGGGCTGGGTGATGGATATGAGGTGCTACGGCTCATGGCTCAGTAAAAGCCTTGTCAGTTGACACCATCATGTAGGCCTGCCCAGACTTTCAGTTCCTGCTGCAGTAGAAGACAAATCCTGAGAAACATGCTGGACAGCTGCTGTCACAGATAAACATCATTGGCTTTTAGAGCAGCACCTTTTAAAAGATGACCTGCTGGCCATACTTCTTTTGATGTAGCCCAGAATACAGTTGGCTTTCTGGGCTTTGAGCATGCATTTCATGTTGAGTTCCTTATCCACCAACAGACCAAAATCCTGTTCCTCATGGCTGTTCTCAGTCAGTCCATTTTTCACCCAGCCTGTATTTGTGTTTGAGATTGCCCCAACCCAGGCACAGGCCTTGCAGTTGGTCTTGCTGGATACCACAAGGTTTGCTCAGGCCCACCTCTCCACACTGTAAAGTCCCTCTGGATGGCATCCTTTCCCTCCTACATGTCAACTGCACCACTTGGTGTTGTTGAAAAACTTGCTGAAGGGGCAGTCAATCCCATTGTCCATGGCACCAACAAAGATGCTAAAAAGGCCCAGTCCCAGTCCCTGTGGAGCATCACTTCTCACTGTTCTCCACTTGGACTTGGAGCCATTGAGCACAATTCTTTGAGTGCTACCATTTAGACAATTCTTTATCCACCAAGTGTTCCACCCATCAAATCCATGTCTCTCCAGTTTAGAAGCAAGGGTGTCACTTGGAACCGTGTCAAATGCTTTGCACTAGTCCATGTAGATTACATTAGTGGCTCTTCCCTTATCCACCTGCACTCTAACCCTGGTCAAAGAAGGCCATTCGCAGAAAGGAATGTGACAATGCAGGCTAAATCATAGCTAGGACTGGAAGTGAAAGACACCAAAGCAGCGGTAAGGGAAGTGTTAAACAAACAGAGAGTTTGCTGCTTAGCCAGGATACTGATGCTAATGCTACTGGCCTAAAAATCACCAAGAATATGTAGCTCCATTCTAAGGAAAAGCATGCCAGAACTTTATGGATGGGGGATGGCCTCTCCTCCCTAGCAGCTAGCAAAAGGAAAGTAGGAAATCCCTCAAGTTGCACCATTCAGGATGGAAATCTGGAGGGATTTTTTTTCAGAAAGGGTGTACAGGCATTGGAATGGGCTACCCAGAGAGACAGTGGAGACATTATCCCTGGAAGTGCTCAAGAATCAACTGGATGTGGTGCTTAGCACTACAACGTTTAGTTGACATGGTAGTGTTTGATCAGATTGGACTCACTGATCTTAGAGGTCTTTTCCAGCCCTAATGATTCTATGATTACCTACAGGTGCACAGGATTCAATGAAGCCTATGTCCATGGTGCCTTTGACAGCAGGCACCCTTCCCTTCAACTCTGAGGAAACTCACCTTCACTTTTCTCTCCACCCCAAAAATAACACATAATGAAGACAGGATCACAGCCACCACCAAAAAGCTGATTCCTCTCCACAAAGCATACTCAGTATTCTTCAGAGCTCTCTAACCAAAGAGCTGACCCTGCCCAACCCTGCACAGAGGGGATCTTTGACTGCATGATCTAGCTATGCCACTAGAAAGAGGTATTACTGTCATATCCATTTACCTTTGCTAGCTCCTGGCAGCACTGGTAGGCTGTCAAGAAAAGAAATGAGCTAATGCTCACCAGCAGACCCTTGCCCACTTCTGCTCTCTGGACATGACAAGCCCTGTCATTTCTCATATGTGAAAAATCGGAGTAATAATGCCTCTCCCCTCCAGGATGATATAATGGTGTCTGCACAAATAGAGAAGAGCAGCAGAAACTCTGGCATTCAGTACAGTGCACAGTGTACAGATACCAAGAAAAATAACAAAATATCAGAGGAAAACATTTTTTTTTTTTTATATGCCATTTTTGATCTAAAGAGGATTTCATACATGGGGTATTGGCTCACACTGCTATTGGAGAAAAATCCATTGAAGCTGCTTCCTCACTGTTGGTCCTTTCAACAGCTCTGCCTGTACAAGTCAGAGCTGCCACATTTGGCACTTCCTTGTTTTCTCCAACTGTGAACCTGGTTGAACCTTGTTGAACCTGCATCACACTGCTTGTAATGCAGACCTTTCTCTACTGTTAAGAGTTTCACAGGCTACAGGCAAAGACTGCTACTGCCACTCAGTGCTGACACTGGCGCTGATCATTTCAACCAGGTGAGGAAAGGAGAAAGCAATGTGAAAGGCTCAGACTGCAGAGGTCAACTCTTCCCTCCCACTCATTAACAAGGTTTTTCCATGTGCAGTGCAAGTACCAAATTTAGGTCTTCTTACTGTTCAAATTCTCTCAGAGACCCTTACCCATTCAAACTTTCACCTTGACCAGTTAAGAGTATTGATGAATACCATCTCCTTTGCAAGTTCATCAACAATATCACACAAATAATATGTGAAAATAATATGGCATTGAGTAACAGTAAAGAGAAGCCCATCAGCAGCAGCCCTAAGAAGATGCAGAGAGTGTTTAGCCAAAATTATCTTAAGTGCTTGTTGACTACTTCTTGTCACTGCTGGTTACAGAGAATCTTATTCCTTGATGAGTCACTTTTTACACTTCAGTGCATAGGTCATTTCAAATAGACCCAAAAAGAGATACTGTGATGTACAGAATAAATTGTGCAAAATCTCTGAATGGCTCTGACACTTGGAAGAAAATAATTGCACTAAGGGAGCTTCAGCTGCCCCAGAAATGTGTAAATGTATGTACATGTATATATACTTGCAGGAAAAAAATATAAGTTTAAACACTAGGCATATAACAATTTGAGAAACAACATGATGCAGCAAGTCTGTTGCATAATTCAAAGCGTGAAGGAAATCTTTTCTCACCATGTACCAAAACATGCAAAGACAAGGCACATAAAAGCTCACCTGTGCTGTCACCTCTTCTTCTGCTACACATTGTATACAGATTATTGCCCTCGAGGGTGCAATTTAATTCTGCTCATTTTAGAATTAGCACAGTTGCTATTAGAGCAAGGCCATTTTCTCTGCAAGAATTCACAAAACTTAAAGTTTATCTGGGTTCCTAAACTGGCAACTGCACTGAGACACAGAGAAAAAAGGAGAGAAACAGCTTAAAAATTAGGAAAAAATTTAGGACAGAAGTATTGGTGAACAGACAGTGGTCAGCAGACAGATATCAGCAAAAAAGAGAGGAAGAGAGACAGAAATAAAAGAAAGGAGAGAGGCAAAAGAAAAAACAAAAGTGCATTTTTATTACAATATTACAAGCCCTCTGATTGCTCTAATTACACCTAGAGGAAAACAAAACTTGCCTGCTAGTAGCAAGTGCATGAATAATTAACCGGAAAGGAAGGAAGGCAGCAAAGCTGCAAAAAGCCCAAACAATTTTAAGCTATGGGCAGGTTCTCTGCAAAGCAGGAAAGCATTTAGTTCCTGGTATGTGGTGGTATTATTTTTTTTCATTTTCCTCCCTTCCTGTATGTCAGCTGAGCTTTTCTTCTCCTCCTCCCTCACCATTCTTGGCCTGTGATAAGCCACCTCATCTGGTGATGCTTATACTTCTTACTGCAACTTACCACTTAAAGTGTAAGCTGTCTGATTCTAAAGACTGTTTGGGTGAGAGCATCTCCTAGGAAAATCCAAGAGAACACACAGGAAATGGAAGTTCTTGGTTTTTTTTTTTTTTTTTTTTTGGAAAGAACAGCTTATTTGCAGTAGTCCTTAAGGTGTACAGTAAAATCTGAGGCTTCAGTAGACACTAAAAACATACTTTGACCCTTAAAATGTAACAGTGCCCCCTTTCACAGCTTTTCTAAACAAAAAAAGTTTGGGCCCCAATGTCTTAACCCACCTCCAATCTTCTCAATGATTTATACAAGGAGATCCCATAATGAATTGAAGCGAAATGATGGTGTTCTTTTAGTTTACTCACTAAATTGTCCTTTAATTTTGAAAAAGTAACCCTCATGAATTTTTCCTTAGCACAGAAAGTAAAACTGAAGTGTTAGGCTTTGGAATTTATTGTAAAATACAAACCAACCTAGCCAACCAATCAGATAGGAAAGAGTAGAAAACAGTTTGATCTTTTACAGTAGCATACAGAGTAGACAGATGGGTTCAACAGAACATCTCTAGAATGAAAAGAAACAAATTAAACTAAAGGTGAGCACATAAATATCTCAGATAAAGCTTTCATGTTCAATATAAACAAAACCCAAACATTTCTGGAAATATTAGTAGAATTTTATACAGTAACTAGAGGAGATAAGGGGTGGATAAATATGTTATTAATGACTATAGAGAGAACCTCATATGATGAAGTATTAATCGTCATTTCATCTATTTTGCTGAAACCTCAATAAAAGAAAGAGAATAATCAATTCCAATAGGAAGTTACTAATAGGACCCAGCAAAGGTTGTATCTTTTCATCCTGAAGCAATGTCTTTGCTGGTTTATAGGAATGAAAACATTTGCTTGCAACTGATCAAGGAATTAAAAAGAAATCTTGACTTAATTTCTGGCATTCCAGAACAACACTGATATCAATCACTTTAAGTCTGGTGAGGGCTAAGTGCTAAATAAAGCTACTTCCAAATTAGGAATATTTACCAAAATAAACAAACATATTTATTACACAGTAGGCATGGAGAAGAAAAAGAACAAGAAGGAGGAAAATAAAGATTTAGAAGGAGAGGTCCTTACATCTATTTATTTATCTAATATCTGGAAGTAAAAGCTTTTTGGAGTGCAGAAATCCAATTGCTACATGCACCATGATGGATTAGCTCTGGTAAGATGAAATAAATAGCCATTCATCTTACTGCTCACATCAGCACTGGGTGTACCATGTACAGAACTGAAATGAAAAGCCTACAGACAATCCCTAACCTGGGAATGAACAGACATTTGCAACGTTGGGGTTGTCTGTTGCCTGCAGACAACCCTAACTTGCAGTACAAACATTTGCAAAACAGCTTTGGTACCAGAGCTATGTCTGAATGCCCTTTTGGCGTCTCAAACCAGTCTTATTTGAATCAGCCATTCTGTAATTCTCCTCTCTCTGTGGATAGTCACACTGAGAAAAGCATGTACATAGTCATCCATCCTAGAAGTGCCTGAGGGCTTTCTCTCCCCTCAAAGCATCTCAGGAGGTGTGCCCTTCAAAGACCTTTTGTCTACTGCTGTAATACAACTTCCACACTACCACCACCAAATGCTGTGGCAGCATTTTGTTCTCACTTTTAAAGTCTCTCCTAAATATGAAGATTGAAATAAACATCTTGAAACAGCAAGCTAATGCATATAGGGCTCCTCTTACATACATTTTATAATGCCTTAATAGTTTTACTGATCAGAGGTCTATTGCTCTAAGGAAAAACAATTTCTGCATTTATGGCAAGAGAATTAAGAGCAAAAAAATTAGTCTTGCTAGAATATGAACTTACAGGTTCAGGATACTTTCCATTTTGATGCTGAGAGCCCTGAGCAATGATCCTCAGTCCAGTACACCATTTTCCTTTTCACTTGGAGAAGAAAAGGCATAAGAAAATCCTGATCTATAGCATCCTATTTCAGGGCCTTTAGAAAAATTTTGAGGACATCATCATCACTAGTATTAAAGCAGATGCACAAAAATAGGGATTCAGTTGAACAGAAAGTTGAGAGCACGGACGTTGAGCAACTCGGTCATGGCAACATATTTTCTCTCTGATACAGCCAGAAGTGAGTTGCTATTCACCAAGACAGATACTCACTCTCACTTACTGACTCCTGAGCCACACAGCAAACACCCTGTTCCTACTTTCTTCCCCAACAGATGTAATTAAACACCTTCAGGACAAAATTGTTCTGTTATTTGATTGCTTCTTTTTTTTTTTTTTTCTTTTCCCAAAGCACCTTGTCCTCTGTCTCACACTGCTTTTTATTGCTTAGATGAAAGAAACTTAATGACTTTACAACAGTATAATAATTACAGTCCTGGTGGAGTCTGTAGAGGCAGGAGGTCACTAACACCTGAGCAAATCTGATTCCAAACAGCCTATCTCCCTTCACCTGAAACAGATAAGAGCTGTAGCTGCCTCAGGGTATTCATTCTGCACTGTCTTGCATGAGTGGAAGCATATGTTTCTCTTCCTCATCAGTGCTAGTTTGTCAGAAACTTCTCTTTCCTAAATCCCCTGGTCAACAGCACCAATGGTACAGCTGCAGTTATTCCATCCTCCTCTTCTCTGCCCTGTGAGAGGAGGAACAAAAGGAGCCCAGATCATAAGGTCAAGGGCTGAGAAAAGACTGAGGGACTTCAGGGAGCAAACCTCTCCCTGAGGCTACAGAAGTGTTCCAAAGCCATATTAGGAAGCAGTAGAAGAGACTCTGAGATGCAAAGCAATCTGAAAAAGGAGAGAGCTCTACCCACAAAGAAAATTGGAATGAGAAGCAGGAAAAAAGAAGGTTCTACACAAGTTGTGCAGTTGAACAGAAAGAAGTCTGTTTTCTATGTTTCAGCTCCAGACACTGAAAAAGAGGATGGCATTGAAGAGCCACCTTCAGCAGCCCTCTACAAGGAAAAGGAGCACCAGCCCACACATACACACCATGACTCCAGTCTCCAAACAATAAAAAAAACTAACCCAAAGTCGTGAAATACTGAATGCTTCCTAATGTACAGTCTCCTCTTGCAGTTATCCCTCCCTTCTGAATAGAGACTTTTTCATCAGAGTGGCATGCATGGTTATTTTTGAGTAAGATACAGATGATTACTCAAATGTGAACCTCTACTTCGGAGACACAGTTCCTGATAAATTTTATTAATATTATTTTAATCCACAGATAAAAAGTTAGTTGCTCAGAGGGTTTTGCTGTTCACCAGCTTCAGTTCACATATTCACCTAGCACTAATTCTATTAGTGCATTTCATCACTGAAAGAGAGCTCCCATTAAATAAACTTCATGAACTGTTCCACAGATGTTTAACAAAACTGAACAACCTTCCTCACACTCACAATCCTAAAGACCTGTGTACAAAAAGCTCCAGCAGATTAATTTCTAAAACTCACCAGCCTCACAACTGAGCATATGCCCAGCTGTTGCATCCTTGTTAAATGCTCTGATTACATGAGCTTTTGCTCAACAGTAGCTTTGGGCTCCTCCCAGGAGCCAGGATCTGATGAACAAACATTCGTGAAGCTCCTGGGAAGGAAATAATTGTAAATGCCAAATCACCACAATCGAGACTTTATGTCTGTTCTTGGCCTTTCCCTTTGGCTCAGATGTCCTCTTCAAAGGGAGACATCTAAAGGGAATCCAATGGCTCTCCACTCCTTCATGTGACAATAAGCCTGTCATTCACCTAGCAGCTTTCAGTGATTATCCAACATTTGCTGAAACTCATGCAACTCTGTTGTGCACCATCACATATTTGTCACATTTCAACCCAGAGGTGGATACACTGCCTGAGTGCAGCTCATAAATTGCTTCAGGCCCTCTCCCAGTAAAGGTGCTGGACAAATGAGAGCTATTATTAGCAAGGACAGAAGCAGTGTCCAGCAGCTAGGACTGGACAGCACTGGTTAGCATTGACTATGGGTCAGAAGTACTAGCTTAATGCTAACCAGTCCTCCCTCTGGGTCCTCCCTCTCCCACACTGCAACACCACATCTGTTGTAACACAGGAGCAACATATCAAGCCATCCTGTTGCCACCAAAAAATTCAGTGTGATGACCAAAGAGCTCACAGATTTCGCTGGGACCTAAAGCACACCCAGGAGCAACAGTAAAGACACACAGAGCTGTCTCATTAAAAAGAGGGATGATCTGAGAAATATCAACGTGCCAGACAGCTGCTAGCAAGCACAAATTGAAGGGTGGCTGGATTGTGCCAGCTGTCTCCAAAGCAGCTGCTTAGGGTAGAACACAAGTTTCTGATGAGGGCAGCTGGGAGTAGAAAGTGTGGCCCAACACCCCGATAAGTTAATGTTTTCTGCAGAAATGTCTCCAAGTGTGCAGTTCAGTCAACTGAAAAAATAACCAATAATCCATAAGAGAAATAGAGAAGTCCTCAGATCCAAAAGACATGAGGAGGCTACAGTAAGTTCTTGCTGTTGACAGTATTTCTCTGGCAGAAGCTCCAAAAACAAACTGCTCAGAAAAACTGTTTATGTTCCATCATGTTGCTTTTTTTTTAGATTAGATTTCCAACTCATGACTAGCAAAGCCCATTTTTAAGATGTGAAACACTTATTTAGCACCACATAACCCTACAAGCTGTCAGGGGCTATGATATTCCTTTCCTATACAAAGCACTTGACAAAGACTTTTATAAAAGCATTATCTTTAATTTACATACCTGCAAATTTGCACACTTGCAAATTAAAGATCAGATTATTGATTCAATATTCAGGGGAGCTGGAAAAGTATATTGTTCTAGGGACATACACTGGACACTAAAATCCAAACTATAAGGAGAAAACAATCCCTCCAACAAGAACAGGCAGAACTTTTATTGTCCTTTTTCATCCAATGGCTCCCAACAAAGTCATGAGGAAAGAAAAGAGACTAAATTTTATGTGATGGATAAGAGAAGGAAAAATAAAGATAAGAAGTAAATTGGTATTCTTAAGTCATGTAAAGAGTAAATGGGGGTACTAACAATGAGCAATACATTCCCAAAATGTGTCTCAGGCTCTGAATGGATCATGCTGCCTTGCTTTGATCTAAAATGTTAGAACTAATTTTTTTTTTCCACATCAAATCAAAATCAGAATATGGGTCCTTTTGGGTTTTGTTTTTTTTTTAATCATGGCAGTTGACAAGACTTCAGTCATTGCTTTTACAAACAAAATGACTACTCGGTGATATGTGCCAAGCCAGAGTAGCTGCATTTGAAGTCCATGGTTCATTCATATTCTGTGACAGATGAGGAATATATAGCTATAATTTGTGACAATCCCTGAGAGAGTTTGTCATTTTTAAAGGGACAAGTACTCTCTAACCCGAACAAATGGAGACCATATAATACATCTATTTCACTCAGAACTGTGTAACTTTAACACAGGACTGTTGGCTATCTCCATAACAAAGAACTGAGAACAACAAAGGGAAGGTGCTGGCCACTGAAGCAATGATTCTTGATGTCTGATTACTCCCTAGAGAATGCATGATCTCAAAAGTAGACCCACAGACTTCCAGGGGCCTCCAGGTGCCGAGAAGCATTGAGAAAATGGCATTTCAACTCTGAAACACATTCAAGCAAGACTTGAAAGCAAAGCATGGGGAGAGGGAAGTAAAATTCAGGCAAAACCAAACTTCCAAGTTTCCAGGTTAATCTACATACGCATTAGTCATATGCTAGGTCTCTGTGTGCCAGGGCATAATGAAACTAGTATCTAAAGAAAGTGACAAAAACAGAGACAACATAACCCTAGTCTGTCTAATGAAAATTCTTTTTTATAAACAGAAAAAAAAGGTGTGGAGAAGACGCTGCTCTGTAAAACTACCAGTGAAATCCTTTCCCTGCATATAGAGAGCTTTAAAATTCTAAAAAGTTCAAGTGGGTGCAACTTGCCTTCAAATTCGAGGCAGCCTCATTCAGAAGACACATTGCATGACTTCCAAATATAACCTGACTTTTATTCTACCTCATTGTCATTACCTCTTAGTCTTAAATGTAGGTTGAAGGAAGCAGCTGCTTTCTACTGCCTAAAAAATAAAAACTGGCTTTTGGCAAACCTGACAACTTCCACGTTACCTACAGAGATCATCAAATATTCCATTTTCTGTGCTGCCTTTGGTGAGAAAACAAAATCCACATGCCATTTGCTTGGTTTGACTATTTCAGATTTTACTCCTTGAAGCCTCATAAAGACATTTGTATTGAAGCAAAAAGAGGAGTGCTGTAGTCAGCATTCAGAGTTGCTTATGTTATAAATCTGGTAGCCTCACATTTTTTGTGATGCTAGGCAGGCTACAGGAAGAAGGACAGCCAGTGGAGAAGACAACCAAACCTGTACTCTTACAAAATTCCTCTGGACCTGCAATGAATGCAATGGATGTTTTACCCTCTCTATTGCTTCCCCATTCTCACTTGGAAACAAGATTCCAAATTCATCCCTAACCACACAGTGCTTAGGGTGGCTAATACTTTTAGCAACCCATTTCTCCAGGTCACAACAGTGTCTTTGAATTGCAGCAGTGACATTTGGCATATCAATTGATTCAACTACCTAGTGTTACCTGCAAACTTAAAGAGAGGGATTATTCCATCCTATCACCTCACTTATTATTGAATGCATTAAGCAACATCAGCTCCACCACTGACCCCTTGGGAACACCACTGCCCTATGCCAAAACATAGGTATTTTGTTTCACCTTCCTGAAGAAACAGCTCTTCATGTGGAAAACAGGGGGTTGGAACTAGATGATGTATAAGGTCCATTCCAACCCAAGCTGTTCAAAGAACCACCTATACTGTGATGAAGAAATAAGAAACAGATTGGCTGACAAGTTAGAACTCATCACACCTTGGCAGGGGAAGAAAGAGCACAAATCAGATCCACTTTGTAAGTTCATTAGTTATCAGACACCAATGTCTGTTGTCTCAGGCCACCATTCCTAAAAAACTAATAAAAATTTTAACAAAGAAGCAATGAGGAAATCTAGACTCTGACATGAGCCATTATTTACAGAGTTAATAAAAAGGCCCTACATTATTTATTCCAAGATCTGCAGCAGAAGTACTACTTTCTCAACCAACATGAATAGTTTTTTGCTTGAAGTGAACACTTGCCACCATAATATCCTTACTATTCTAAATACATGCTTTGCATTATTTCTACATTTTTCAAAGGATATTATAGTTGGAAACGTCACCAATCAAGTGTCCCTGTGAGGCAGATTTGTGCTGTTAGTTGCAATTGATAAAGTGCAGCGACTTCTAGGGTTGAAAACAATATTTAATTACTGTATTCACACACAACAAAACACTAATATTACATTACAGGGTCCATCCAATCCAGAGGCTTATTTAAACACTCTGATATTTGTATTTAATTAAAGCAGTTTATAATCAGACAATGAATCTTCCCACTAACTAATTTTGAATAAATAAGGAAAACCACTAGTTGCAGGATCATCTGGTCAGTTACTGCCCTGTCTGTGGGTCCTTCATACTAGGAAAGAAATGGGAAAATTTCATCAAGCAAAAGTCTTCAAGTTATAGTTCAGAAGTCTGAAATGAATATGCTGTATCTTTAAAAGAAAAGAGAATATATCTGATCTGACTCCTGTACTTGGGACAATGACAGAGCTGGACTGTTGAATGGAGTCTCACAGCCAAATCTTAGTTCAGAATATTCTGTCAGTATATCATTTGCTGGACCAGCAATTTTGGCAATTTGTGATGCATTTCTTGTACATTTACTCTTCACATATAGAAAGTGCTGTGGCTTAATTTTGTTATGTTTCTGCTCTGAAAGAATTTGAAGCAATAAAACATAATTGACTGACATTTTGTCTCCATGCCACAGCACTGTGCCACAGAGCAATGCCACCTGTCACCACTGCTGGCTGCAGGAGACTGAGCCCTCCACTAATATTTCCCCCAATTATCCACAGCTCACTGGTCAAAGCCCTCTGCATTTTCAGTTCCTTTAGGGATAATCTCCTCTATAATTGTACTGATGGGAAATGACAGATTAGAAGGGAGACCAAATGATTTTCAGTCTGAGCTCTAGCAAGTTCTTGCTGGATTGTTCTCAAATCTGCATGCTCTAGGCTTTCCTAGCAGTGTCCTACAAGCCATCTCAACGTTCCCACTGCAGGAGATGCCTGCAATTCAAGGCTGCAATTAAAGGCTGCTGAGGAATCAATTAAATCAGAAAAAAAACAGTGATCCCCATCCTGTCACTCATTTACAGGAAGAAGTAGATAGGAAAGCTATGTGAAAGAAAAGTTTAGGCAACACATTTTTCTCAAAAGTTGAAAATTATTTTTCAGCTATCAGTGCTTTTTAAAACTACATCATTGCTTAAAACATTGGATGCAGCAACAAAGAAACATGACTAGAAAGAACAATGTGTGGTATGTACCTTGGTGAAAAGAGAGATGGGCCAGTCTTGCCTTTCTGGGCCAATACATGGCAACAAGACTTAGCAAAGTGCCACCTTCTGTTCCCCACCTCAGCTTCCCTAACCACAATTAGGAGTTAGAACAGTAAGCAATTTTCCAGCAGCATTAGGAATCTATACATACACACATAAAAGAAAGCTTCTCAATTGCAGCTGGAGAAGAACCATACACAGCTTTAATGCTGGTGCCTCGCACAGTGCTGACTTGACACCCACCTGGAGCCCAGGGACAGCTGTAGCCTACAACTCTTGGCTATTAAGGGCTATACAGAAATGTTCCCTCAACACAGAAGGTAGTGACATGAGCTAGCACAGAACAGCTTACTTTCTTTAAAGCCCTAAAGTGATCAAAAGATCTGATGGGCACCACAGAGCATCTAAAAGGAGAGAGAGCCTTTGGGATCAGCTGGGTGCCAGCCGCTCTGTAGGCACAGCTTGCAGAGCCAGCAGGCTGCCCTTCTGCACAGCCTCCATTCTCAGCCCCTCTCTGTCAGACATCTCACAGCTGGGGGGGAAATGCTGGCTCAGACTCACAGGGGATACAATGGCAACACTTAAAAGAAAACAAGGTATTCTGCTTCAGAAAAATGTAATTAAACAATCCTCATGCCAGCCACTTTTCCTCAAGCTCTGCATCCATTGTACAAATAAAACACTAGAAAGAAAAAACCCACCACAGATTCTTGGCACCATATTAAGTTTTATGTCCATTAAATTTTACCTGCAGAAAATAAAACAATTTGTCTGTTTTCTGTCTTTTCATAATGCATTTTTATGCCTCTAGGTGTCTGCCTGTTAAGACTCTAGGGGCTGTAAAAAGTATTCTGTACACCATTACTTGAATAAACACCCTATAAATTACATCTGATATTTATCAGCCTCATGGCAATTCTACTACATTAGAAATACTACAAAACTGTATTTAGATTGATAAAATATGGGTAAAAGATTAGCATACAGAGATGTCTAAAAAAATCCATGTCTGCTATTCTCGATGAAATAAATACACGTTACTTTAATTAACTTTCCCCGCATTTGGAATTCCACCAGGATACAAACCTAGCTGGATCACTAAATGCAATAACATTTTCAGCTCACCCTGATACTTCACCAGAACCATTCAAATCAATTTATCCAACAGAGACATTTGTCCCTGGCCTGTCACTATGGCCTGCATTGAACCTCCTGCACTTCTTTATCTTCTGGCAGGGCCATCATAAGCAAGTGACACAGAGGGCGATGTATGGGTACTCAAATAAGCTATAAATCCTCCACCCCTTCATCAGCCACCAGCCTAAGAGAATTTACTCCAGTCAGCACTGGCAAAGACACTCTCTGCTCTCAGGAACAAGTCAGCTCTAAGACGACATGTTCTTCGAGGAAAAGCTCTTCCTTTCTTTTGGGAAAAGAAGGCATTGCAATGGGAAGGAATAGCTAAAGGCTGCATCCCTGACAGGTAGTGATATGCCTAAGTATCAGCAAGTCTCTTCCATGGATTCAGATGCTTCTCAAATGTTTAGAAATCCAAACTAGTAATCTGGCACATTAAAAAAATCTAACAGTATAGTTATTCCACTGACCAAACTTTGTTTTAAGACACTACCCTTAAAGTAGCAGTAATAGTAATGCCAAAGCAGAAAGCTAAAAACCCAACCCAAAATATCCAACACCCAGACCCAGAAGAGTGGGCAGTCACCTGCACTTCAGGATAAAGATAAAGAAGACTGAGTAATTTTAAAAACTCAGAGGAGAGTGAAAGATACTCTTCTTTTTCATAACAGCATCCTAGGGTTTCTTACAAGGTCTTTCTGAACACCCTTGAGAATGTCACAGGTATCCATTTCCCTGTCACATAGCTAAAAGTATGGTAATTGAAGAGTTGAGCAGCCATTTACTCAGTAATGCAAGAACCCTTGACTGACAGGGTATAGAGGTAGCCAGATGGTCCAGACCAATAGAGACATCTTTGGACAAAGCACCTGAAATGCAGTATCTGAAACTGTAGTACCTACTAACTCCTTTCCTCCTTACTGTAACTGAAGGCCTCAGCACTGCGCTTGTTTACTTGATTGGCAGCTATCACATCTTCAAAGCTCCTGGGTCTTCACTGCTTCCCTCTTCCTTTTCAGTGGTGTGGATAGCAGCTCAACAGCACCACTCTGCACTCAAGGGGCCAAGTCTAAGGAGCTTTGTCATGGCAGGTCAGTCCCAGGATGCAAATGTCTTACATAGCTACAACTTCTGTCTCCAGAGAGAAATGCAGAATAGACAGACCAGCCAAGTCAGAGCCCTGGCCTTTTCCCTAGCAGAGGATATATGCTGTTCAGTTTGATATATTAACTAGTTTGACTGCATGTAAACACATATTTGATATTATGAGTATCCTGTTATCCACTTTTTTGTGATTTCTAAGTCACAAATCATCCAAATAATCTTTATCAGCTACAATAAAGAAAATATTCAAACACTTTCCCAACAAAACCAAAATTAAGGCATTTTGCTTGACAGTATATTCAAAGTTTCAGCAATAAGGAGAGGATTAGATGAACAATTAATCCATTCTGAAAGACCTGGTACAAACTTTCTTACCCTGGCATAGTGAGGAAAGAAGAGATATGGGTGCTTTCCACCCACCAGCATTTCTTTTCTTTCAGGCAAACAAGACTTTGGAGTAGTTATGATAGGGGGATGGTTTAGGTTTGAGACACAGCCAATCTGTTCTAGCCTGGACACACAGGCTATAAGCTTTACCAATGATTTTCTCATCATCAGCCTCACAAAAACAGTTTTCCAGGGGTTTTCCACATATATACAAATTTAGTTCAAAGCACACAACATCAGCAGAAAAAAATTTAATAAGCATCTTGGTTCAGCTCAAGGTAAAGTTTTAGGCATTTAAGGCCTAATTTCAGTTTGGAGAAAAGTTTAGGTTAATAGTTATGACCTAAGACCCTTTCTTGAAACAAGTTCAACTTCAGAGCTTTCAAACAGAAATTATTCAGCCTACCTTGCCCTGGCATCTGCCCTCCTCCTCTGCACCCACCCTCAGAAGTGCACGTGCAGGCACACTCATACTCTCATCCCAGTCATTTCACACCATCATAAAAGCAGCAGTCTCTTCTTTCCCGTGCACACATCTCATTACCCATCCTTAGTACACATCTTGAGTAATACAATTTAGTTCAATGTCACCAAGAGAAAGACATTCCTCTGGGACTGTCATTATCATAAACCACAATCTGCTGCCAGTTTAGATGTCCTTATCCACCCCTTGTTTTAACTTTATAAAGCATAACCAAGTGGTTTCCACCCCAGTGCTGTCACTTTGATTCAGAAATCTTTTCCTCTTCCCCCCAAAATCATGCTTTGCATTTTGCTCCCCTACACATCCCTTAATCTTTCCATCCCAGCATCACAGCACAGTTCTGTTGCCCTATCAGTGCCCATCTGCTCATCCCAGGTTGATTGCCACCTTACAGAACTACTTCCCTGGCCTCTTACAAGTCAATCGACCTCTCCAGATATGAAGCTCTAGCCAGCAACCTCAGAGGGCCTCATGCTACTGTCCGGGGAAGCAAGACAATCAAGACAGGTCATCAGTGTAATCATAGCTCTCATCTATAAATAAGCCATCTCAAAGTATGATCCTACAGCAGCTCAGCAGCTGAAGAGAGTTAAAGTCGTGCAGGAGAATTTAACATCTCTGCAGCAGAGATTCTTTCACTACTTGCCTGTGTAGTCCTCTGCCACTAGCATAGATTAAGGTGTCATAACAGATTATAGAAAGAAGCTTGAGTCTTGGAGGGAAGAACTCTGGAAATGACCAATATTCATATTTTTATTTTGCTAAACAAAAGGCATTAAAAAAAAAAAAAAAAAAAAAAACAAACTCCAAACTACTAGAAGGAGGTACAGAGGGTTTCAGCAGTAGATTTAATAAGAAGACAGGTTCAAATCAAGTGTATCCAAATCAGAACTTGATCTGTGAGGTGGTAGTTAAATACCTGGATAATGACTATTGCTAGTCTATGACTATACCCTGTGTCTATTAGAGATAAAAGTCTTATTTTTCATGAGTAACTTCAAAAAAGTATTTGGAAAAGAAGAGCAGAGGTCCCTTGTCAAAGGAGACATTTCTGAACTTAAAACTAGAAAAACATGAGACTTCAAAATCCTAAAGAGTGAACTTTTTTCTACATAGTGATTGAAGCTGGTCAGAAAAGCTAGAAGAATAATTTCATGGAACACAAGGTGTTTTTGCCTTATGCAAATATTGAAAAACTTTTTTACTTTATGAGAAACAGTTAAATCTCTGTTAGCTAATATATTTATTTGCTTTTATTGCTTCCTCAGTTTTGATAAGATCTCTTGTTCGCTAAGATTTTTAACCCAAACTAATTTTATGAAGATTTTACCAAAAATCAGATAACCTCTGGAGAGAAGTGCTGAAATAGAGTCAAGAAATTACTTCTGTTGCTCAGTTAGAGAGCAAGCATATATTCCAAGCACACTCTGTCCAGGATGCTTTACATGAGCCCAAGTGGTCCAGGTGGTGCTGGTAACATACTGAATTGTTCAGTGATGAGCAAGCACTAGAGATGCATCACCCCATTACTGTATCCATCTTCTCAGTCTTCTGATGTTTGTGTACATTTCTGTCACACACTGTTCACATCAGCTCACTGAACTTCTGGGTGGAAAAGCTTTAAAACATGTCTTAGTTATACAACAGCATTTTTCCTTAACCCTTCAGAATTGTGGCAAAAAAAGGAGGGCATATGCAATTATAGCATGACCAAATACATTTTGCCTCCTTGATCTCGTCTGCTTTGGAATGGTGTGGAATTTTCCTCATCTATTTTTTTTTAATGCTGAGTGACAGTGTTACACGCTGTTGAAAATCCATCAAAGTCTATCTCAAAGGTATGGAGCATTATCTTGGTATGCAGCTAATACCAAAAGGACTTTGCAATGAAAGGTGCTACAGGAGCACAGGTGCCAGGGATCCCATGTTACTGAAAGATTCATGGAGTCTTTACAACACTTTACTCCTTTTACTTTATGCCTCTGAAAACTAATACATCTGCTCCTTTTTTTGCTAAATTTTAGTGTTCATGCCTTGTAAATGATAATGAGAGTTCTAGAGGGAGGAAGAGGCAGGCCCCAGAGTGCATGCAGTGACCCCAAACTTCAGCAAGGCAAGATGACTTGGGAATGTCATTCCTTTAGTGTGGAAAACTGCACAGTGAGAAAGACAGCAGAGAGAACAATAGCCTGGTGTGCCAGAGCAGAACCCAGCTGCTGATTACTAGCTCCCCTTGCACAGAAATGCCAAAAATGTCACATGGCTCCAATAGTAAGATTTAAATCCTCCAAGAAAAACAATATAACACAAAAAAAAAAAAAGACTGCTAAAGGGGAAAAGCCAGTGCTGTAACTGCAGCTGAAAAGCATCATTCTTTGTACCAAGACATGCTATGACAATAGCATTAAAAATAAATCACTCTGGCTTTTTTTGTTCACCAGTGGCATTTGTTTGCCACTGCTTTTAATTCAAATTGGGCTGAAAAACAAGACTCCTCCATTTTGAATCCCGGATCTCATGTAATAGTGAGGGGAAAGCCACACAGTTATTAACAGCCAAGCAGTAAAGAAAAAGGAACTTGATAAAGGTGGTACAAAAGAGATCATTTTGCTGCTTTGGGATTTCAGCAAGGCTGTGGGAAAGCTTATATATTAATAAAACATGATTATTGACATTCACTAAGACTTATTGTTAGGTCTTCCCCTTTTTCTTGTATACTTGTACACTCGTACTTATTTATCACAGTCTATAAAAACCGATCATGAAGTGTAAAAATGTTAGAATTACTTTATAATGGGTTATACATCTATACACTGTAATTCTGCAAACAGCTTCCCAATATCTCAAAAGCATTATATATAAGAAATGGCATCCTGTTCTTTAGATTGAGGTCATGCTGCCATTTTTGGCATTAGACTACACTATAAAGGCCTTCAGATCTCTCATACTCTATAGCATTCACATTTTTTTCCTGTTCTATGGACTAGGTTATTCTGAAGATTTTTTTTCTCCTAGGGAGGAACATTTCTACACTCCAGAAATAATTATCTTGTCACTTGATGTGAGCCCCAGTTGGGCAGACTAGAGAGAAATAAATAATCAAAAAAATCAAGCAGCATGCCTGCTCATTTAGGCTGCCTTCTCCTTCAACAGTCCAATGCTTCTTGCTTTCTTTACTTGTTCAGGATTTTAAAGACTTGGGAATCATTTACAGCCATGCCACGTGTTGCTTACTTTTACATATCACCCCCAAAATACTACTCATTTATACCAATAAGCAGTAGATTGGCTAGTAGGTGCTTCCTAATCAGTCTTCCTTTTCATTAGTATCCACATTATCTGTTCAACACATGAGGGTCCTTTAAGAGACTTCCCATCTTTTAAATGAAGTGGCTAAAAGTGACCTTATTCTGTTTCTGTGAAACGGTATAGGGCACATCGGCTTATCTCCAAGCTTTTTTCCTTTATCTCTCCCCAGCAATTAAAAAAATAACCAAAATCTTGCTGTGCTGCTGAGAAGAACTGGCTCATGTGGCAAACCTGTTCCATGCAATAAATTCAGCATTAGAGCAAACTTCTGAGGTACCCTCCATATGACAGGTTTCTTCTTTGTATGCTCTTTCAGAAAAGAGACAAGAGCCCGTAATCTGCTGAATCTGTTCTGGCTTGGCTTGCTACCAAACTTGCCAAGAGAAGTGATAATCACTTGATCCATTTTAGAGAAGCACAGGAAAAAAAGTTCTAAAGAAAAGGGAAGTAGCTGCTTGTTCTACAGAAAATAAAATTAAACCCTGGATTTCACCAGGATGCAAAAAGAGCACACACTCTGGGACTACATGCACCTTGGAGTCCTCCGACACCTTGAGCTGTTGTAGGTTTTTCTTCTCCCTTCTACTTCTTTTTGGCCTTTTTCCTTACGACATGCCCTCAGCTTCCAAAAGAGAGAGATTGAATAATCTCTTAGTAGCTGACAGAAACAAGATCTCCTCACAGGCAATCATTCAGCCAGAATATAATTTATTCTGTTTTTCTCCACCTATTGTAATGAAGTTTCAAAACCCTGCATGGCCTGGCAGTCCTTTACGCTCTTCCTTACCACATATCTGAAAGAAATGTAACTGCTATCAGCTCCATTTTGCTAGTATAAGCTACAAATGTGGGTTTAATCAACTAACTGAATGCACAATCCTATTTACAAAAATGTTCCTGAGCAACAGACAGTAACAAACTAAACAGATATCTCTTTTAGAAAGAAATTATTCAGGCCCTGAAGGATTCTGTTGTTCTTCATTGCCCATAAGGGGAGTTGGACTAGTTCAAATATCCCTATGGGGCAGGTGTCTGTGTAAGGTAAGAGTGAGTCTAAATTGTAACTGAATGTGCCAAGGTTCACCAAGGTTTGCTTACCAAGAAACAACTCTGCCAGACCAAGCAGGCACCACAAAGCACGTCTGAAAAGGATGCCAGAAGTGTTCTTCAGCTGCCTGAATCAGTGCTGGGAGAAAAGGACATACTCCAATCCTTACAAACAAGTCTTCCTTTAGTCTTGTGCCAGCACTACACAGACATTGCCACCATTATTTATTCCTATTATTTATTCCTAAACATCAAAGAAGGTAAAACTTGCAAGGAAAACCAGTGGCACTCATTCAGATAAGAGTTATACTTCCACATAATACCCAGTTAAAAAAAGACAAGAATGTTCTAAAATCCAGGACTGGGCTTTCTGAACACAAATGAATGCCAATGCATGTACAATACTGGTCAAGGAAAAATAACTAAGGCAGATGCACAGGAAGGCTATCAGGGGACAGACAAGCCTGTCTGGGAAAAAGAATATTAAAAAATCTTGGCTTGTTCAGACCATCTAAATAAATGTTGAGAGGAGATACATTTACTGTGCACAAACACCCAGAGGTAGAAATAGCTGAGGAGTGGAAATGACTATTTAACTAAGGACAATACTGGTACAAGAACAGATGGTTATAAACTGCCAAAGAATAAATTTAGACTGAAAATTAGACAAAGGTTTCTAATCAGCAGAGCAATGAAGCTTTTAAAAAGCCTTTACAGGGAACAGGGGCAAAAAGCTCCTCTAAATGAGGGATAAAGCTTCATGCATTTCTGAAAAGTATTATGAAATATGGTTCCCTACCAAAGCACAGTACTGGAGGTAAGGACTCCTGAGGTTCCTTGCAGCCTCCTGCTTCCCTGCATTTCACACTAAAATCCATTCACAGCAGCACCAGCATATGAGAAGCACAGTTCTGAAATACCTTGACCTCCCAGAGCAACTACATGAAGAACCATTCTGGCTGGACCCTGCTGAAGGGTAAAACAAGATAGCTTCTGAGGGAGAGACCTCAGGAGCAGCCAAACCCATGAAGAAAGCCTGAGCTGAACTTTTACATTACCTTATTATGAAAGCCACAGACAGAGGGCAGGCACAGTCAAAACATGTCAACTCCTTTAAAGCTCGTAAAACAAAACTCTTACAAATTCCAGGGGCTCAGGGCAGAGAAAAACTTCTCAACACATTGCTCCATGCCAGACAACCCTCCTGGGGACCATCAGTCATTGAAACATGCAGTTTTTTTGTCTGACCATACAATACCTTTATCAAAAGACCAATTTTTTTTTCTTTATTCATTTTTTATTAAGGTTGTCCATAAAAAACAAGGATGGAGCATTGCAGTTTTGCTTTCTATGAGCAGGACACAGTCAAGTCTTTTGCAGACCCATACACAATGGTAAATATTTGATCTTTTCAACATGTGCATGTGACAAAGTGATAAAGCACAGGAGGAAAGAAACTTCCTGAGAAGCCCTGCAGAATTATACGGTTTAACATGTTGCTTCATTCCTTAGTTATGGCTGCATCATGTTTATGCCTCATACAACATGTATCAAAATTTTAGGATCAAAAAAAAACTCTCATAAAATGGGAAATTGCCACAAAGACTGTATCTCATCCAGCAACTGCCTCTTGACAGCCATTTATATAGTCCATATTATCAGGACAGTTGAAGATATTCTAAACATTTCAGGCAAAATTGCTTGGAAAGCCCTAGACCCTGAGGAGATATTCTCTGGCATACTGAGAAAAGAGGCCAGAAATAGGCCATGGATAAGTTATCTGGCCAAGACTGTTCCTGATAAAGTGAGGAAACACATGAGGTATTTTTGGAGAACACAAACTTCACTGCTTCTTTAGAAAATCTGCAGCTGACTGATGTAAGACAGTATGTGGTTTTCAGTTGCAAGCTCTTTCCCCCTGGGCCAATTATGAGAGCTCCAAAATGTATACAAATAACCCTAAACTGACTGTTCCATGCAGAGGCCTTAACCATTACCACTTTACACCTCCTTCCACAGACTAAGACCATGTTCACTGTGACTGAATCCTCTGGTGATGGAAGGCTTGCAACTGCACGCTTGATTAAATGCTACCTTCCAGAATTCTTGGATAACAGGAATTAAATTTTAATGCCTTTAATCTAGTTGACACTTTTTCATAAGCTCTTCCTCCCCTCCTTCTCCTGTGTTATAAATGACCAATTACCTAATCTAAGGTAGTGCAGGCTTTGGTGGAGGCTAATGAAGATGCGGTGGGTGAGATCCTGCTTGCAGCACAGTCCCGTTAGGAAAGGTTAATCACCTCCTATCTTACAATCCCACATTTTAGCTCCAAACAGCAAGGAGGCAGAGAAAGAGGTATCCATCACATTAACCAAACAGTACAGCAAATGCCTGGCATTTGATCAGCAGTAAGGTGCTCTTCTGATGGGAAGAGGAAGACTGCAAAATGAAGACCAACAGTGACTCTTCAAGGTTGCTCAGGGACAGAGATCCCCACATAAGAAGTAGAGAAGGGAAACACACCCAGATAACAGCTGAGATTTGTGTTTTAGAAGAGAGGCCTACATCTTCCCTCCCTGAGAAGGAAGTGCATTGCTCTGTATGTGATGCTGCCCTTTCAGGGAATCAAAAACCTTGTCTCAATAAAATGTGCATAAGCAGCCGAAAGAAACCAGAGAGGAACAGTCCCAACCTGCGTGGAATGAAACAAACCTTCAGCGTTATTTTATAATTCCAAAGCCTGAGGAACAGCCTAGGCAATGGAGTAGTGATATCTCCTTCTCTACATTCAGACTATCCATTGCTGTTTATGTGGATCAACAAAAATCACTGATCTCCAGTGAAGTTAGAATGTATGTGAACATAGAGCCAACATGCATCAACAAGGCCTAACCCTGAGTGGCAACACCTTCTTATGTAGATATCTAGAACTAACCTTCATGACACCAATTCATTCCATTACTAAGTCCTTACTCAGAGAAAGAATAATTTCTATTGTGAAGTGAAGCAAAGGGATGGTTAGTAGGAGGAGAGGAGACATTCCTAAATTTTTTGCATTCTGATTGACTACACAATAATGTTCTGTAATTACTACAAAAAACAGGTTTTGATTTAGTTTTTTCTTGGTTTATTTTTTTTCTTTTGTTCTGGTTGGTTGGTTGATTTTTAACTCTGAAGGTTTTTTCTAGAATTGTCTTCTTTCATTACCACTGTCCATGACCGTTAAATTTCCCTCACAATAAGAGTGAAAAAACCTTCCTCCTCATCCAGAGATACTCCCAGAAAAATGAGAAATACTTCAGTTGTGAGACAGAGGTATTGGCTCTTTGCTGTCTTTTATAGAAATATATATATTTCTATAAAATATAAATAAATAAAATATATACACACTTTTTTTTTCATGGCTTGAATGTCCTTTAGTGTCCTTGCCCAGATGACACAAATATTCTCCCTTTCATCATTTGAGATATCTTACAAACCCAATTAATGCAATCAAGAATAGGTCCCTTGATGTCAAAGCTGAAATAGGATTCCCTAAAACTGGTAACATGCATGGCAAGAGGTAGTAAACAATTTTTTTAGCAGTGATTAGTCATGATCAAATTTAAGCTTTTTATATTTCTAGAGCAACCTGTCATCAGTGAGTGCTCCATTTAGTTTGCAAAGTAGGAGGATGCTTCCATGCAGTCTAAACTTAACCTTACTTAAACAATTTCTGCTTCTCTCTACACTTGATCGATAAATATTCAAGTGAAACATTTTATGTTAATTTCTTCTGAAGCAGAAAGGCAGTCAATAGTAGCAAAAGAATCCTCTGCTTGGAATCTGAACAGTGAAGAAAACTTTCAGATGGTGATCCTCCAAAGCTGCCTACTTGAACTGCCACCAACTCTAATAGCTAAGGGACAAATTGTGAAAAAATACAAAAGGAAACCCATACAGGCAGCTGAAGTGGCAGGCAGAGGTTTAAAATTTGATCTGAGTGATCGCTTTGCAAATCTGCAGAGTGTATGTAAGACTAACATTAGGCACAGGAGAATAAGAAACCTAATTTAGGAGTATGAAATTGCTTTTTGAAAGGATTTTGAAAAAAGCTTAGAAATTAGCCTTCCAGAAGCTCCTGTCCCAAAATTGCTCTCAAATTATTTTCTAAATACTTAACCCTTTATTTTACTAGAATAAAGTTTATTTTTTATTCTTTTTTTTCTTAAGGTTTATTAGTGTATCTCTTTAGGTGAACTAGAAAACACTGAGCACGCTTGATTTAAGAACAAGTGATTAACTTGCATTTTATGCCCACCTAAGTTGAAATAAATATTTTCAGGTTCTCAAGCTCTGTTTACATAGCCATACTTATCAGGCAATGTGCAGAGACTCAAAAGGACCTACTACCATACCTATTTATGATAGAAACCAGTGTAGTTCAACAAACCTATGAATGGATACAGCAAAGACACTAACTCATGGATTGTACCAGTCCAGGTGAAGATGGCCACAACACCCCATAAGCACTAACAAAGAAAAAGAATTTGCTCCATACAAATTGCAGGGAGAAAGCTCTACATCTTCCCCATGGAATGGCTGCAGTTAAACAAAGACCAGCACTAACATCACACTGAGAAACAGAACCCAGGTGCCCTCAGAAACTTCCAGCACTCTCTGCCATGAGTGGTTTCACAGATGTAAAGGGAGAAGACAGATTCACTGCCCAGGCCAGAAGGTTCCAGGCATAGGAGGAGTGTGTGCCTTGCTGTGCCCTGCTTCTTCAGGCAGACAGCCATTCATCTTAAGAAGATTTTTCCTTTTCCTTGGCGTGTGAAACAGAAGGTAATTCTCAGGTGGATTCAGAGTTATTCATAGGTGTCTTTGGATATTGCTGCAGCTGGTCACTGTGCTTGCTAGTTCGTATTGTACTGGTGAGTAAGTGAAATAACAGGATTTCTGCTACCAAGGACTTGCCTATTACAATTAGGAAAATTAGGAAGAGATACTTCCATTGTCAGGTTTTCAAGTTTTACAGGTTTCTGAGAATATCTTATCTCAACTTTTGTTTTCTGAGAGAACTAACAGTAATAAAATATCCAGTCAAAAGCTGTAATTGGCAAATGCTAGAGATCATGAGCAGTGGCTCCATCAAAATTTCCTGCTGGATTTCCAATAAAAAAAAATACAGCTTTCAGCATTTATTCAATAGTGTTCACTTACCTGGAAAATATAAAAATCTTATTCAGCTTTTGACCTTGCTTCTCTGACCACAAGCCTTAATTAGAGCCAAAAGCAAGAGAACTGTTCTGATGTTGAAGCTTTTCCTCAAGAAGTTTTCAAGATCTTCTCCAAAACATCCCACAAGGTAAGCTATGTAGTGGTCATCACAGCAGAACAGCTGTTATTTTCTCAGAGACTGATCCATATCTAAGCCAGAGGAAGATATATAACTGATCCCAAACTAGTTCATCTTCCCTGCCATCTTCCAACTGCCTTTAGAAGAGGAAGCTACCTTTGACATAAAACAGTCTCACCACCTTCTGTAGCTAGCAGTTCCCAGATTGAAAAGATATATAGGAAAGGAGCAACAAAGGCCAAAGGAAACTTGGAGTCAATAAAAAACAAAACAAAAAAATTAACAAAAAGCCACAAGCAAACAAGGAGCAAGGGAAAATTTGCTCCATGCTTCCTAGTTTAAAAATGCTGTCTCTGGAGAGTTCAACCCCTTCTGCTCTGATGTGTCCTCCTGCTGTTTTACTGCAAGCTCTGTCGATTCACAGCTGCTGCTCTGCACAAGTCCTGGGCTGCCTTCAGAAAAAAACACAAGGGAAAGCTGGAGAACCACTTCCCCCATCCAAATAGCAAATCCCAAGTCAGAAAGAAGACACTAATACAGAAGTCAGAAATCTGCATCATAACAGCAATGACAAGGTGAGTCAGGGCTAAAGCTCTACTCATCAAACTAATGAGAGTAGCATCAGTTATTTCTCACACAGAACAGGTCCTGCTTTGAACTACTCTCCCTCACCCATGCCCCTGCATTCCCATCCAAAATGCTCTCAAGTAACTGGTGCATTGTGATCCAGTCTGGTCCCCAAAGCTCAGTATAATCTATTTGTAGTGAACATGAATCACTCAACTGGAACAACAAGAGCTGTTACTTGCCAACATGCATGCTTTTGAGGAAGGAAAAACAAATAACACATTGTATGCAGAAAACACCTTCATGTTGTTATTCATAAAGTCTTGATCATACTTCTCAATCCCTTAAACCTTGAAGCCATAACTACTACATCAAGGTAAGATAACCCTGGAGAAGTATCTAGGGAGGACTCAAAGACAAAAACCTATCAACGAAGCAAAGCTTTTATTGTTTGGTAAATTTTCATGGTAGTAGAGACAGGACACTGATTGAGAAGTGATGAGAAACACAACTTCTGAAGTTAAAAATCCCTCTGGTGTATATGTCATGATACACAGAAGCACTTCCAAAGTTGTATCTGGGAATTAAAATTTGAATGAGAAATCAGAGATGAGCTTTGAGCATTGGAACGTTTACTAGCATCTTAAAAAACTTGCCAGAGGTATCCAGATAAGAAGCTTTTCTTGCCCTGGAGAACATGCATGACATGGAATTTCCATGCCACAGCTCTTGGGGATTAACAGCTGATGGCAAAAACTGCTGCTTACATCCAAAACATGTCCTGAAGTTAAGGGAGTAAGAAACAATCCTTACACAATGATGTCATCAATGTAGTTAGGTCCTAAGGTTCCCAAGATGAGTGAAAAATAACTGTGAAAATTTTATGTGCATTAGGAGTCCTGCTGAAATGCATTTAGGTATTTGAAATGGAAAACTCTTTCTGACTTGCCCCAGAACTGCAGTTGTTCCACATTAATCAGGACCAGTCATAAAGAGTTAAAAAATGAGGAGGGTCTCAGCCTCATTTCGGAAAGTAAAGATTTTGTACCTCTTCTCTACTAATCACCTCCACACCACTTATGGGGATTTGAGACTAGATATTATAAATCAGGAATTAGCTCTCAGTCAGCATAAAAGCAGGAAAGTGCAAGTTCAAGCTTTTGAAAACTGCTAAGAACAAAAGTGGGAGGATAAGTGAGGTCAGACTGTACTTTACAGAAGCGTGAGGAAACGAGAGGCAGAGCTGTGAAGACACTGGACACACATCTACAACACACAAAGATATGAGTGATAATCAGGAAGCTAAAATGGCAGACTCCAGGGACACACAATGTATGGAGAAGCCTTTCACCCCAAACTGCTTCTGGAAAGAAAGAATCTGTTCTTCAGAACAAAGGTAAGTTCTTTATCCATCAGTTCAAAAATAACTAGTAAGTTGTTTCTTTTACTTTCCACACTGACACAAAACTCACTTTAGCAACCCAAGAAAGGGTAACACCCTGGCAAGTTTGTCAAAGGTGACTTTTCTTTTACCCCTAACAAGTCTCTTTCCACCTTGTGGCAGAAGATCATTGGAATTCAGCCATTTCAAAGACAAGGTTCTGTAGTTTCCTCCTTGCAAAGACAGTACCCTCAGTAGTGCCCTACTCCAAATCTAACTGAAAACAGGAGAAATAAAACACAAAACTCCCAAAACCATAAATAGGAAAGCATATGGTAGCAGAATGAGAACAGCAGAACTGCTAGTTATTTTAAGTGACAAGATCACATAATTTAAGTTTCCAGGGCTGAAGCCCTTGAACATTTTGCACAAGATTTTAATAAATTAATAAATGTGGAACTAGGCAGACCCCTGCAACAGGCAGACATCTTCCTGACTCAGCAAGCTATCCACAAGCAATGGCCACACACTGAGTTTTTCTGTTTGCTCTTCAGTATGTCTGCCCTGAAACTATGGCATCTGGAAGCAGCCTCCAGAAGTTTTCCTAAACCCTCAAGTCATAGCAAAGCTGCAGGACTCAATAAATATCAAGGAAGACATAATCTGTAGAGGACTGTACAAAGCCTTAGGTGATTTTGGAAAACCTCTTTTTGAGATTAATTTGGAGAGGCGAAAAAGACAGCTGGAAGATAGAGATTATTTCTAACTTCATTTCAAGTTTTCATAATCCAAATATCCACCAACAACCTGGGAAAACTCAAGCAGAGGATTCTTGGAGTCTGTGGGTACACAGCACCATCTCGTGGAGTGAATGAAACAAGTATAAAACCAAGGAATGATTCCAGCCAGCACTTGAGATGTCTGCAGCTTGGCTTTTTGACAGGCTGCTCTTCTAGAAGGTTAACAAATCTCTCTATCGAATTTGTGCTTTATAAAAAAAGTTCACTGCAGATCTATAAAGAACAAATGAACAACAAACAACTCCCTATTTTTATCTCTCAAACTCATCACCGTTAACATAAACACTGCAGGCCTCTTCATAAATAGAGTGTGGGCAGACAACCATCTGCACTGAATTTTATTTGCCAGCAGGCCTAGCACAGCTGTGAGCACCCTTTTCTTACAAGTTTGAATCTCATGTACTTAAGGTGGGCAAAGAAAACAAGTCAATTAGAAATGCTAAATTTGCCAGGAATAACAACCTATACTTCTCTCTATTTAGTACTGGAAAAGAAAAAAGCCCTTTTCCATGTAGAAAAAGGAGGACACTGAGAGAAGCAGCTATTCCAACCTTTCCAGTATTTGCTCCCAAATATGGAGGTATGCTTACAGAGTGTCTGAGAAGGAACAGCTTAAATGACCCAATGGGTTCACATCTTAGTGGTAATAAATAAGGATTTCCAGGCACTACTGAAAGCATGAAGACTTGATTTGTTTCTACCTTATGACAGGTAGAAATTGATCTGTGCAACAGGAAGCATTAAGGTGTCCTGACTTCTAGTGGAGGTATGCAAATACAGGGGTCTCTTATACCAGCTCCACTTCAGAAAATACTTCAAAGTTTATTCTTAGTTCATCCTGGCCTCCAGGATGAAAGTTGTTTAAAACCAGAAAGTGCTATGTATATTGTCTATACATTTCAAATAGCTCCCATAATTATTTTAGTACTGGTCTCTCAAATGTGGTATTTGGGCTAAGCAAGTTCTCTGGTATGCCTAATTTAAGTTTAAATGACTTTATCTATATTCCATGCATATAATCCACCAGTAGCACTTCCACAGGCAAGTGGAGATCTCTGTGAGGATACCTGCCTTAAGACAAAACTCAAATTTATGTTTCAAGTATCTATCAGAAGCATCTCTATTTCAGCATGATGGGGTAAGGGATTTAAGCCTCTAACCTCTTCCAAACAGGACAAATGCCACTGGTAACAAGTGCAAAAAATGGAGACAAAAAAGAGAATAGGCTGGTGGTTTAGGTTTTGTGGTTGTTTGTTTTGGTTGTTTGGGTTTTTTGAGGGTTTTTTCCCTTGACAGTACAAAAACCTAACTCCTGTGATTTGTGTTAAACAATGTGAAGCATAGATAATTCTGTCTGATCTCAGTTTCCAGCATTCAAGTAACTATAACAAGATAAATTCTCAGGACTATCTCCATGCTGCAGCACTATATGCTACAGAATCATGTGGCACATAGGAATAACACGATGCCCTGCCTAGCTCAAATGTACTACACAAATGTGCACAACTCAGCAATAGTTCACTCAGGTATTTCAGATATCTATGCATGGCAACTCATGTATCAAATGCATGTTCTGCAGAGCTGACACTACAGTTACAAGACATCAAAATCATGCCCTATTGGGTAACTTCACATGTTTCTGTCAAATCATGAACTCAAGATAGATACTGGAATTTCTGCCTCTCACACACATGAACGGTCACTCAAACAGAGTTTTCTCTTGTCACACAGCAGGAGTGCCTACAACTATTTGCTGGCAGTCAGATTCAGTCACTACTTCTGAGAATTTGGGCTCATTCTCACAGAGCCAGGTCTGCTCAGCTCATTCTGCACTGGTAACACAACCAATCCAGTGTTATAACAGCAAAGCAGGAAAATCAGTCTGCTGATGTGAGCAATAGTGCCTGCCTTCTGTAACATGTGGTTGGCTTGGATCCATAATGCAAACCCTGGAGCACAGGCACTTTTTGTGACAGTCTGCATATCCAAGTGAAAGACACCTGATGGCTGAAGTCTTTAGTATGAAAAAGAAATACCAATATTAGCCCTCTCTTCAGCATTTTGTGGTGTTGAACTGTGAAACTCCCTGTGACGGATGAACTGTTAAAGACACAGATGCTTCTATGGGACCTATAAATTGTATGATGGATGGCTTGTGATATTGCTATCTATCTTCATCATTTGCCTGAGATCAGAGGGCAAAAATGTAACAGACAGAAGGTCATTTAGTACAATCTGAAAAAGCAAAAAAAAGGATTAAATAAATATGACAGATGGTTATGGGAAGCCAGCAAACCTGACACCAGTTTTGCTGTGGTCAAGCACTGCAAATAGGTTTCAGACCAGAAACAGGAGGAAGAATAGAGCCCCAACCACACTTCTTTCAAAATAAATGTTGGAGTCTCTCTGGAAGAAAAATATGCTTTTATTTGGCAGTTATATTATTAAAGTCAGAGTCTAGTCAAGACACTCTAGTCTAGAGGTCAGTTATGTTATCTGAGACAGTTACTCAATAGACACGGGCACAACTGCACTCGCATTAAGGCTAGAGATACCTGAACAAAAGCTGCAAAGATCAATATCTGCTTTCATGGGGATGGAGTAATTTTCAAATCTCTTTCCCCATCCTGCTCAAGACCACGCTCTCAAGCACTGTGCTGGCAATATACAGAAAGGCACATCCTAGACTAGGGAGGCCACCACAAGCCCATGCTGCTTATCTTCAACACAGAGGTCTGTGGAGAGCCTCAGGAAGTCACAGCCAGTAGCTGATTAAATAATAAACCTAGGAAGAGGAGGATGAACTAACTTAGGTCAATGCTTTTAAACCAAGATTAATTGTCTTCTTTCTCAGGTTTTTAGGCATTTTCTGCCTACTTTCACAATAAATTCATCCTTATGATGCAGTCAATAAATCCTGAGCTTTGTTTTAAAAGCAAGGAAATCAACCACATCTTGCTTTTTTATTCCTTCATATTTTCTGCTCAAAGCTATTCCAAGACTTTCACTGAAATATGCAAAGTTTTGCTTGCCCTAAGTGTGCAGTTTTCATCGATTAAACTACCACCCATGAAAAAATTTCACCGGCTCTGTGTGCGCCCAAGACTTTGAAATGAACTAGCATTCACAAATTGGAAGCTTTTTCATCTGCAAACAGCTGTTAGCTAACTGGGGTTTCAGTTCACACTTACATCCCAATAGAATTCAAGTTATATGAATAACTTGAATTATTCTTAGGATTTCTTACTAAAAAGCCTAATTCCTCCCACAATCGGAGAAGTTACTTTGTGTCCCAAAATCTCTAAGGACAGCAAAAGGCAAATGAAGTCCCAGACTCCTCTCCCAGCATTTGCCAAGGCCTCAGATGTCAGTACACAATGAAACACCTCCACAAAGATAAATTAAATCCAGCAAAAACGTGCTCCCCTGCGCAAAGCTTGTTTCACAGGTACCCAAGCAGCCAATTTCAATCTGCCCCTCAGGGATCATTATTAAGATAACTGTAATTAAGGTTTTTCATCTAATCCCCAATGTTCTACAGCTGAGATTATATACCAGCTCCTGGGTAACAAGATTGTAACATAATAAAGCTATGTCCCCTATATGCAGCTAAACTCCACTGGAGATCAATAGCAGCCTTCTGTCAATGACAGGAAATAATTAGTACATTAGGCAGCTCGGATAGTGAACAAAGAATCTCCTTCAGGACCTCTGACTCCTCCTGCTTTTGTTTTTCTCTTACAATTTCCATAGCAAAACAATGAATAAGCATAAAAGATGTGTCTCTTGATCCCTACTGACCTCAGCTTCCTCCCTTAGGTAGCCCCAGACTTGCAGGCTCAAAAATCAGAAGGAAGATAAAAGTTTAAAAATTCCAGTACTGCCTGTATCTCTCTACATGTTGGCATTCTCTCAGCTACCCACACTGTGAATATTTTATGACATAGATTTGCCCACCTAATGACTGTAATCTTAAAGGTAGCTTTTAGTCTAAGGTATATAAAAAACAGTATATATAAATCTTAAAAACAAAACAATTAGGCACATTTCATATGTGGACTGAGAACCCCATAACAGATTCTGATCTGCAACTTTTGGCATAAATCAGAAGTTACATCATTGAATTAAAAGAATTACTTTGTATTTATAAATGTTACTGCAAACAAAGTCTAGACTGAGAAATAGAAAATACTGACTTCAATCCTCATTTATTTGTTCTCACCCGAAAATGTAGGCTCCTCTTTGTAAACTGTTCTCTATGTACACAGCCTGGGAAACAAGCAATAGTCACCTTGAGGACCCTGGAGGAATAAGGAGGCAATATAGTGTGTGCTGTGGCAAACAGCTCTATGCTGTCTGGGAAAGCACCAAGTGAACCCTACCTCACCTCAACACCACTGCACCCCACTTCTCACTCATCAGATTTAGATTAATGGCTTAAAAGCACACATCTACAACTCAGCTGAGTGCTGCAAAGATGGGAGAGCACACAAAGCCCAGGTGGGACAAAAAACAGATCAAGGACTATTGCATATCAGAGCTTCCCTCCAGGACAGTAAGCCCAACACGGAAATCATATTTGCATAATCCACAGTGAGACTTACAACAGACTCACAGGGGATTGGAGGGAATGATCAAAACCAGCTGGGTGTTCACCTGAACTAGAGACTGGGTACCCTGCTGCAGATCAATTGCAACAGCTCAAAGACCAAACAGATTTTTCAAGAGTTTTTTTTCCCTTCTCTGCACAAGAACAGGTACTATCTGCATACCATATGGCACTCAAAATACCTCATGCTGATGAAACCATACTAGGTGTGAGATTATCAAAAGTATTTGGACAATACAATTGAGGACAGAAGTTTCATAGCACTGTGTAGGGGGAAAAAAATCAATTTAATATAAAAGTTCCCAAGCAAAGGGTGATTTTTGCCTATAAAACCTAACTCTACATACATTTTTTATTATCCTCCAAATTCAGTTCTCTACTATCATCTCTGAAGAAGCTAAGAAAAAAAAAATCTTTAAAGAGTAAAATTGATGGTTGAAGACACTTTTTTTATTTTTCTGAGGTTTTACATTTACTGCTTCTCAAAACAAACATGAACATGTGCAGGATATTACAAAGAAAATGCTAAATTTAAAATTAATCAAATAATTTTTGCACTTAATAAATTAAGTGTTCTAAATTGTCATCTTACATTCAGTCAAAAGATGTGCTTACAGATCATCATTGACAAACGGAGCTTGGGGTGACAGAACAGAGACTCTTACTCTGCTGCACAACATTTCTGTTTCTGCTGCCAACTTACATCAGTGTCTTATCAGTGATTACACCCTGGCTGTGCCATTACTGAAGGAACAGCTTCTGAGACCAAATTTCTCATGGGACAAAATACATAGGACACAGTACCACTTGCTCAGCTGCTTTTAAGATGAAAAGTGAAAATTATTGTCATGACTACCAAAGAGCATCAAGTTAAAGAAAAATACTGTCAAAGGGAGCAGAGATCACAAGGAACAAAATTATGGCAAGAGCCTTCTGTGACATGCTTATGAAAATGGCAGAGCTGGTGAACAGCACCAGGAAGGGAATTAACTGCTTGAACTGCTCAAAGGCTGATAACAGAGGCTGTAATCACTCCCACCTGCAAAAAGTTTCTTTCCCTCCATGCTATTGAAGTCTGTAGCACGCCTGGACCATAGCTTATGTGCTGACAGCAGCCAGGTGTGCACAGATATCAATGACTGATTACAGCTCTCATTCTAAAGGCTCCTTCTGCCAAGCTGTTGAAGCAATCGTAATTAAATTACTCACTAGAGACCTAGCTGCATTTTGGGGATCACAAAAGGATAAAGCTGGCTAGCTTTCACTATCAAAAAAAAGGAAACACTTTCATGTCAGGGCACCTTGAGAAGCTGAAAGGTGCAGAAGAAGCAATTTCAAAAAGCACCTGTCACTCAAATTCCCTCTATCTACCCCAAAACAGGGACAGACAAATTTCTCCCTCTAATGATGACAGCACTGCCCATTCCAGATGACTCCCAAAGGGAACATGGGGCAAACAAGTTCTTGATCTGCAGTCTGATCTGATGTTTAGCAGCTGTTACTCAAGGGAGGGGAAAATGCCTTTCAGTAGACTGAAAAGAATGAGCATTCTTAAATCACTGAAGAGCCAAGGCGATTATGCAGTGGGCTATTACTAAGCATCAGAAAAGTGCATGGTGCTTCTATAAGAAGTAGCACCAGTTCCTTGCCCTAAAGATGTCACCTTTCTTGGACCTGCAGGGCAAATTAAAGTAAACAGTGCTAAGGATGAAAGCAGGGTTCACAACTCAAATCACATTGGTACAATTTACATCATGTACTAAAGTAGAGTTGCATTTCCCTTCTTTTTTATCGCCGTTCCCAGGGGATATGGTCATTCACTGTCAGAAGACACCAAAGGCTTAAGTTAGGAACGGAAAATGAGCCATCAGTCAGAAAACACTAGTTATAATAAATAAAAGACCACTAAGTAGGCAAGAACAAAGCACGAGGAGAGAACTAAGAAGTAGGCAGTGTCTGACCTGTTGTAATGAAGTATGATTCACTCAAGATAAATAAGAGGTGACTCTTGCTTCATGTAGGATGGATGTCTCTGTAGTATCAAAGGCAAATCCCCAAGCATGCTCATATTTAAACAGCTGACTGGTTTAGCCATGCATGACTAATAAAGTCTATGCAGATTTATTTTCTACACACTAGCAACCTCTTGCTCTCTGACTCAGTAAGTGAGTAAGCTGGGCACATTAGAAACAAATGGGTGATAATTAAACATGAGCAATGAAGAGTGTTTCTGTAAGTAAATCAAGCTGAGTTTTTGGTATTGACATTAAAGGAGGTCATGAATTCTGGACAGAAATTGGCCCAGATGGTGAAAAACACAAAATACTGAGACAGAGGGAATAGGGCTCATCTCCCAACTGAGGGTCTGAATCCTGCAATGGAGAGCACAAGCTGTAACTGCTCAGTGACTCACAAAGTTTGAGGTGCAAATGGCTCATGAGCACATCAGAATAAAGTCATCATCATAAAGGAAGGGTTACTTATTTAGCCATTTGCCCTGCTAGTAGTCTCTTCTAATGACTATTCTGCTATGATATTCAAGCAGGTGTGAGGGAAAACAGCTCTGCCACTGCAACCTAGTTTTCAGACTGTGCTCCAGAAGCATCAATACATTTTCATACTCATTCAATTACTTTGTAGGGTGCAAAAAAGAAGGGCATTATTGAAGAGGGATGGGCTAGCTCTGACAACCTTGGTATCTCACACATGTGGGCTAAGGCCAGCTTCAATCTTCCTTAATCAAAAATACTCAGTGCTTTACTCTAAAGCATTGGTCTTAGGTATTTTTTGCTAATTTTGATATCCTTCCTTTTATTTCAACTAAAAAAACTATTTTGGCTAGTAAGCCTTGCTCACTATGATTACATAACTGAAGTTATCAAAAGCTCTTCTTGTGATCATGCTAAATTAATGAACAATGGAAGAAAGTCACCATAGCTCTCTTTTCCTCTAATTCTTTCCTCCTCCAAATGTGATTCACATAAAGACAGTAAAAGTATATAGGTTATGCATCACATGCAAAGGGATTGTGGAAAAAAATATTAAATATTGCACAAAAAAAACCTCCAACAGCCCTGTATACTACTTCTCTCCCAGACAAAAAACAAGCATCACTCAGCCAAGCAACCTCATTGAAAGGTTACTTAATAACAGGATCATTGAAAAGCATGGAGACTGGAGGCATATGAAGACACCAACACAAGAGGACAAAAAGCTTGGGCTGCCTTTTCTCTTTACCAATCAAATGGAAAAGCTGTTTTTAAACCAGGTGTTTTAAACCAGGCTATTAGAATCCAAAGTTTATAAATAAATTAATAAATAACCCCTCTAAAAAGACAATCACTAGTCAGCAGATGGATTTAACTGTTTCAACAACAACATAAGACCTGTTTGAAAACGTGATTTATACTCTGCTTGCAAAAGTCATCGCTGCAAATCATTGATTTTTCACAGGCAAACAGCTCCACTAATACATACTTGTGTTACCCTGGCAATTGCTCTTGGAAAGCTTGACCCTCAGTGTTACTCATCTGCATGAAGCACTGAGAAAAAAGCAGAATTTTCCAGGATCTAGTTTGACATGGATATTCCATTTGCATTCTCTAGATTGCCAATGCTGCAATTTTCTCTCTTGTGCAGAAAATGTTATTGCTTCATCAGATAGAGAAGAATGTGAATTAATCAAAGAATCTGCAAAGTTCTGCATAGACAATAGGTAAAATACAGGTCACTTCTCAGGTAGGTTGGAATGCTCAACTACCATGTTTTCATCACATATCATGGTTAACATTAGCAGGATGGAGTTCACCCCAGATGCAAGACACTTCACTAACATTTACTTCTGCTACCTTACATGCTTAAAGTTGCACGTTTGAACAGTCTAAGCAAAAGCTTGGCATGCCAAGCAGGATTGTTTAATATTTCTAATATTAACTGCAGTACACTAACACTGACTTCCTAGTATGTAGATTCTTAAAATAAGTTTAAAGCCCACATGGAATGTGATGCTGAAATGATTAAAACATATATAAAGATTGAAGACTATAGAAAAACTTCAAAAATTTGACAATATATTTTAAATGGCATGGAAAATAGAACCACTATATCCTGAAAAGCATTATTGCTTCTATTTCTGCCTTTCATTTCAGGTGCTAGTACTGGCCAGTGTGAAGGGCAAACCTTTAAATTCACTTTTGTACAGTGGACCTTCTCAAATGAACTTGAGGAGAGGAGATGTCTGTGGGTTATTCCTGTGTTTGTTTTTTTTGAACATCAGTATAGTTGCACAAGTCAGAATGAAACATATTAAAACTAAATTTATCCCCCCATACCTCCAATGAATTTCTTATTCTAAAGCATCTTGATTACTACAAAGTAAAGAACATCTAAATAGAGCTACAGACAAACAGCTAAAATTAAAGGCTATATCATCATTTCCATTAGGAATTTAAATCCTAGTCTTGCTAAGCAATACTGGTGAATGGATAAACATGTCTGTAGGTTTAAAAAATGCATCTCTGTCACCACTGAAGGGTGAAGGGGAATTACAGGTGCTTTCTCTTCATCCTTCAGAAATAGCAGCTCCAAGCCAGTTGGATCTGAATTAGGAAGTTTAATGGCCTAATCCTGGGACAAAAATTAAAGAAGCAAAACATATTGGTGCACCAAGCTTTGCTCAGCATTGATAAGACTGAAAATACTTGCAAAGTTTGCTCTAGCAAATAATAAAAAAAAAAAAAAAAAAAACATAAATCACACCTACCAACAGTTAATTAGGGATAATCTAGGAGATCAACAAGATTAATTGAAGAGAACACCATACTTTCTATTTATCTATCTCAGAGGCACAGATACATTTCTCATGAAACACACAAAAATGCAAATTTCCAGTGTGAACACTTGACTTGCTTAACATATATAAAAAGGAAAAATATGCACAGTAAGTTAGCCTTTTTCTATCTTTTTCATTGGGTAAAACTCAACCTGTTCCATTTACTTCAATACTCCATATTTACAACAGTGGGAGACCACCAATTGCTCATAAGGTAGAAATAGCCATGTACTAAATTAATAAAATGGACTGCTGTGGCCAAAAAGATGTTCTACTAAAGAGCCTGATGCATTTCTAAATAAAAGGCCTCAGCTTACACAGAAGGTATCTTCCTCTGCCATTACTTGCACTAAAATCCAGTCTAGAATATTTGCTTCAATTTATAGATGCCTGTACTTTGATTAGCAACCCTATCTAAAAGGTAGGAAGGAACAGGATTTCAGCCTTCTCAACTACACACCCACAATGTATCCTTACTGTATCAGGAAGTCAGTATTTCCAATGTCACGATACATGACAAAGACAAAATCAAACAAAACCCACAAAAAAAGTCATACGCACTTTTTGAAGATCCAGGATGAAGTCTTGTCATGTTCCAGAAAGAGTCCATGTGACTTACCTTTCCAGATCACTTTGAAACCCACATCCTTCTGCCTGCATTTGTCAATTACCAGCCAGGCCTGCTGACTGGAGGCTGGCTCCTACCCTGCCCACACACCCCCACTCATTTCAAGCTCCTTTCTCTGCGTTATTTCCAGCTCCCAGCTCTAAAAATCAGCAAGAAATCCCCAATTACAGACACAGGAACCTGACTCTTGCTGATGCTTCTGGGCCTGTTCTAAGCCATTAGCAACAGCTTAACAAGGGCACAGCAATGTGCTGGAGTTGTGAAGCCAAACACATTGGAAACAAACCCCACAGTATCAATAACCTAAGAGATTTCCTGGATATGTATTTAAATGCAACCAACAGAATTCAAAGTAGTGTTTCTTTCACACATTTGTGTGCTATGCTTAGCAAGTCTAAACTGATTGACTGAACAAGTAATTTGAGAGTGGGAAAGTGGGTGTCCAATTGATAAAAGCAAACCAAAATAAAAATGCAGAAAATTGGCACCAGATCTTGTAACTCCTATATGAAATGTTTCTTCTGGACCCAAAGGAAACATTCTGAATTCCAAAGCAATCAAAAACTAGACATAGCATTACAGTCTATGAATGTGTGTCAGTAGTACCTTGTTTATACAGCCCCTGTCAAAGTATGAATGCTGATAGGCCTTTCCAATATCTGCTTGAGAGAAATATGCTGGAAGAAATGGGAGACCAACACAGAAAACACTACATATTATGAATGACTCAGAAAAGCAGGCATTTTGGCCTTCAGCAGAAATGGATTGTTACCATATGCTACACAGCTTGTCATATGTGCCATCAATTCAGTCATGTCTCAGACTTTTAGGGGAAGGGTTGAAGATATGACAGTGCTGTGGTACCAATATTGCATGGACCTTGCTGGTACCACTAATTAGGTCTACCATAAATACCTTAATGAAAAGCAGTTTTTTCTGGCTTTAAAATTTTTACAGTCAGTGAACCAAATTATTGAAGCCTACTGTTACGCTTAGTACAGCACTCATGATGTATTCCTTTGTTCCCTGCCTTGGAGCAAGTGAGGGAAAAGGGGGCAGTCACCTCAAATAAGAGAAGCAGGCAGACAGTAGAGCTGAAGTGATCTGTTCCCTCCAGGCAGGAGCAAAGGCCAAACCATGATGAGCAGAGGGAATGTCAAAAAGCTGATTATCTGCCCCCTAAAGGCAGACTTAAGGGGTTTGTTCAATTACTTTATCAGAGATCCTAGTAGTACTTGGTCAAGAACGTTCAGTGTTTTGAGATTAAGCAAATCAATACTCCAAGAAGCACAATGGTTCTGCTGTGTACCTAACCGATTGCTGGTTTTAAGTGAACATACTCAGAAACACTTCAGCATACAGCTAGTATTCCAGACGACTAGAACACTACTATCTAGAACACTACTTACTTTACATGCATTCCATGCCTTTTTCAGCAAGGTTTGAATGAAAATCTCAAAGCATAATTCAGTACACAAAACCTAGATATTTTTACCTATAAAAATATTACATACAATATCTGCAAAGTCATTCCTGGTTTCTCTAAACCAGGAATTCCATTACCATCAATTACCACCGTTGGACTGGTGAAGTTAGCATTCAAAAAGAGGGGGAAGAAACCTAAAACCAGCCAACAAAACCCACACATGCCAAATTGCATATTTTCATTTTAAGGAGAAAAAAAAAAATCTGCTGCAGGCTTCAAAGAAATTTCCAAGAAAAAATGTTTGGATTTGATTCTGGGAAAGTTGTATTGCACTTGAAGGAACAATGAATCATGTGTTTTCTGTACTCTGATGTATCAGAACTCACAGGTCACCAATGCACTGGAAAGTCTACTTACGATCATTACACTGGCTCCCAGAATATGAAGTCATGGAGCAATCACAGGTGAAGCCTTCCCATTGCTGATTACAGATGCCCTGATTCGCACAGGAATCTTCCTGGCAGGTAGTGCTTGGTCCTGGAGAAAGGATGACAAGAAAAGAGTGAAATACATCTGAGATAATCACTTGGGTCAGGCCAACAACATCTGCAATTAATCACTACCATTACCATCAGGATCCTCATGCAGAAGAGAGAAAGCACTAACCAAACATGGTTCCATTGCTGGGCGTGCAAGAAACTCAGGTAAAAAGAGCACAAAGACAGTGTACACCTCACAACAACACAGCCAACTGTAACACAGAGCAAGGAAGAGGGAACAGCAACATATTCCCTCTTAAGCAGGCCAAACTCATACGTTCCCAACTTGCTCAAAGAATTTTACAGTAAAATAGGGGGTGATGCCAGACCAAAAAACTTGGCCAGGTTACTGTGCTTCCCTAGAAGTTTGATATCCTTACAGAAATAAAAGCTAATTTATAGGTCCATTAACAATGCCTCATCATACCCAAAGAACACTGATAATGTAGATTCAAACTGAAGTTTTGAAGCCTCAGCTGGCTACAACTTGGCTTTATAGATTAATAAAAGTCAGTCAAACAAAAACCAAACACTCTGATCTATTATATAGGTTCCTCTGGAAACATGCTAATAAAGTCCTCAGAAGGGCATGACATTTATCCACAACACTCCTCTTTTTGGACTGCTTTCCATGGTTTTGGTGGAAGGAGAGAAGGAAGCAGCCACCACTAACAGAACAGACTTTCATTGTTCTGTGATTTGCAGCTAACAGTTGCTATCCTACTCAGGTAAGCCTTGCAAAGACAAAATCCAAGAAATAGGCAAAAAAGTCATCTTCAGATCAGAGAGACTCTGAATTACAGCTACTGTGTCATCCACAAGGAGGTAGCTGGATTCTGAATCTTCTGAGAGTATGCATGAAGCTGCAAGTCATAGATTAAAAGAACATGCGTTCACAAGTTACCTCCTGGGTAAATATTTAATATTCAGCATTCTAGATAAAGGTATGTAACTCGTGTTGTGCAGGATTTTAAATAAAATGTGAGTATACATTTGACATACCTAGTATGCTATATCCTGTATGTGTTGGAAAAGAAGAAATGAAAGAAATAAAGCAGATAATGCACGATCAACTGGCAAGTCTGCCTGAGATCAGCTCACTTCTGGTCTAGGAGAACACTATAAGGACAAAGAAACAGCTGTTCAACCCATCCCAGCATCTTTCTTCACAGTCTTTGCTAGCAACAGCAACTCCACAAGACTCAATCCTGCTCCTTATTTCTTTATCACATCAACACTACCATCTGTATTTTATAGATTAGATAGGACAGACCAAAGTGGAGATAGCATTTTTAAGTATTTTTACATAAAAAGAAACCCTTCAACCAACCATAGTTATTTCACTAAATCCCATTATTATTCAGCATCTTTGATACTGAAACTGCACACCTGGGCACTTCCATATTTACAAGCCCTAGAAGAACCACATCTAACTGCAAGTGCCATGTCAGGCCATGGTGCTCCCAACAATTGAAAGATCAAGCCAGGAATGGACCCTTAAAGCTTTGGTGCAGAGTTTCTGCTCTCCCCACCAGACTAACTTTCCTCACTGAAAGAACAGAATGGATGAATTTCAGTAGTTTTTCAGCTATCTGCATTTCTTTACATCTCTCCTGTAATGAGAATGAACACGTGACTTGGTAAGCAGAGTTTGACTGCATGTTAACAAAAACCTGAGCTTCTTCCAGAATTTATTACACTGTTATAAAAAAACCAACCAAACAAATCCCAAAACCTCTAGGTAGAAGCATAAGGGATGTTAATAGAAGACGACAACAAAATCCCTAAAGGAAAGTTCGCCTATTGAAAAGAAGTGACAGCAGCAGCCACAGCAAGAAAACCCCTTGTTGCCATGCTGAAAGAAAGTTGAGCAGCATTTTTCAACACTTTTCTCCTCCCTTCCACCTCTTCTTCCCACCCACCTGACTCTCATTTGCAGCCATATGAATCCCAGCGGTCTCAGTGGCACAGTGTGAAATTAACAGATCACTTCTAGATTAGAACAGAGCTGACAGACTTTCCAGCGTGGGCAGGCAGGCACATGTATGTACAGGCCTCCCTCCTGCCTTTACTCTTGTAAAAATCAAGGATATAAATATATATACGTGTGCATCGGGTTGGGGTCTGATACTTGCTTCAGACACTCTGGCCAAGCAAAAGAAAGGATAACATTTAACAGTCTGAAATAGAATATTAGTTGTCATTTTGTCTAAAATGTCTAAACTATCTGAGGATAAGGAATGAGGAACAGATACCTCTCCTGCACATTACTATCTCACGATCTAACCTTTAACCTCAGTCATGAATGTCAATACTCTTAGAGGTATAAACAAGCAGGATATCTATACCTATATTTTAAAAATTAAACCAGAAAGCAGCTGTGACTCTATGCAAACTTGCTACAGCCTCAAGTATAAAGACCATTGCATAGAAGCAGAGCAGAACACCATTCTCAACAACGATTCTCCACTTTTCCTACATTCTTCTGAGAACACTTTAATCACTAACTGGACTTGGCAATGGGCATATCCTTTGTCTAGATGCTGCAAGAGAAAGGACTCTATTCAAGGAATAATACTGCATGAGGCCCAGTCCCTGTGGCTTGAAGTCTTCATATGATAGAGCCCAGAGAACCAAAGTACTTGAATTCATGGCCTGTATGGTATCTGAACTGTATTTAACAGAAATCAACTGTGAAGATGGGAACAGCACTTTCAGTATCCAGAGGGGAAAAAAAAAGGAAAAAGAAAAAACCACAATGATGAGGAATTTTGAAAGCCTGACAATACCAGAAGGAAGCTTGAAGCCTGATCTGCCATCTTTACAGTCAGTCGTGACAGCACAGCATAGATGCTGGGTACTTGGCCTCACTTCTTAGTACTATGGGCCATTTGAATCATAAAAGGATCGTTGTCTCAGAGAATTCATCTACTCCTGCTGCTAACAGTCATTGCCTGATGTCATAATCCTCTGTGGCAACAGAATTTTCTTCAGAGCAACTAATAGGGATGTCACAGGGAATTAGGATTTTGGATTAGGGAGCAAAGTGACAGAAGCACAGGAAGGATTAAAAAACATGAAGATTGTGCTACCACGCACATGCCCTTTAGTGCTAACGAACAAGGAAAGAAGAAGACAAACAACTTTTATATAAAGCAGAAGAATTGTTTCTAAATTACCAGTGCCATCAGGACTCAGGACTATTTTTAATCTCATTCCTCTGGCAACACTAAGAGCAGACAAAGTATTTAAAAGAAAGGTTTCAGAACTAGTCTTCACATAATAACCTGAGATACCTCTGATTTTACTGTCTGTAGCTGAGCTTGGTTCATTGCCTTCTTCGTGCCACACGCACAGTGGAAAGAGGAGTAAGTGGGCAGTAGATATCAAGTAGAAAAGGAAAAGTCCCCAGTGCAGAAAAGCAAGGCCCCTAGCCAAAGCATGACTTGCTGTGTCTCTTCCTGTCCAGGCTAAGCCTACCAACAGAGGCATCTCCTTTGGAACATGAAATAGCAAACCAGGATTCTTCAATAATGTCCTTTCTATCTTTATGTCTGCATCTCTAATTTTTACTGAACAGTTCAGTATCCAAGGACTTGCAGGATCTGAGATTGTTGGATCTCCCTGCCTGGGAAGGAGACCAGTACTACAATTTTCTTCAGCTACCTATCCAGATGTATTGCTTGTTTACTAATTTTTTTAATAAGCATTTGAAGAAAATCACCCTTGAAGAGTATAATATCTAGTCTCTTTACTTTGTTTAGACATTTTGCTTTTTCTACCCTCTTTCCTACAATATCCGTTGTATGGCATGTTTCTCTTTGCCCTGAAATTTAAAAAAAGAAAAAAAATTCTCCTGCTGCATGTTGCTAAAACTTCCATGTTTCACTGGCAAGAGAAGTCATTCCTCCTGTATCTTTTGAAAGCTCTTTGCAGGAAAAGGAACTTGAGAAATTAAAGACAGTATTTTGTTTATTCTTTCAAGTTACACGTGGAATCAGTTTATACAGCAGCTGCGAGATTATCATACAACTGCTTCATGCTTTGATCACAACTAGCAATAAATATTAAGATAAGCAAACCGTTATTGGTCTTCCTCCACACATCAAAAATTCACTCTTTTTGAAGGGAATCAACCGTTTGTGTTAACGTTATTGTCTCAATAAGATGAAGATCAGCAACAGGGGAAGCAAAATAATAAGATTGTTTCATTTTCATTCTTCATTTCCCTAAATGCTCTCATCTCTTCCCCTTGTATCTTCAGAAATGTTACAAAGCAATAGGAAAGTAATATACACAAGGCATCTTTACAGCCTTTGCAGAATAGGGTTCTTTTTTAGTCCTATAGTTCATAAATTACAAATGTCATGCAGCACTGAAATATCTCTACCAATATCTCTACTGTAAAGTCAAACATTACAATCAATTTACACCTTTGATAAATCTACACTCTACTTCTGTCAGCATTCCTCTTTCATAACCAGAGAGTGCCAGCCTTTTTTAGTTCACTCTGCAGTAGCAGTTCAGCTGAGAAAGGCATCAGGTCTTGGAAACCATATGCACCAGGTAGAAAATAAACCTGTTCCAGGACTCACTCTTCCTTGCAGGTTAAGTAGGAAACAAAGTTATGCACCCAATAGTTTTCCCATGTTAGAATAATTTGGAAAACAATATTTTTCCTGCTTAAATAGTGAGCAAAATTAATGGTGAATCTCATGGAACCATCACTTTCTGGGATGGACCATACCACATATACTGTTACTGCCAAATACATATTGGTGGTATATCAGCATTTACTTTGACCAAATGCAAGAAACTAAATTAAAGTCAGGGTTCAGTGCATGATTCAGAAAGTTAGATCCTGTATTTTGAGTCACAGATAACAGAAAGCAGGAATATCACAGACTAATATAGCCAGAAAAGTCTAATATAAACCAGAACCAAAAACCAAACAGATTTTCAACGATTGCAAGGCCAGCTCTTCAAGCTCTCAGTTTCATACTTTGTTAAGAACTCATCATCCCTTTCATCACCTAAATAAGGTTAGGCATCTGTCAGGTTCCATATTTAAAGTTACTCATTGTCAGAAATAACTCAACAGCCAGCATTCTTCTGTCCTGTGAAAAATGCAGCCATTTTTTTTTCAATGCTGTAACAGAGCCTGAATACTTCATCCACCTGACACAAGTCATAATGCTGAGTCCTTTTGTTACAAATAAGCGGCTGGTCTGAAAACTTCAGGAACTGGGATTAATTAAAATAACAAATATGCACAAATGTGCTTTCTCCCACTGAAAGTACATATCTCAAAGTAACAGAAGAAGGGAATCTAGAAGCAATGGCATTTCATAGAAATGGATTTGCAAAGTGCTGGGATTTCCTTCCCCTCAAAGAAGGCTGTTATATACCTATCACCCACTCCCTTGCCACTCTTCCACTTTCCATTTCTAGGTAACCTAAAAGGTCATGAGCAATGTGCTTATTTACATGCTGGTGAGGAAAGAACAAAAAAAGGCCAAAAGAATAAAAATCCCAACCAGAGTACAAGAAATCAACTGCATAAAAGGGAGTATGCCTGCACACAGAATGCAAGAAGGAACAGGGAAATACAAATGAAGCAGGGGAAGTAAACGGCATTTGGACATTCAGACACAGACTAAAAGCATAAAGGGAAATTGAAAGGGCTGTATATGAACAAGAAAAGAAACAGAGTGCATTGGAAAAACATCCTTCCTCACTGCAAATCACAGCAATATAAAAGAATCACAGAATAGTCTGATTTGGAAGGGACCCACAAGGATCATCAAGTCCAGCCCTCAAGTACGAGGCATCATGGCCTATCCTGAAATAGCCAAATCTATTTAGCAAAGGTTGGTTTCCTGGAAAGCCAATAATCCACTTTAGCACTCAAGCCAAATGCTTCCCCTTAGGCTTCAATGTAATCAGATGTCTCTATCTGAAGAGCAAATATTCCTACAGGGTTATGAGCTCTGTAAAAATATTGAGCATGAGATGGAATAATCTTCACAGGTGTAATATGCATTTGGTTCTGAGGATTCTGGAAAAATCAAAAAAATAAATCTTTTTCTTCCAGAACTTCCTGTGCATGATGCATGCACTTCAATAAACATCAAAAATCAAGCTCAGGAACTCCTGAGCACGCGTTCTGAATTCTGATGGACACATACCTGACTACAGAGAACAACAGTGGCTGTGGCAAAAGGGACAATACTTGAGGATGTCTAATCTAAGTCCTAAAATCATTGTCACAATTTCAGTGGATGGCACAAAACATCTTAATCCTAAAGTTATTTATACTCCAGTGTCCTTCCAAGACACTCTTTTCTTATCACATCAGTCTCAGTCCACATATATTTCCTGTTTTTTCAAATCTCATCTTTTACCCCTTTTATTTACATAAACTTCAGAAACCCCCTAAGGGCAGCACTTCTCTACATCACTCACCTATAAAACAGAGTACTTCAAATTTTACAGTTGGGAACAGGTCAGAGATGCCAACAAAACATAGTTGCAGTCAGATGCTCCACACTCATAAGGCAAAATACATCACATTAACTTCTGTCTACCTCAAGCCTGTCAAATATTTCAGATTCAATGTCTCATAGGGATTCAATTGCTAAAATTATCTCATACTGTCAGTATCATTACCTGTTGGGCAAGTGGGTATCTCTTAATATGCTCCTGTCGGCAACTGCTACAGTGATAAACAGTTTACCTATTAAAACATTGTCCAAATTTATTTTTACTGTCCAAATTTATTTTTATCCTTTTCTACTGAGCCTCAGAAGACCAAACTCCACCTAAAAAAACACAGATGATATCCTGAAGGAAAGATAATAGCTACCTGCCTATACCTGAAATACAGAACAAGAATATTTTAATTTGAAAATGGCATGTATTACATTAGATGAGGTCAGCAATATCACCACATCTTCACAGTAAACACAGTGAATAGAAAAGGAGTTTATGAATCATATGATTAAAGTTACAAAACCTTAATTCCAGAGATATGTAATAAGCCAGGAAGTCTCTGTCTCAGAGGGTGAAACAGGAACATTCTATATTTTGTCTCACAACAGAACCGTAGACATTAAGTGGCTTAGACATAAAATTTCAAGGTGACTAAAACAATCCCATAACAGATGCTGTCTGTGGTTTCAGGACTGCTAAACAGAGACACATTGTTCAATTCCTCTGACTTCCCCTTATACCTGAAACCATTATCTCCTTTTCCATTAAAAAGGAGGAACAATTTTTAAACTTCCATGGCATTCCAGAATAAATTCATTTGTACTCTATATTGAAGTCTTTACAGATGAACTGGGAAGTACATTTTCATTATCATATTTAAAAGGATTCACTTTCAATGCCATGGAAGACATCTTTCTGTTAATATTAGCATCAAAGACCTATTAATCTCTAATAGGCACATTTCCTTACTTATGTCCCAGGAAAAAAGTCTACAGGGTCTCTGAGAATACCTGGTTTCCTTCTTATTCTCACAAATGCTACTCAGCCTAGTGCCTTTCTCAAACAGCTCCTTGACCTGGTGGCACAGCTCCTTGACAAGGACACACCTTCAGGGGAGATGATCAGCCCCAGGTTCTTGGATGGGCACCAGGCACTCCTTACCACCAGGGGCCTGCAGATCTGCCAGAAGGTCTCTTTGGGGGGAAGCCTGTGACATCAGGTATGGCAACAGCCACTGGGGAAGGAGCTTTGTGGCACAGAACCAGCACAATGTTGGCATCACTGACTGCTGAGATGGGGACAAGGGACCTCCTCGTCCTCCTCAGTGTTAACAGCTGCTCCGATGTGCTCTTCTCTGGTTCTGCTACTGTGCTGACCCTCCGAAAAGGAACCCTTCCTACCATAACTATGGCTTGTAAAAAGCCATTCTAAATATTAAGGGAGCTTGTAGTTTAGAGATTTTTTTGGTTTGGTTTGGTTTTGTTTTAAAATTGAAATTCCACAAAGTTATTTCTGTGGGTTTTTTTTTTTTCAAAATCTACATTAAAGAAAAAAAAAAAAAAAAAAAACCACAACAGTTTTATCTCCTGATCTCCCTCCTCAAGATTAGTACTAAAGAAACTAAGTCAGCTTTCTGTTTTTTAAAGCTCTGAGGGCCTTCTACATCTTGAGGCACAGCAGGTATTTGTCTGATCATTAGGCTTTCCAGGAAATCAGCTGGTGCTTTTATGGCTATTATTCAGAGACTGATACAGTCAAATCCCCCAGGTTTACAGAGGCAGCTTCATTGTTTGCCATGTTCTTCCTCAGCCCAGAATCCCCTCCCACAGACGCTGGGGTTTGCCATTCTGTTCCGATTGAGAGGCGTGACAGCACCCAGTAAAAGGCACTAAATGTTACATAAAAGCATCTTTCACTGAAACAAGTAATGGAGAAGAACAACCTTCACTACCTTGCAGGTCAGCTTTGGTCAACTCAACTTTGTTAGCCAAAAGAAAAAAAAAAAAGGAAAAAAATAAAGCAAAGACAATAAACAACAGGTTAGTATAAAAGCAGATAAACCAGGGTAACATCACTTTGAATAAATAAAATCAACTGGTATAAGGATCACAGCCAACATGCATAATCAAAACACACAGAAATGACAACACAGGCAACAAGGGCACAGAGGGACAGCGACTACATTAATGCAACCAACAGGTAACAAAACCAAACAGAAAGAGAAGAAATGCATTTCATTCATGCACACATAAAATCACCAAATTTATAGATAGTACAAAGAGAAGAAAAAACATCACATTCTTCAACCCATCTCTCAGCATTTACAACAATTTTAGAGAGATTTTGTCTTGTTTGAGAAATACATAGAATCCGTTTAGGTAAAAAAAATCTATTAGACTTCAAGTACCTCCATCAAGAACACATTTAGTTTATTTGGCTTTTTGTCCAAAATGGATTTATTGCCAGAAAACCATAAATAACTGATAATTGTATAAGACAAAAATTTCTGTTTATCTAAAGAAGTGAGCTCAACACTGAATATAAGTGACAGTAGCACCTTGCCCCCTCACAAGCTGTCACCTGCTCATAGATTTCAACACATTCTTAAAAAAAACTTACCTCAACAGGCCAGCAGACAGCTCAGGCTTTAGACCCATATAGTCTTAATCAGTCATCAGAGAAATCAAAAAACCAAAGAGTACCAGTTCATTATTTCACCTGGGTCAGAATGATCTTGTTATCTGTGGTCAAATCATAGTCCAAATGAAAAAAATAATCATAAGTCTACTAAGTCCAACTGTCTAAAGATCCAAATACACTTTGTGAAGACTGAAGAGCATTAAAAGTAAAACAACACTTGCACTGATGCTCTTCCATGTAAGCACAGGATTTCTTTTATTTTTATTTTAATTTTGTTTGAGCTTTTTGTTTTGTTGGGTTTTTTTTTTTTTTTGTTGGTGGTTTGGTTATCTTTAATGGAGTCAGTTACAAGGAAGCCATATAGATTTTTGGTGTGTTATACCTTGATTCTAAGTTTTCTCTTTCAGAATGGAAAAAGTAGAGGACAAAGATGGGAGCACAGGATGCAGCTCCTGAATTCCCTGCCTCTGAAGGTTAATATTCCTATAACACAGCACAATAGGAACAACGAAACACCAAATCATCAACTTCATTGTTCAAAAGATGGTTATTTAAGAAGTGCATACTTACCTTCTTAACCTGTTCTTAAAAAGTTCTAATATCACAGCTGATACTGAAGGAAGATTGGTAGCTCTCCTTTCCCCACTGTCTTCTTTTACATTTACAACTCAACAAATTAGAACTGACAGATGAAGATGCCATTTCCTGTGCTTCCTAAGAATTTTAACATTTTAAATCTTTGCTGTTTCACAGCCTATGAATGACTGAAGACAGCAATTATCCTCCCTTTTCAGATAGTCAGAATTTTCTCTCCACTTTTGAAACCACTTTACTACATAAAGCTAAAAAATCCCATTTTCCTTAAACAAAATTCAAAAGAAAGGGGGAAGGAGTAGAAAGAAAAGGATGCACTTCTCCATGCATCATTTTCAACACTTATTTTAACACAGTAATTTCTCTACAACAAACAACTACTTTCCCTACTTCCCTGAACCTCATTTTCTTTGTAGATGAGAGAAAAGCTCATATTTGTTCCATAAATCCAGCAGCACTATGAGAATAGAATACAAAAGCAAGGAAAAGGAAAGATGTCAAACCATCATGGAGCAAATTAATGCTCCACTCTTCAATGGACAACCTCTGATTCCAGAGAGAAAGTGAAGGATGACCAGATTTGAATTTTCTCTTCTGAGCAGATGAAGGGTGAAATCCTTTTTGACATTATCCTGCTGTGAGATTTTAAGCATGAGATTAGATTTGCTGTTTTCCACATACTGCTTAGTATACCAAATGTGTTTCTGATTATCCAGCCTGTACGTGTCATTCATGCTTTTCATGCACCAGTGAATTCCAAAGGTTAACTACACTATTTCATGGAAAGTAGCAAAAGATTATGATTTTACTGTGGGATCTGGAAAGAAGATTAAATTAGGGCCAAAAAAAAGTCCCAAAACATCTGGAATAGTGTCAGCCAGCTTAATAATAATCAGTCTCCTTTGTGAGAAGCTGTTAGTGGAACAGGTGAGGTAGAAGCAACATCTCTAAAGCACATAGAAAACTACCTTACAGGAGAAATAAAATGTTCTTTAGCCATTGCTGATAGTTTTTTTTGTCTGGGCACAGGATGGGGTAAAAATATTTAGAACATGCCGCTGAATTTCAGATAGCCCTAGTGCCCATGGGAAGCAATACAGGGATGACCGATTGAAAGAAAGGAAATCATGTGACAACATGTGGAAAATTAAAAAAGATTAAAAAGTGCCTCAAAGGCAGAGAGTACTCATCAATATTGAGGGCACCCTCTTCAAACTACGCAAAAGAGTGGACATATGATTAACTTTTTTACAGACCAGTGAGAAAAAAAACCCAAAACAACACTGAATCATTCAGTCTACATTTTTGTGATTGGAATAAATTGATCCATTTATCTAGCAGTAAGACGAGGAATGAGGAGTTCAGCAAGAAGAACTCATTTTAAAAGTCAAGAAGTGAGAAAAAGCTGAGCTGAAGTTTAAATTGTTTACTTTAAAGAAGAGAAATGAGGTCACCTGGTATAACCTCTTCTATCTACCAATTCTTCATATATACCATAGTGCAGACATCCTCTCTCCCAAACTGTGTATGTTTCATGTAGAATAGTCTATATTGTTTAAACTAGGGAGTAAAAAGTTTCCAATCATCCTTCATAGGCTGTTGAGACACAGACTGGACAAAACTATGTCCTGATAGAAGACTTTTCCTCAGTTTCTAATGCTTTGCTCATGTCCAAGAGCCTCCACCCACATTTTGAAAGTGGTTTGCAAGACGCAGATGAATTTCATACTTTTATCACAAATACAAGAACACCTGGAAGATGAATTTTATGGGTGGGGAGAGCAAGGCTGAAAGTAGGTGGCAGACTTGCCTTCAAGCTTTCACTAGAAGAGGCCATCCCATTTGATGACCTTTTTGAGAATTCATTCTGTCTCTTCAGTGTGCTTAATACCCTGATGCAACACTGACACAAGGACCATTGAAGTCTTAGCCACTTCCCTACTTTTGGTAGCTTTTCTCAGAACCTCTCACCAATGCCTTTTTCAAGGTGGTGGTAAGGGGAAGGGCCCTCTTGTTACATCAGAGATAATGAACAAAGCTGCAGTGTACACAAAAGATTAAGAAACTGTGAAAAATGAGCAAGTATATTGGTATCATGTCATTCTCCCCAAGATTTTTTCTCCTCAGAGCTGTGTGTAGCACACCTGAACATACCAGACAGCAAGGTGGTTTCTGGCTTTGCAAAATCCCTTCCAGGGAAACAGAAGCTGCCACTACAGATGTGACCACACTGTCAAGATCCGTGAAGAGCTGCCCGAAAAATGAGGAATGTAGCAATTGCAAAAGTCTATTGAAAATAAACCCAACTACCATATTTAAAAAAAAAAAAAAAAGAAAAAAAAAAAGTGAAAAAAGTGTGTGACATGAAGCTTTAATTTTATAAACTCATTTGTCATGTCACACTCCTGGGTTCTCTTCTTCCAGATAATCCCCCTCAAAATCCTTTGCCAAAGGCAATGGTACTACAGGATACATTGAAACACAAAACATGTCAGCGTGGTAGCTGTCATCTTGTCAAACACACAGGTGATTGAACAGTAGACTTCAAATGCTGAAACCATAAGCTTCTACTGCACACGTGGAAGCTGCATGATGAAAAAGGGACCTGCTATGTCACCTAACAAAAACTGTGAAGAGGCTATTGAGTTGTGCTAGCCTAAACAAATGCCACCATATATAGTTTAAAGAAATTATAGCGATAGAACCAGTAGGACATCAGAGGTAAAGTAATTCTTGCTTTAAGTCTTGAAGTGACTTTTTTTAGCACTACTATACACTGTTAAACATCAGCCAATTTCAGTCTCAAGGATTCCTGCGTCTCAAGAGTGACTCGTATATATGACTAAGAATGTTTTGGTAGCTCCCAAAGAAAAATATGTCCTATAAATACAAATTACTGAAAGTGCTTCCTGTTCAAGTAGAAGCCTTATTCATCACTGGAACACAAATAATTCTGTGCTAAGTGTGTGCTTTGGTGCACAGGGAGGCTGAATCACGCTTAAGCACATGAGAGGAATAATGTGGTCAAGGAAGTTCAATGGCTTGCTCAAACTGAATAAAAGGAAGTAAGACAAGATGGAATATTATTTTCGTATTGAGACTTGTGAATCTGAATTGGTGGTATGAAGCTGGGTACTGAAATACATGAACAGAGATAAAAACCACAAAAGGATGCAACAATGTCACCCTTTTGCAGTAGTACTTGCGCGTCTTAGCCAGGACAGTGCTCTCTCCTGACCGACATCTCATATTCTACTGCTCTCAAGGCCTTCTTCTTCTAAATATTCTTTGATTTTGTCCTGAGATGAAACTGACAGCTTCTAAGAAAACAGCTGCCACATGCTAATCTCTGCCTCTGAAAGCATGGCCTCTACAAAAGACAAGCATTAGCAGAAATCTCTCTCAGATGACCTTTGAAAGACTAGATTCATATGTAGGAATGGAATAACATTTCTTTAAGCATGCATGTTCCCATCACATATGTGGTTCCTCTCCCCTTCATGACAAAATACAGAGATATCCAGCAAATCAAGATACAGCATGACTACTCAGACAAAAAGCCTGCAATTGTTTTTAATAAACGTATTTAAACATCATGAGGCAGCAACAACTATCTGGGACCTCTGCCCTTAAAAACAAAAAGACTGCACCCAAAGTTACTTCAGATGGAAAAAACTAGGGAGATGTAAATAAGGACTGAACAACCTTAGAGTTTTTCTTTCCTTAGAGAATGGGAGATATGTGTGACTTTCACTGCCAACTGTAAGAATAGGCTCCAGCAGGCAGCAAGACAGATCTGAGAGGAAGCTTTGAGGATTGTTAGGATTCAAAAATTAACAACAAAAAAAAAAAAAAACAACAAAAAATGGCATATCTTTACAGTAACCAAATTCTCAGGTTTTTTACTAATCCTAAATATGTTGGCAAAAAAGAACACTTTCCTCTTCAGCAATTTCCCTGGTGCTGAACAGGGACCATTTGGGAAGGTATCAAGGGCACAGCTTTCCAAGACGAGCTCTTCCAAAGGCAGAATGATGACCATCATTGACCTTATCACCCAACTTTTTAGGTCTCTTTCAAATTCTGAGTCCTGTTTGAAGGACTTTAGAAGAGAAGGGGAACTTGTTTTCTGGAAACCAAAGCAATGTCCACATTCAGGCAGCAGCTGTGCTGGTACCACACTGGCACACACAGTGCCACTTTACGTGTTTTGGGAGCAGCACTGATGTTACACAACCTCAGCAATACAACACCACATCAAAGAACTACCCTGGGTACAGGAGCAGGAAACACCACAGCTCTAATGGGACAGCTGTTACCCCGTTCTCAGGGGTTCCAAGATGAGGGAAAAGACGAGAAAGTTGACTCCATGTATCAGAAGGCTTGATTTATTATTATATGATATATAATATATAAAAACTATACTAAAAGAATAGAGAGAAGGATTTCACTACAAAGCTATGCTAAGAATAGAATAGAATCTGTAAACGAAAAGTCTTCTCAGACCGAGACGGCCAGACAGGTGTTCTGTGATAGGCTCTTAATTGGAAACAGTTTGACGGGGCCAATCACAGACCTTCCCGTTGCATTCCACAGCAGTAGATAAGAATTGTTTACAGTTTGTTCCTGAGGCCTCTCAGCTCTCAGGAAGGGAAAAATCCTAAGTAAAGGATTTTTCATAAAACATGTCAGCGACAGACAGTCTTCAGGGCAAGCCTCGTGGCTTCGTTTCTGAGCCACACACAGAACAACAGGATGGTCTAATTGGGGGGTTCTCTGGAGGAGGAGGGCTGGCAGAGATCACATGCCACCTAAAGAGCCAATGGGTTGTGATAATTTTTAACAAAAGAGTTATCAAAAAAAAATCACTAATATTTAAGAGCTTTCAGTGCATCTAATACAAATAGAATAGGCTTTTTCATAAACCTCAAATGCATTTTTTTTCGTTAAACATTATAAACTACTATGCAAAACAGGGTACTTCTTTTGTTGACTCTGCCCCAAACGGGCAAAGACACAAGTTCTACACTGTGCTCATTTCCACAAGGAACAAAGTTGTTAATAGACATTATTAAGAAAAAGAAAGAATAAAAACAGCCTACAACTGCCCACCAATCTGTGAGATGGGAGTTGACACGGAGTGAGCTCCTGAGAGAGGACACAAAATTCTCACAAACCAGTGTATTATTGTGACATGTATGGAAGGAAGGTTGGGGCACAAGAGCTCCCAGCCAACCAGAACACTGAGACACAAGCAAGGGATCAGACCTGACTGGATGGTCAATTTGGTACTCAAAGGTTTCTCTCAGATGATACAGTCAATCCTAAAACAGAACAGTCTTGATAAGCAGCAGGGCTTCATCATGATGCAACTTGTAATCTTGACTCAATAGGGAAAGATGATCAAGGAGTCTTCTCAATTTGTGACATTTTTGAAGGATCAGTTTGGGACATCTTGTTTTAGCAAAAGTACATACAAAATTCACAGAAAAAGCTATCTTCCTGTAGTGACTGGTAGCCAGCACAGCAGACTGGTACTGCATGATTCTAGACACAATGGTGATTGTCATTTAACCCCAACAGCAAAACCTTGGAGTTCTGGATGGTAAATATCCCATGTGCTTTGGGCATTGAAGCCATATGCATTGTACTGAGTCAGTGATGCTGACATCAAAAATTAACTTTTAAAAAGTTATTCTTTTAACTAATGGGAGCTTACAGGAACAGCAAATTATTTAAAGAGGCTTCAAGAAATCACTATGGTTTACATGCTGCAAAAAGCAACTCCCACTGAGTTCTAAACTACCTGGAAAAAGAAAACAACTGAAGAGAAATGTTTCCCAGGCATAACAGGCAATGCCTCCAGTGCTTTCACAAGAGGCCCACCTCATCAAAAATTAACTCCTCTTTCAGGCCAATCTTTACCATTCAGCTCCTTCTACCTTCCATTTCCCCTGTCTCTATTTGTTCTTCCAAATACTTACTCTTCTGTGGATCCCAAGAAAGGGTGCTCTGAAGCACAAATTAATTGAATGCTTAGAATATCTTCCAAAGGATTTTAAGGCTAATGCTAATAAACCAGTCTGAGAAAACTAATACTAAGTAGCAGTCCATACCCTGGTATCATCCTTTCCCACTACTAAAAGTACCAACTCACAGGAGATAGAGCACAGAGGCAAAGAGCTGCTAAGCCACTCACAGGAACTGTCAATCCACAAGCTGCATTTGGTAGACAAAAGTGTAATAAAGGATATTGCCATGGTAGCAAACTAATGAAATGTACAGTGAGGTAAACAAGTATATGCAGAGAGTGTAACAATGAAGTGTGAAGTGGGTGCTGGAGAGGGGAACCTCTCTGAAATCAATCTTACCTTCACATCCACGCTCAATCTGCCCACTGCGGTGCAGAGCATCATTGATAAGGTCAGGCAGACGCCCATTCAGGTCTACAGATGCCAGGCAGCCCTGAAATCCATCACGAGAGGCTACAAGCTTCGGGAGGTTGCTGTACATGCCTTGAGCTAGGCCAGCAATGTAGAGATCACCTAGAGCAGAGAGGAGTACACATACCAGGAGGAGGAGGTTACATACCTTCTAGAGTCACTTTTCTTGCCACCAAATGTGAATAAAGCAAAGTAAATACACGCTCAGGAAAAGTTAAAAAGAGAGCAACATATTGTGCAAGAAGTAATTTCTGATTCCTTTACTACAAAATACCAAAACAAACCCAAAAACTAAACAACCAACCAAAATAAAAACTGAAACAAAGAACCCATCACAAAATCCCCTAAATAATCCCAGTTCTCATTGCTACCTAACCAGGAAAAACTGAAAAATGACAATTTCTGAAAAAGCAAAATATGACAAACTATTTGGCTACAAGAAGCTGTCAAACAAAAAAGAGATAAATGAATTTGAAAGCCAAAATGTTCCAAGTACAGATTTACTGCTCTGTAATTCATGGTTACTCCAAGGTTTCTCCTGTTCACTAGTTGAGCCCTGCAAGAACAAAGGGAATATCTTAATCTTGCAGAGTTTACCTTTAAGATCCAGATTTTTGGCACCGTTGATAACCTGAGTGACCACCTTAGTGTCCACTTTTAAGCTGTGTGTGTTACTGTTATCTCTGGTAATGACAACATTGTGCCACTGGTTGTCATTCAGAGGACGATCACTGTTGCCTTTGATAACATTAGGTCCATTTCCAAGGTCAAACACGTAGTGTATATACCTGCAAATAAAGCAAGAACTGGTTAATATTCCGGAAGAGCTGCAGCATTAATGAACCTTATTCTAGCCAGAGCTGGTAAATTAACTTTAAAAGTCATGAAGGGAAATATCTCTGAGTTAGAAAGTCCTAATAAGCCAAAAAATTAGCCACTGCTTTGAAAGAATATAATTGTTTCCTTTCCACCAAAATGTAAAGATTAGTATTTTGAGATGACAACATTTCAAGTAATCAGATTGTAGCCATAAAGCATTCCTCTTTTTCACAAAGTTCTCTTATATCCACAAAAACACTGTCTGAGCATATAATTATTTTATTAAAATTGGTAATAGTGATAAATGTACTGGTGAGCAAAACTAGATATGCTTAGTTGGGGCATATATTCCCCAGGTTAATTCTGAGTTTTTAATAACTCCCATAAGAAGTTAATTAGGAAACTCACTTGAAATATTGTACTAAAATTCTCATGAGATCCTAGACTTATTCAAACAGCTAAAAAACAATTAGCAAAGCTTTTGGCAAAAATAGAGACCCTAACAAAGACTGAAGTCATGGGAGTGTTATCCTGAATTATTTATATAGTGCAAACACAGAAATCCACCTGAGGATGGAAGAGCAGTATTCTACTCAGAAAAGAAAAAGAAAAGACAACAAATTCTTCTCTCAACAGAGCACCAGGAGCTCATGTTCCTTTTTTTATGACTCAATGTCCCACTTACAGAAGTATGCGCAAATCCAAAAATGAAAACTGATTGAACTGAAATAAAAAGGACTAGTAAACTGTGGAAAACATGTCTACCATGACTAAATCAGAGATCAAAATTTGTTCAGCTAACAAAGGATTTTTTTTTTATGAGATATAGGTCTCCTGGAAAGAATACAGCAGCTCAAAAGCAAACAGAGTTCGCTTTTCATCAAGCATCACCAGCTGAAGAACAAATTCAGCAGCCAATGTGCTTTTGCTTTTTCCTTCACTGGATATGACAGAAAAACAATTATTACAATGGAAAAAAAAAAGGGGGAGGGAGTGGGGAAGAAGAGACATACAGAGCCCTCAGCACATCTCCTCTGTGCTAATCTGTGAGGCTGACAAGACAAAATATTAGTCTAACTATGTCCCAATTACTTAAAACACTAACGCTGCACACTGTAAAAATGTCATTCCCACAGCCATAGGAGGAAGTCAATGATAAAATCAGGAGTCTTAAGCTTCAGAGTTTTTGTTTAAACAGTTTGTCTTACAGCTCAGCAAACAGAAAACATGAGTACGAACTTCTCTTTGTGTAAGCATTTTAAGTTCACCTATAAGTAATTTATCTATAAATAAGCTGGTAGAAAACAACAGAAAGCCACTTACCCCTTGACTAGTTCAACTGCGATAAAGTCATTGCCATCACCACTGTTAAAGAGGATGAAGCCATCAGCTGAGGTGGTCTTGAACTGAAAGAAGAGGTGCATGGATGTATAAGCCTGCAAGGTGGCCAAGCTCAAGTAGCTGCTCTTAGTCTTGAATGTCACAGGGTCAGCTATAATGTTGCGGAGACCAAAGCGCGCCTTCAGCTCGCAGTAGTCAATGTCACCGTTCTTGCACAGGTCGATGTAGAGCATCCCGTTGAACATGAGGCTCTGCAGGTGCCCGATGAAGCTGGAAGGGATGACGGAGATGTACCGCTTCTCTGTCATGATCCCTGTCTCGATGTTGTGGAACTCCAAGCGGGTATGATCACCAACCATTGTGCCTGAAGGACAGAAACAAGGAGGAATAGTGGAGATCAGCAACAGGTCATATAGAGCCCTTCACACTCCAATTTCCAGAGTGATAGCAGAACTAAATCCTATCCAAGCACTGTCCAGTAGCTTGCATAAGAAAGGATATAAAGAATCTTGGTGAAGAGGCTTGGTGGAAATGCGTGAGTCTAGCAGTTGCCAAAACCTGGAAGAAAAGACAGGCCCCTAAAGGGCCATGGGCAGCAAGCTCTGTCCTTTTCCCTGTGCTTCACAATCTTTGTCTGTGAAGAGGACCAGGCATCTCCCTTAAAGCTGATGGTGATCTATTTGATGCAGCAGACCATCTGCCAAACAACTCGAACACTTCTGAAACAACTTTTCCAAGTGCATCTCCTAAAAACACTTGTTAAACATAGATTAATATAAATAGAGCAGTGAGAGAAGTGAGAACAGTCATAAAATTGCTGTTATTTATTCCTTTGTTCTCTCCTTGTGCCTGATGTTATTCCTCTTCTTTTAAGAGCACAGGTGGAGGGAAACACACAAAAATGTAACAGGTAAAAAGCACTCCAGCTATTTAAATCATCAACCTACCACTTTGGCTATTTACCACATCATGACAAGATTTTAACCTCCGAAAATATCCAAGCTATTCAATATACCAAATACTACTGTCAGACTCCTCATACAGCATATTTAAATGTTTTACTAAGTGTGCTAGGCACCAGTGCTGACACAGAACCCATACAGACAGATGAAATACAACAGTATGCTATAAAGACAAGATGGGCAACATCAGAATGTAAACCCTTTGAGCCAATCTTTTAGCTCTCCATAGTTCTTTATTAAGGTAGTTTTCACTATTTGGTCACATGAGCAAGGTGTTTTTCTACATGGGCCTTGGTCCACATAGTAAACAGGAATAAATGAAATATTAAGAATTTAACTGTTTTCCTATAATTTACTGTACAACCCCTATTAAAATTCTGCTACATACATGCCATTATTTTTTCTCTCGTGAAATTTTCTGCAGTTCTCATTGGGTTTATGGAGTGCGGTGTTGGCTCTGGGGTGGCTGCAGGGCAGCCTTAGTGAGGAGAGGCCGGGGCTATGCCATGCCTGAAACGGCCAGTTCCATGTGACTTCAACCTGCCCACCACAGGGCACAGCTGAACCCCTTGGACAAGATTTGTGGTACCTGGGAGAAAACGTGTAAGAAAGGACATAATGCTACCCACAAGAAACAAAGGGAGGGGGAAAACCCAATTCAAATCCCTATGAACATTAAGGACTGAAAAGAGGGAGGGGGCATGTTGCTATAGGACATGAAATAAAACTATGCGGACACTGGAACCTCCAAGGTAAAAAGAAGTTTAATTTCTGACTCCAACATTTATAGATTTTCAAAAGTGACAGTGGATTGGAGGATGACAGTGCCGCCTCTCCAATGATACTGGACAAACCAACAGTCCATCAAATTTCTCCTGCTCCAGAAAAGAATGTAAAAAAAAAATTAGAGAAAAGTGTGTGAGAAAGTTCGTTACAAGAAGGTAAACATCAGAAGGCTTAAAAGAGCTTAGAAGTACAGGGCAACATCAGCATTCCAGGGGCCAGTGTGGAAATTTTCCATCATCCATGAAGAAGATCACAGTGGTGCAGACAACTATACTGCAACTCATGGAGGACTCTTGTGCTAGAGCAGGTGGATATTTCCTGATGGAATTGCAGCCCCTGGAAAGCCTACACTGGAGAAGGTTTTACTGACAGCCTGTGGAGACCACAAATGCTGGAAACACTTCATGAAGGACTGCATTCCATGGCTAGGACCCATGCTAGAGCAGGACAGAAGTGTGAGGAGGAAGGAGCATCAGAGAGGAGCTGTTAGAGGCTGAGCATAGCCACCATTCTCCAACCCCCTTTTCTGCCTAGTGGGGGCAGGTGGGAGAGGCAGGGAGGAGCAAATCTAATAAAAGAGGATGGCAGACACTGTTCTACTTTCTTCTCTGTTTCTCACCATTCAACTCTATTTTTAATTGGCAGTAAATAAAATTAATTTTCTCCAAGTCAAGTGTGTTTTGTCCATGATCATAATCACTGCACAGTCCTCTCTTTTAGAAGGTTTTCCAAAGGAAACACTCACACTACCTGTTGGTCCCTCTCATAATATTTTAACATGCTGGTCAAATTCACCAGGTTCAAAATCCAGAGGGAGCAAAGGTAATTAAACTCACACTAGTTTTGTGAAATTTGACGACTGGATAAAGACTGGAATAAATATTTCAAGTGTGCTATAGACTGACAAAATTTAGCAACAATATCTGACTTGACTGCATCTGCTAGTCAGCAAGCATTTCTACACAACTCTCAACCAGTCATTGCAAGAGATATTTGTCAGTCATTGGGGTTATACCTAGGAATCATACCAATCACCATAGCTGAACCCAGAACAAACTCCTCCAACTTCCCTAAGTTATACCAACTGGGGCTTTTAAGCTTTCTCATATTCTGTGCTGTCTCCTGAAGTCTCCTAACATTTCGCACCACTAGAGCTTCCAGGCATTAAAAGAAAAAAAAAAAAAGAAGAAAAAAAAGAAACCCCAAACAGTAGTTCTTTTTAAGACTTTTCCTGCAAGTTGTGACTTTTTTTTTTTAATGTGGGGATAGAACAAAACCTGAACACACATATAAAGACATATGGATGATACATCCTGGGTTGTAGTGTATAGAGAGTCAGATATATATGAACTGATGGTCATTCTCTTGCTTAGACATTCTGGAAACTCTGAAATATTTCTAACTCACCTCTCACAGTCATGTACAAACTGCAGGTTTTCAGTTTATACTTTGTCCAAATGTGAACAAGTGTTATTCAAAGACAGCAAGCAAACACAGATGTTATTAGAATTTTTTTCCTTTATCTCCAAATATGAAGAAAAAATATAGATCAATTCACCTTTTTCACTTATTCCAAATTTTACCAGTGGATCTAAATATCTATGCAATTATACAAAGACCATGGAAAACTTCAGTCCAAGCAGACATAGCTGATCAAACTTAGAAGCAGCTGAAGGCAGTCACAAATTTCTGACTATTTAAAAATTCAAGTGTACATAGCAATGCAAATGTTTTTAAATCCTGAAATGGTTCTTTACTAGATGCAATATTATTTTAGTCGAAAAATTGAAGTTTACAAAAATTGAAATAGTACATGGGGAAATTTTTTAGACAGCTTTCTCCCTTCTACTACTGTGATCCTTAGAGTTTCAGATTCAGTGTTATAAAATTAATGATTTTTCCAAACGAGAAGTGTATTTTCTTAAAATTATAAAAGTCACTTAAAAAAACCCCTGCTTTTTTACTTAAAGAAAATAGAACAATAAAATTAAGAAATGTCAGTTCTCAAAGGTAAGAAAACTCCTGCTTTTTCCTTTTACACTTAAAAAGATACAAGGCAATGGTGGCCTGAGTAACAGAAAAAAGCCAAGATGGGGAATCTGAAGTACACTGGGACAGAGAGCCCAAATATAGGGGGCATTAAAAATGAAGCGAGGGAGTTTGGAGGAGGTGAGACCAGAATCTTGGAAAAGGTTAAAAATTGAGAAAACTGGGGCTGGCTTAATAAAAAAAAATATTGCCAGAGGCAGTACTGTAGAAAGTCAGGAGTAGTTCAGTGAAAAGCTGCAAAGGACATGGCAATACAAGATCAGAGTCAGGACAGAGATGTAATTTCCTAGGAAATCATGGAGTGCAATCCAGTACTTTCTGATCTCATTAGCTATCAGCCCCACCTGCAGAGTTCACCTCTAGTTCCCCACTGTGCTCTCTAGAGTACTGTACCTACTGCAGCAATCAGAAACTCTCTAGTTCAAGTGGTAGCAGACAGAAAAAATTCCAGCCTCCACTGTGGTATTTGGGTGCAAGGAAGATGTCATAGAGAGGAATACATCTGCTGTATTTGTGTCTCATTTACCACTGCTATTCTGACATCTGTTCTGAGGTCAGAAGGAATGTGGGACAAAGGTTTTGTGAACTTTTTCATTAAACAGTAAAATGCTGTCCAGAATTGGATTCTGTCTCTGCCTTAGACATTCTACAGGAAACCAAGCAAGACACTTCATTACAAATTTTTCATAGGTGCTCATTAATTGTCTACATCTAATTCTCCAATCTGGTGCCTTGTTCCCAAACCTGTAAAATGGGAAAAAGATGCCCACTATCTTCAAGTAACACAGACATAGGAAAAAATCCAGTTAAAGCTTCTTAGTTCTGTATAAACACATTGATGAGTAGCCTACAACATATAAAGACAAAATAAAAAAAACTAAAAAAAATAATTTTAAAAGAAGTCTAAATTTAGAGGAAATTTCAGCTGGTGAGCATTGTTCCAAATGGGCAGTAAGAAAACAGAAATCAAACAGGCTGCTTATTTTTACTGGGGACTCAATTTAGACTTCTGATCTATGCCTAAGACAGCAAGAATCCTGTGGAAAAATCTATGTGACCACACCACTGCAGACTGTTATCATCTGCCCGAGGAAGTGGGATGCAGATTGCACAAAAAATCTTAACTCTGGCTTTTCTGACTTCTGACTTTGCCATGATGGCATTCTTTTAACAGATATTTTTAGCTGTAATGCATCTTTAATTATGCAATTCATATACATGTACATATGCGCATCCTATTTTAGTACAGGATTGTATCATTATTATTTATAAACTCAGCTTCGTGAAAAAGACTTCAAGAACAGATGGCTTTGGGGGATCGATTCGGTAATGCAGAGAGTGCCACCCCGTGGTGTTTCCTAAAAAAGCATATCCAGAACAATTGTTCTCAAATTTAGAAGTAATCGGGATGAAATGTTTCTTTTAAGTTCCCTTTTAAATAAAATTCCTTTTTCCTATAAGCTAATTTTGACCAAGCCACTACAAAGGCTGAATTTCAACAAGGAGAGGGAATGATTTTTCTTGTGTGTTTCTTGTTCCCTCTTGCAAAATCACAGCCTATACAGGACAGCACATATTTACTTCAGAGAGAAAACTTATTTCAAACCATTTTCCTGTAAACCAAATTCTTTGGGCATATTTCAGATTTCTGACACCTGGCTTTCCAAGTTATATAAATTACCACAGTATTTAAAATACTTCACATTCATATGGAAGAAAAATACTTTTTTCCAGAGATAGGTTATAGTATTCTGGTACTACATATGGCAGCCATTACTCCTAGTTGGAGTCTGAGTAGAAACTACTCAGAAAAGAGTATTTCAGCTTTTTGGCAAACCAGCATGGGTGTAAACTAACAATTATACCTGCATCAGTTTTGCATCCAGGGTTCCTCGGTTTTTTTGGTTGGTTTTTTTTTTGTTGTTGTTTTTTTTTGTTTGGTTGGTTGGTTGGTTTGGGGTTTTTTTGGTTTTTTATTGTTTGTGGTTATTGTTGTTTTACTATCATCAGCCTCCAGACTGCTGATGTTTTTGTCAAAAGCCCAGTTCCTAAAATTATATACAAATAAGAGAATTTTAGACCTTCAAAAGTAAAGAAAGATAGGTTAGATAGGTTTCTGGCTCGTGCAGTCATGGGGAAATGCACCTAAAAAGTATACTTTTTAAAATTCTGCAATTAAAAAGGATCAATCTGGAGTACTTTGATCATTTCAATGCAAATCTTAAATTGAAACATACGAACTTTTCTGACTTACCTTTTCTCCCTTCAACTACATTTCTCTGCAAAAAGAAGTAGGGCTCAAAAAGCTGTCTGAAAATGCAGAATTTTTTTTTTTTAAAATCAAGAAAAAAAAAAGACTGACACACTTTGTCATGTCAGGATCCTCCCAAAGCTCTAAACCAAAACTGAGAACAAACTGCTTTGCTTGCTTTTTCTTCTGGATGGCTCTGAATCAGGTACACAAGAACTTGGGAAATAAAAAAAAATAAAAAAAAAAAAAAAAAGAAAATAACCTAGACTGCCCAAACTAAAAAAAAAAAAAAAGAAAAAAAAAATCAAATTTTTTAAAATGAAAAATAAATTTAAAATAAGCATCAGAGACATAAATCTGTGCTCTGTAACACATGTACTTCATGCAGGTTTATAATCAAGGAAAAGTTTGTGCAGAGGAATGGTCCAGAGAGCTTGATTCCACAGCATTGGAAACCATCACACGTGCAACTCAGGAATGAAGTGTGTTAAGTCTAGCTCAGAAAGAGCCTGGACCAAGAGAAAGTTCTGCTGAATCCCTCTACAGTCTGAGATAAGTGTAAGCTTATCTGTCCCCTAAACAGGTATCTCAGGTGCTTACAGTTGTCACAGAAGTTCCTGGTGCTGGCTAAGAAGTCTCTCAGACCTCAACATTCATTTTCAAAATCATAACACTAAATAATACACGAGTGCTAACAGGAAGGGGTGGGGGGAGAGATGCAGAGAAAAACAGGGAGAAGGAGCATAATGACAAAGATCAGGAACAGAGATACAAAGACAGTGATCAAAAAAACTGGTACATGACACTTACCCTCAGCAACATCATCATCCACGATCAGCTTGAGGCTCTTTCCTCGCCGCACCACCCGGACAGTGTGCCACTCATTGTCATTGAGTTTCTGCCCAGCATAAAGAGTTTCAGGTCCCTTGCCTGGGAAGGGTGATAGGTGCAGCAGTTAAAGGCAGACCCACAATTGCTTTAGTACTTTCACAGTTGGAAAAGTCATGAAAATCAACTTGGTGTGATACAGACCAGTAGAGTGTACAGGTATATAACAACCTTGAATCGACTCTCCCATCTACACTTCCCAGCTCAGGGAATCACAAACCCTTCCACTCAGTCAGGTGCCTCCCTCCACAGAGCCCTAAAGTCACATGCATTTAAAAATGGGTAGAAATCTCTCTTGTGCTGTGGTACTAATTTCCAATCAGGCTGCATGGCACACTTCAGTAATATGACTGAAATGTCTCAAAGGGGATCCATTACAGTAGCATTTTGATCTTCTAAGGATCTAGATTTACAATATCCCCAAGGTACTTGGGATTCTTTTCAAAGTTTAACACTCTGGTCTTTCAACACTTCAGTATCAAACACCAGGTTGGTTTCAATCTCAAAAAAAACCCCAACAACAAAACTACACGCCCCCCCCCAAAAAAAAAGCAATAAAAAACCCCCTCAAAGAACTTCATACCCCACCTTTATAAGTTTTTTTTTTTTAATTATAATCTCAAAGAAAACCATTCACCAACCTTGCAGATTGCTTTAAGGTTCTTTGGCAAAGCAGACTACGTTTGAGGTGCTTACTTCACCCCTTGGATTACAGTCAAAAGAGAAAGAGGAGCCACGTCTTCCCCAAAAGGTTATACCACAGTTTGCCCTTGCAAACAATGCTCCTGGGAAAACAGCACTAGTGCTACCCATATTTGTCTAGTTTTGCTCACCCATCACAGCTGACAGGCAATTACTTAAAAAATTAATTGTTCAGATTACAGGACCAGAACACCTCGCTCATGTCAAATGGTAAGTGAAATTGCATAATGGTGTGTGCTAAATTAAAAACATCTATCCTCATTTCAGTACAGTACTAACGTGGGGGTTTTGATACAGGTATACCAGAAAATGTAGAATGAGTACAGCCAAACTTGTTGCACACTGAACTGGACCCACTGGCAAAACTGGCAAAAAGGGAAACCCCCCAAAAAAAAAAAAAAAAAAAGAAAAAAGATATTGAACATATTAACAGAGGCAGGATAGGAACAATGAGGCACTGCTACAGTTCATCATACTGCGCTGGTAAAACTCATGTCAGATAGTTCACAGCCCACAGGATGCACAGTGCCTAATGAGCAGCATTACTGTTATTGCTTCTCACCAAAGAAGGAACATGGGCAAAGTAGGGGGTGTCTCATTCAGCTAGGATTCTATCTGTAGTAGAGGAATTCTTCAGAAGAAGAGCAAAACAAAATAAATATTCCATTACTCTTTTTGAAAAAATCATGCAGTTTATGCTAATAAAAAAGGAGATTAACACCTTTTTCAAATAAAGACCACTGCCAGCCAATTTTACCATAAACTAAGATGAAAAATTGTTTTTCTAGTGACCTGAAAGATAAGAGTCATTCTTGAATTAAAAGAATGGCCCCCCCCATTCTTTTAACGTCACATACTGAAGTTACAGAGAATATCTCCTAAGCAGAAGAAACCCACAACTTCTGCTGTCCCTCATCTATGTGCCAAAGTCACATTCCACACGTGTAAATCCAGCTGAACAAGGCAGCTAGATCATGGCCAGAAAGCTTAAGTTTTATGGCACCAGACAAGCAAAATTCTAGGAATCCAAGAAACTTACGCTAGATTTACATCAGTAAGTACATTTTATCCCAAACCAGAATTCATAAAATTATATCTCTCCCTGGATAGACAGCGAAATTACTGTCTATGTCAAATTATTATCTACTATAGTTCTACACAGCCACTTCCAGCCTACTTCCCAGGTAGGAAGATGAAGGAGGTCACCTGGAACTGTGTCTTTACATAATGCCATCTAAAAGCAGGGGAAAGGGGTGGCGAATGCTTTCTAAAAAACCCAGTCTTTTTCACATACGCACTGGAGCTCTGGAGGGCTCAGCCAAAAGAAATAGTCAGGTGTGCTGGAGTTGCTCATTGACAATGCAATGCTCTCTACGCAATACCTCTGTGTTCAGCATGGTTCAGTAACTCAGTTGCTGATCTTCTAGTTCCCATTTTTCAACCCTAGCCTGACAAAAGAGGATCAGCCAAAACAGTCTAGGGTTTGGCTTGTCTGGATGGCCACCGTAACACTTTCAAAACAAAACTGTGACACCAACAGAAGTTATATGAATATATTCTTAGAAAATGCAGCTTAACCAATTCACAAATAAATGAATAGAAAGTTGCAGCAATCCCACATTTTCCAAATTAATAAGGTTATCTACTTGGAAGTAATTGGTTAATAGCTTGGGCTAAAAAATTGAAAATTAAGCACCGTAATAATTACTTTATTATTTAAGTCCATGTCTTCATCAGCCAATTTTATATTTGATCAGTAGAAACCAAAAAAGAAGTTTTAATACTTTTGTTCACTTACTACACTCCCTTTTGCAAAAATGGGCATTGTCTTATTTTAGTAGGGTTGCCCAAATAACACTACATAGAAAAATTCAACATTTGAACATGCTTAAAAGCATTCAGATAAGTTTTTTTTCAAACCAAACATATCTGATCTTAAAAGAAAACATTAAACAAACATTATTTACTCTATTCAAACTGGTTTATTTTCAAATGTTTTCAATACATTTATGCAGTGGTGGGCAGACCATTTTTCAACTGAGAGCAAGCAAATAAATTGCTGCTCTTTGTATAAGCTCCTATTGAATTCTAAGTAGGTCCAAAAACTGTGTATACAGGGACTTTGACATTTGGATACCAAAATTCATTTCATTGAGGACGATTACTACATGTGCCATTACTATACAGACATTATGCTGGGGAGAATAGAAAGGAAATGGGCCATGTGTTCCTGCTCCACAAGGCTGTCCCTAAGAACAATCTCCTGCCAGGCATTTCTGTGGTCTTATATTTTGGATTTTTATGTTTTTTCCTCCTTTCAAGCTATCTGCACCTACATCATCCTTCAAAACGAACAACAGACATATGAGGAAGCAAAACAGAAGATCAAATAGATGGGAAAAGAAACCTAGAGATTTGTATATTCCTTTTGTATAACAATCTTTTATGATAAAAGACAAGAAAAAGCAAACAAGGAACTCTTGCGGCAATGAATGGCTCACCTGGAAACAATTTCTATTTATCATACTTTGGGCCACTGGGCATTAGGTAATTTCAACACTCTGTTTCTTTTTATGCATGAAAAGGGTGAAGGACAACATAACAGTAAACAGAACAAGGAAGTTCTTAGTGCTGCAATAATGTAATAGTTCAGCTGACAGACCCTCACTCCTGCTAGTGGCTCTGATCCTCTTGGTCATTCCATCCCCTTTCCTAATGCTGTCTGAGGAACTATTGATCACCACGTTTCATTCTCCAACTCAAATGAGGCAGGCTAGTGAGTATTCCTTTTATGATTTGCAGTGGCAAATACTACTTAATCAGAAGCAAAAAATATCTGTCTCTCAGCCATCTCCTAATTCTGAACATGAGTTCAGCTGCAGTTCAGGCTTCTTGAGCAAATATTACTTGATTCAGCCACAATGACTCCTCCTCATTCTCCCATGAATCCTCCAACATCTATTCAAACTTTTATGCATTTTGTTCATAAAAAAAAAATTAGTATAAGCTTTCAAAGATGGAAGAACTACATCCAATCTGCCCAGTGTCCCAAACATTATCTCTGTATCAAAGGTGCACTGCTGCTAAATAATAGCTTGGCTCAAATAAACCTATATAAAAGTGCCAAGAATACATGTGCCAAAGTATAAAGAATCAAAAAGCAGATCATGCCTTCTAAAAATGCCAAGTTGCTTTCCATGTGCTCCCCAAGAACTCACTTGTTCAGAACAAACAACTGGTCAGAGGCATGCAGTTCTGACAATACCTCTAAAAATGCACTTCTTATTTACCCTCAGTGGCTAACAGTACATGGCTATTTCCTCTGTGAGATAAAGAAGAAAGAGGGTTAATCCCCTCTGCAGTTTCTCACAGGTGGATCAAAAAGTGTGCTTTTACTTTGGTGCAGGCTCTCATCATCTAATCCATTTATAAGATTAAAATGACTTGCATGAAACCAGGCTATCTTTATCATTGCATATCCTATCCAACACCACAGAAGTGGAACACTGAAGTCTACAGAACACCACAAGAGCTGAACAGAAGGGACATGGCCATATTGGTGAGAAAGGACAAGGTGCTTCCCTCAGTACAATTACAATGATAAATAATATAAATAATTTTACAGTGATTCTAATGCTTTCCAAGAAGACTCTCAGAAATGATAAAGTTTTCTCCACTTTTACTTTTTCACTAAAATCCTTAGCTACCACCTCAGACTTTTTCAGTGGAAAGATGAATCTTTGTATCTCTTTTATTCAGGGCAACATCCTGTAAGAAAGCCATTAGCATTCAAAGGCAAGGAGGGGCTGAGAAGAGGAAGTTTCTTTGCCCCCCATCCCCTTTTTTTTTTCCATTTGCCATGGAGGAAGGGCATTGATTGTTTTCACTTCCACCTTTAAATATGACCCAAGTAGTTGTGGTTTGCTGTATAAAATGTGTATACAGAGATTTGTGAAACATGACAATGAATCACAAGACCACAAAAAAGGAAGAAATGGGTGAAAGGACAAAGATGCTGGCAATTTTTCACACACCTTTGTAGCTTCCTGATGTGCAGTAAGTTCCTACAAAGCACAGGTCAAATATCAAAACACAAGAACGGCTCAAAAGCAGAGCTGGCAACTGCTCTGAAAATCTTCAGTAACTCTCAATCTTGGTTCAATATAAACCACTAGTGTAAATTTTGTTGTTTCTTTCAGGCAGCACTAGTATGGACAAAGTGTTTTAGGACGGTCTTTTCTTTGACCAGGATTTGCTGTTCAACACAGGAGCATTGTTAATTGCTAAGAAACAAGTGGCAACCCCAGACTGTACCTTGCAGACATTTATCTAGACAACCCAGTCAAATCAACCTATATTCTCATACACACACACTTGTTTTGCTCATATACAGGCTTTAGAATTCCTCTTTTCAAGAAAATGCTGGCTGCCAACAAGGAATAAGCAGTTGCACTCCCCCTACAGTTATTCAGTATCTTCACTGGGGACCTTACCTGCAGCAGTCTTTCCATTTCCTCAAGGAACAGGATCATGCCCATGTACTATCCGACAAGTTTAAACAAAACATAGCATGCACATAAGAAACAACCTTCCTGTGAGGCATGCTAAAAACTTTTATGTTTACAGCTTTACACAGTGGCTTTACTGTGAAAAGTCAATAAAGTTGAGATTATTTACATCAGCCTACCCAGAAGCAAAATTTAATTATTGACATCCATTCAGCAGTAAAAAGCATACACACAAAGTCCTTTAAACATCCACAGAGTCAATTAGCCTCACAAGTGCAAGTGAGAATTCCCTGAAACATCCAGACTAATCATGTGCAGGGAATTAGCTCAGCAACTAACTGCAAACTAGCAAGACCACCCTACTAGATCTCTCAAACATACCCCACTCTCCATATAAACATGACAAAAAAAAAATCTAGGTTTAATTATTTTGTATACAATCTATTTTAACTTTTTAAACCCCAAATTTAAAAAAAAACCCAAAAGCAATCCCATCAAAGCACAACATAGTTCCTTGCTTGTGCTATAAATACATATATCACCATACTGAATAACTGGTATTTTCACTGCAGACTCCCTGGCCAATAGCTGTAATAAAGTTCAGCATTCAACACAGTTGCATTTTTTTCATAAGGCTCTGAAACAAAACTTAGTGCAGAAATTAAATTGCATGTCTTTGAGGTGACAATATAACTTAAGAACAGGGAGATAATTTGATTGCAAATATCGTACAGGTCACACATGGCACAAACTGTATTTATATGGAGGTTTTTCCATCAAAGTTTGTAGGCTATGCTCCTTGTTTACTTCAATTTCACTGCTGCTGAATTTGAATGCCTTAGACACTATACTGGGCATCAAAAGCAAAATTATTTTTAACAGAAAAATGTTCCTGTTAATAGAAGTTTGATCCCCTCAAAAGGGTTTAAATAGGAATTTCAATGAAAAGATATTTCATTTAATCCAAAAATAATTTTTTTCTGGATTTGAAAACATGCAAAATATTTCAACTTCAAGCTAAATGAAAAAAAAAATCCACTGTTTTAAAATAAAATTAGGCATTATTATCTATTCAAGATAATTTTAATTTTTAATGGTACTATATGGTTTCCCATTTTTATTGAGTCAGCTTTTCCACTTTTAAGGAAAGGGATTTTATTTTATATTCACAATCAGGGAGGAGGTCAAAAAAGGACACAGAAGTATGTAAAATAACCTCAAGTATTCATGCTTTTAAAATTAAGAATTACAAGAGTTTAATTAAATTAACTTCAAAGTGATTTCAGTCACACTGACTCTGTTTTCAGATAAGGCTGTCTTATGAACCACTTCACATCTGCCTAACGCCTTACACTGCTGCTCCTAACAGTTAAGGGCAACAAAAGCTTCAGTGTTGGTATACGCAAGAATATAGAGGCTGCTATATTGTCACTCATCTACAACTTGCCTAAGGAATTATTTGTACACATTAAATTTTCACTGAGCAAAGCTCAAGACTACTCCTGGTGTAAGTGGGGCAGCCAGGCGATCTCAGGAGCAGCTTCTACTGCAGGGAACACCACTAGAGGGAAACCACATTCACTGAAGCTGCTGCTTAGACAGTGTTACGTGAGTACAAAGGAGTTACATTACTCTATGCTGCTTTCCAGAGTTTCATACACTGATATATTTTGCTTTGAAGATGACTCCACCCCAGTAAATAATAAAATAACTCTAGAACTTCAACCCAGTTTCGCCCCCATAATAGCAACTACCCACTGATTTCAGGTATATTTGTTTAATGGGTGTAATTTGCCACCCAAGAAATGAGTATATGCAGAAATCACAAATGTGCAGAACCTCATGAAGTTTTACCATAGGAGGGAGTTTTAAAGTAACCATATAGCAACAATTATGCATAGACTTCAGCACATCACAACAGCAATAAAGAGGAGAAAACATTCTATTTAAAGGAAGCTTTCCATTTTATTAACTTTCCAGTGATACAGTAAAATCAAAGCAAGATGCAGGAGTGAAAAAGTAGAGATTTAATTCTTCTCTTTACTCTTGTGTAGTTAAAATAATAGAGATACCAAACCCAAACAGCTTCACACTAATCCCACTGACATGCCTTACTTAAAGCAGAGATAGACTATGTCACCAACAGTAAGACCACTAAAGTTTCTCTTCCTGTTTAGTTTCAAACCTCTCCATAAATGCTACCAAACAAGCGGATTAATCATGATGATAGTGAGAAAAAGATACTGGTGATAAGGCTGAGACAACTGGAGTGAGCCACATGTATTAGACAGACAAACATATAGCAGCAATGGAATGATTTGACTGCTAACTGCCTGGATGAGATTCAAAACACTTAGAAGGAAAAAAATTATGAATCAAATGTATGAGTCCTTAAACCAAGAAACAGCCCCTCTCCCTCACACCCCTTCTCAAAGGCCTTTGCTTTTGCTGTTACTAAGTAACAGGAAGGAGAGGGCTGAAAAAGCTTGTATCATCCTATTTAGTGTGTGTTTTCATGCTCTAATTACCTTTTTACTTCATTTGAAAGGATTATTTGAATTTTGGAATGATATGATTATTAATGTAGAGGGTGGGGTTTATGCTTGAAAGTATTAAAGAAGCAACATCTCATCTAAATCTGCAAAACGAGGAGATCAGAAAGATGGATAAATTATACAGTATATGCCAATACAGCACCTTATGACAATTGAACAGGTGTCTTTCAGAAAAGGATCTGCGATCACTTCCTAACAACAGGACAGCATCTTTGTCCCTCTTTCAGAACACAGAAAATAATACCAAAGAAAGGGTCTCATCTTCCCAAAGGCACATGTGGCAGTTGAACAGAGAATTAAAGCTGAGTCAGAGAAACAAAAAGCTCCTTGAAGCTCCAGTCCCAAATTTTGCATTAAAGGGTTTTTTTGCTCTTTTTAAAATTATCTTTAGAACACTGCACAGTCCTCACTAAGAGCATAGCATTAGAACAGAAAACAGACTTGGCACCAACCCCTCTTTATCCAGATATGAAAAGCAAAGAACAACATCATCACATGTTCAAAGAACCCAAACTTTTCTCTCAATTAAAGTACCTCTCCCTGTGGCACCTGAGTGCCTCAAGTGTTACAAAGGCACACAGAGTTACACCTTCATTACTCCTAGGAGTATGACATGAACTAGCTTCAGTCTCCCTCTAAGAGCATAACAGCATCACAGAAATTATGTCCAACAGATTACAGAGCCAGCAGGATTTCAGTCTTCTGCAGGGGGTACAAACATATGCCCTTTAGTTTTAACTCTCTTTTTACTACCTCCATTCTAAAGGGTACCAGTCTTTTTATGATCTTTGGAGTTAACTTGCATATTAAGCAGTAAGTATAAGCCTACTGGGAACCCCAGGTGTATTAGGGGGAACATCAAAATGCATAGAAATCATACTATTAATAAGTACAAACACAACCAAAATTTGCAAGTGGAGACCCTTTGTTTTCAGATATTACAGGCAAGCTATGCGTGCATAACTAGTAACGCACATTGTTCCTCCCTGCCTGAAGTGAGAAACTACTGAGAGAAGGACAGTAAGTGGTACTTGGACCTAACAGGGCAGAGTCTTTTTATTTCACTCAAGGAGCTATTGAGGAAGGATCAAATGCTTCTACAAAGCTGAGGGATCAAGAGTGCAGACTGGAGAGTTTAATCCTAAAGGCATTTAAAAGCTTACCCACCTCAAAGAGTGGCTTTCACAGGGAACAGAATAGAGACCTCAGCTGCTGTTACTTTTTGAAGAATCATTGAGTATTCTCTCATTTTGTAAATAGGAATGGTTAGCACAAGATAGTGACCAAATAGCAACACAGATGACACTATTCTGACTGAATTTTTTCCTGATATTTAATAACTACAGCATTGGTATGTTTTTTACCTATTTAGATAAACCACATTTCCAGGTTACATAGCAGAAAACAAGTGCAATCCAAGAAAAATACTTCATGGGGAAGTTCTACTGAATCTACCTATACAAGGAATAAAGACATAGAAGACTCTCTCCAAATGCCCCTTTTTCCTTTCTCTTCTTGAGCTCAAGTTAAAAACTTCCTTTTGGTTGCCATCCTCTAAGCTTTTGATTTTCTTCTCTGTATTTGTAGAATTCCTTATTTATCCAGGACACTACAACAGTAATGCAATCTCAAATTTTTAGGAGGCAGAATATGGAAAGAGTTGTGCTGCCAGGAAAAGCTTGGACTCTCTTGTCTAGCTGCAAATTATTTGCTTAATGATACTTAACCCTTCTATTTCCAAAAACCTTTTAGTCACAATGCATTCTCCCAAAAGAACAGGGACCCTCCTAGCAGAAACCCACCTCAGTGATAGCAACAAGATCAGTATCCACTGATGAAAATCTTCTTCAGGTGCTTTACAGACACCACCAATCTCCAGTCTCCTGATTGCACTGACTGCTTCCTTTCTACATAAACTGAGAAACCCAGATGAGAAAGACAAGTGGTATGTAGACCTACAGGCAAGAGCCTCCTTATTTAGCTTAAGGAGCTATCAAGGAAGGATCACAGGCTTCTGGAAAGCTGAGGGATCAGATGTGCAGACTGAAGGATAGTTGAGGATTTACAGATAAAGATGACATCTGAGGCAAATATCGAGAACTCCTTTGAAATTCAGATTTTAAAAGTCACAGCTTTCATGTCAGCTAAGGAGCATGTAAAGGAAAAAAATGCCCTGAGAGAAGAAGAGGGAATTATAAAGTTAAGCACATAACTTTAAACATATCCATATCTCTCTGTCCTCAGTGCTCCCAATAGCAAACAGTGTAAGATCCAAACTGATGCCATCCCTCTTCTCAAGAGGATGCTATACCTCTCAAGCCACTCCATTTCATGTGCATAGCTTCACAAAAATCCTCTATGCTTCATATAATATCTTCATGTTATCCTAATATTGTTAAAATTAGACAGGAGTGCACCAGGTAATTAATTGTAAAGAGTAATCCTAAAGCAGCAACATACCAGGACAAAGAAAAAAGAGAAACAAAGCAGATCCCTTCCCACAGGAAGCAGACTTACTCCTGGAAAGGTACTACCAGCATTTGGGGGTCTTCTTTAGGTGCCCAAGACAGAGAGAAGTTAATGATCACTTTAAAAAGGCCAGAGCTCTGACAGCAACACCAGCGTACAAACCATGAGCTGAACACAAGGAAGGAAAGTGGTGACTTTATAGATCCTGAGCTCAGCTGATGTCTGTGCAACTTCATCAGCCAGCTTGGTTAAAAGCAAGGTTTATAAGTCCTTGTGCATCACATTTAAAATAGAAGGAAATTTTTTTAAAGAAATAAAACAAAAAAAAAATCTTTTGTATTGGGATTACATATTAGTTCAAGCTCTTTTAAAGACAATTTAAGCAATAAGGTTTCTTGACTATCAAGTATATATTCCAACCTCTGGCTAAGTTGTAAAAACTGTAGAATTTGATAAACGGCATAAGCTGGTCACAAACATCTCTCTATAACATCTAACTCTTCCCATTTCCCATGGAAAGCTTAGTGATGAGCATGGTTGGTTTTCCATTGCAAGTTTGAAAAGACATCCTTTTCCTCTGCAAAAAGGTTAATTTGTGTGCTGCCTTTTCAAAGACTCAAAAAAAAAAAAAAAAACCAAACCCACAAAACCTCAATACAATTTTTTTTTCCTCACTCTCCAGCTGCCTGTTGAAAAAGGAGGTAGCAATTTTTACAAGCACGGGTAGATTTTACACACCTCTCTCCCAATATATTACTCCCCACCATGTCTCTATTTCTAGCTGGCGAACAGCTGGTGTGCTGCAATGCTCATCAAACCAATATTTCTCTAATTTCTATTGTTCACAGGAGCACTTTGAGAATGAATGTGTGCGTGTTTAGAAAGCGTTCAGATTTTATGCTGAACAAATGCTGCAAAGCTACCAGAATTTATACAGTCCATGCCATCAGCAAACATCATTTTAATAGTATCACAGCAGCAGAACATTTACAGATTCTCTTTAAAATGTGGATCTTCAGATTCTACAGTCAGTGCAAGATAAACACCACAGTAAGTAGAAGAGACCATCAAGTCCCATGGGTCAGACAGTTGAGGAAACTTGATTCCCAGGGCAGCACCAGACTTCCAATACAGACTGTGATACAAATGATTGGCCCAACTGTACAGCACATGAGTTTTAAGCTCTCTATAGTTCCCACAATTTCAAGGGGAATAAGCACTCCTCTCAAGAATGGTTTTGGTTGGGTGGAGGTGTTAGGTTTTTTGCTTTGTTTTAAAATGCAAAAGGATAAGGCATTTCAGGATGATATATTAAAAATCACTGCAGAATCAGTCAGGAGAAACAAATGCCATCATTTAGCTCATCACACCCCCAAGAACATTAATGATGTAGTGAAGAGTTTGATGGAATATTCAAAGCAAGAGCCAAGCCTGGAGAATGAGGATTAGACCTCAGAAGATTCCTGTTTCTAAATCTTTTAAAGTACTGGTTCTTCACAAGTCAGGTTTTCATAAAAATAAATATTTTTATCCGCAAGTGTCACATTAGCCTGATGTCACTAAGGTCTTCCAAAACAATGCACTGGGTTAACACTCTAGGACCACAGGTCAAGTTTGGCATTGTTTTTTTTCTTTTGGTTTGTTTTTTGTTCTTCTTTTTGAATTTTTTTACCCTGTATTGCTACTGGATGCTTTAGATTACTGGTTATAAACTACTCCCTCTTACTGGTTTGTGAGCTTTTCTCAAGGCTACCAGTTCCATCCAAAGAACTGGATGGCTTGTTGGAAACCTGAATTGCTTGAGTGACAAGCAATTATCCCCAGTTACTAGCCTGGGTTTATCACTCAATAGTTAAACAACCCCACCTTCGGGTTGAACCCCTGTTTGCTAGGAAGAGGCCTGAGGGCTAGCCTTCACTTCCTTTTTTATTTCCTCTTTTTTTAAAGAAGAGATGGAAACTAGTTCTGACCCTTTTTCATTGCAAAGGCTAATTAACAGTATCTCCAACTGACAGCAGCCCACTTCTAACAAATGCATGTGCACAAATTCAATGGCAGCTTGATTTTCAGAGGTGCTGAAAGGAAGCTATAAAGCACATCAGTTTGGAAAATCAGATGGACTGGTATATAAATCCAAAGTCTCAGTAAATGGTATTAGGAAAGGATGTATTTATAGATGTGTCATCTCTCATTCACTCCCAAGTCCAGTTTTAAAAGTTGCTAAACATTTGTTTAATGCAAAGCGTGCTTAATAGCTAATTGGTAGGTGAAGTTTTACATGGAAACCAAGCCGTTTGCACAAGCCTGCAGGCAACTGGGTCACATTCAATATCTCTTAACATCACTGTCGCTATTTCACACAGGTACTAAAGAAAAAAACGTGTCAAGCACTACTGAGATAAGTCGGAATTAAGGAACTTCTAATTTCTCATTCAACATCACTAGAATCACAAAGCAAAATAGCTTCTAGTTTTATACCAATGCTGCCTTTAATGAGGTGTCAAATACAGAAGCATGGTTTCATGCAAAGAACAATTAAAAGACTATTTCTACCAGAACACCAATCTAGGACAACCATCTGGATCAGCAAATTTACTCTTTTATATTTATAGTCAAATAAAGGCAATAGCCACATAATCAAAAATTATGCAAAGAAAGTCTGCTCTCTTGCCAGCACAAAGAAATATCCCTTCAACATTTAAATAAATGCAATGGGAAAATGCACCTTTTCTGTGACTTTTCCATAAGCCACATCTGATTATCTGCTGAAGAATGCTCACTGTTGAACAGAAATAGTGTGTATGTCAGACTATGCCATTAAGGTGAATATTAATACTATGTACAAACACGTTTGCAGAACAAGAACTGCACCACGGAATTGCTGCCACAGCACAGATCACATGTGACATCCAGGAAATAAAATAACAGGAGGCATTTTTGGTTCACTGAACAAATTGGCAATATCAGCAGAAGAAAGAGAACATCATTTCATGCCTATCAGAAAATGTCCTAGGTTTCTGGACCAAAAATTGCCCAGCAAAAGCAACCCAAATAATGTTCTGCATGGAGATTTTTTTTAATTCAAAGCCAAATAGGGCTGAAGTACTCTCACTATGCCTTCTTTGCTCTGGCATTCAATGATGAGGTCAGGCCTCCAAAGTTTCTGACATACATAAATAAATTCATGGGACGAGAAAGGCTGCATCCAAACATACCGAGGGAGCCAGCCATGAAAGAACACCTTCAATCACCTTTGAAAGACTGCAGTCACAGAAAGGAGGTCTCAAAGTGGCAAATATATTTTTAAAAACTGGCCTTGTTTTATGCAGGGAGTTGGACTACAGATCTCCAGGGACTACTTCCCAACATAAGTTTTTCTATGAAAACATTTTATTTCACTGGCAACCAGACTTTTTTGGTTTCACTGACTGGGAATATAAATAATTTTTGAATAAGTAAAACATTGAGACATTGTGAAAAATGAAAAGTCAAAATATTTTTATACAAATGTCATAATATTTTCATGTTTCCATTTCTTTTTTCATAAATACTTTCCAAGTTCAAACTGAATTGACAAATACATGCAGTCAACATAAATCTGAACATTTTAGCTAATAAACTGTTCAAATGAAAACACTTAATCTAGTTGTACTTGGCAGCGATACCGCTCCCAGAAAAAAAAGAAATATTTGGGAGAAAAACCTCTACTCAGAAAAAACTGCATATAAATTAATAACCTGAGGCAAAGCATATAGACTAATGTCCCTATTTAAAAATATTTATTAATATAAAGAACTGAACATAGAAAAACCATTCTTAGCATCAGACATGAAAACAAGTGGCCCCAAGTCTGTATCTAAAAAGTCAGGTCTGTGAGCTCAAGCTGACCAGCACCTCTGTTGTACCATGAGCAGCAATGCTCTGAACACACAAATGGCAGCTCCCTTTAACATCAAAGTTACTCTTTTGGACTGTACTCTTAAGATGGTACAGATGCTTATAGCACGATCCCTTGCAGAATGATCCCTAAGGAAAGAGGCAGATTTTGCATATAATTATCAGCTGGGAGAATTTGCCCTTATCACATTGATTTTGATTATTTTCATCTTCATAGTGAGAGATTTGTCAAAAGTGCTTCCTACGCTCCTCATCTGTGTTGATGGCAGAGATGGCTCCTACAGCCCAATCACTGACATCACAGCAAAGCAACACGGAGGAAAAGATCAAGTCTGCCCTGAACAGGCAACCATTCTAAGTCAGCCCCTTTCTCTATGGGTGCCTCTCATCACAGCAGTGATTCAGTTCAAGCCCTCCTCAGTCACAGTCATTACACATGCACAGAGCAACCCTCAGGGCCTCTCAGCAGGAGGAAGCCTGGACACCTCCACTTGTCCATATGCTTCCACAGAGAGGGATATTGGCTGTATCTCCAGTGCACCTGATCTGACAGCTTACCACTGAAAAACTTTAAAAAAACAAACAAACAACCAACCAAACAAACATTCAGACACATTTTTCCTGCAGCCCTCTCACCCTGAACAAATGCTGGGAATGAGGTTTAATGTCAGACTGCAAGATTGTGCAGAGAAATGCCTGAATCTCCTTACCAAGGTTTTGTTTGTGGCAGTTTTCAATTTCCTTCCTGACAGTGTGAACCCCTTCATTAACATAACATGATTTATGCAAATAACCACAGCTAGCATAGGAGGCATTTATTTTGTTATGCCCAGAATTTACATGCATTAAAGGAAAGATAATTCTTTCTGTCTGGCTGCAAAATTGCCACTAATATTACATAAACAGTTCTCTGGCTTTAAGCCAGAGCCCCTGCTCTGCATACATCATATATTCAGTTAACATCCAGTTACAGGAGAGCAAGGCCTACAGCTAAATTCATTCTTGGAATAGGACTAGTACCACCTTTTATCACTGGTCTTTGTGGTGAACCTGCATCATGAGGCTGGCAGTCTGGCTTTCATTAGGACAAAGGTTTCTGCTAGCCACCCCTCTGAAGCAAAGGAAGCATGTGCACAGATGTGGGAAGGCATCGTGGGGAGATGCAAAGCAAAAAAGTTTATTTTCCCAATATGCTGATCCTGAAAATTTCTCTTCCATCCCCTCTTCCTCTGGTGTTTGCCTGCCTTCTGTCCATATGGGCAACACACAGGATGTGCCACAGAACCACAACAGGCCAGAAAATTCCTGCCTTGCAGCCTCTCTCATTCAGAAATGACAGAAACCAGAGTGAAACAGTAAAGCCCCTCAGCAAATGACTACAGATTGGCAAGGCTCAGAGAGGCTTCATTTTCATTATGAACCTTTAAAGTATTAGAAATATTTGGGAACAATATTTGCATTTAGAACAACTTAGCTATCTGTGAAACTTAACTATAGATAGCTTACAATGGAAAAACAGGTCAAGACTTTCTTGCAAAAAAATGCAGACAGTAACTAGGACAAAGGAATACCTTGGAAATATATGGATAAGAATCTCTACTTTCATGTGGAATGACACTGAGCCAATCCTATACAGAGTATGAATCAGCTCAATATTAGCCACTTAAACAGCTTAAACTGCTTTCTAGCTACCACCTAAGTATACTAATGCTAAGAAATTAATCACCACCAATTATATTCCATGTTACCAGCTATCAGAACCTGTCAATCACCTTGTAATTTCAAATTATTTTACCATTTTCTTCCCACTTTCTCCACTCACCTATCCTGTCAAAAGAATTAAATGCATCAAATAATAAGAAGGAAAAGATGTATTTCTAAAGGCTTAGAGGGAAAAACCTTAACATCACAAATATACTGCAAGAGCCCTTGGGAACATTCAAAATGTATTGAAACTTGCAAAACTGAACAAACACCCAGAGTTATTTCCAGCTGACACCTTACGCTATCCTGTCACAACAGATATATAACATGTACAAGAAGAAATGACCTCAAAGAGCTTTACACTTAAATAGCCACAGACTAAATCAGATGCATTTCTCTTTTTCTTACAGAAGCATTACAGAACTGAGAGGTAGAAGAGTCTTAAGTCCTCACACTCATACTTCTCTGGATATAACAGATTAACAGTTTTTTCCTACATTACAGCAATATTTAGAGACATCTTGCAAAATATTATGCCTCTCTCTAATGGGCATTTATCCAGAGTAAATGGCTGTTTATCAGTCTAAGCACAAGAAGCTTATTTCTCAAGTGCCATCAGTGTTATTTTTTTTCTCCACAGATAATGTCTGGTAACCTCAAGGTATGTTTAGGCAACATTATAACTATCATGGCAAAGAAATAACTCAAACACGTTGGGAGGTTCCAGCACATTCTTCATAGTTTATTGATCTGAATTACCTCTTTCTTGACTTCTCCTCTAATTCCTGACAGTTGTTGTGGAAAGCAAGGAGAAATATGGTTCAAAAACTACTTCTCTCATTGACTCACTTTCCTTTCTATGTATCTGACTCACTTCCTGCAAGAGTCCATTAGAATCACAAGTTTTAACATGGTAAGAAAGCCTGACTATGAAAGCAACTACTTGCAATGGTGTAAACATAAGCTTAGTGCACACATGCAGCTCTGGGGAGTTTAAATGAAAGTAATTCCTAGAACAGCCTACCCTACAATCAACACAAGTGAGCTGGTGGTAAATAGCACTCAAGACATCTGATGTTTCCTAGATTGCTGTGCTTCTTATTAAACCTTCTTCAGCTACTTACTAGAGCTGTAGTTATCTAGCCAGCCTTACCTTAGCCTCTATAGATAATGGGAGATCCTCCCTGATAAAAATTAAAAGTAGTGTCTGCTCAGCAGTAAACACAGCCCAAAAAACTTATATTCATAAGCAGGTCAAAAATTCATAAGGAAAGAAAAGAAGTACAATAGAAACTTGTATTAGAACTTCCCAATCAACTAGAAAATTATCTGAAAAAATGAAAAGCCTTCTGCCACCCCACCCAATGCCTCTCTTCCTCACCCAGAGAAAGTCTGCTTGCAAAATAAGTTAGGAAAGATCAATCTGCTAGTCAAAAAACTCAGAAATTAGTGATATGACAAGGTGGAAAAATGAAAACACAGTTGCCAGAAGATCCTGTGTCCACATATCCCTTGCATTCAAGCCCAGAAGTAGAATCTCAGACACCTCCACTGTCATCAGCTGCCACAATGCCCTAGGGGAAGGGATACAGTCTTAAAGAGCCAGGATCTAACAGCTGCAGAAGTTGGAGGATAGCACTTTGGAATACACTTTGAAAGTAAAGGGAGATAGGTACCACTATGAAGTTCAGAGGCAATTCTGCAACGTGAAGGATCCACTGGTATGAGTTACAGCTGAAACAACCCAGAGCAAATAGAAAGGCTTCAACAGTCTGACCAGACATAGGTGACTTATATGCACTACAAGGGCAGCCAGGATGAACTGAGAAGTTACAAGCTGAATAAAAAGTTTGTAACAGGCCAAATGTATCTATTAAGAATTCAAGCAAATCTCCTTTGCTCAGCATTTGATTGTGTCAGGGCACAGGAATGAAAGCTGCTTCTACCTACTACACCAATACAAACTGAAAATTTTTGTAAAACCCGGAGAGTTCTGTCAAGACTTGTATGCTAAACTGATGTAACTGTGACACTTTGCATAACAATTTGGAAATTCATTCAATCATAGCAAATAAGTCTGGTAAGATTGACACATATGATCAGGTATTATTGTCCACAGTTCACATCTATTAATAACACTTAGCAGTGTATTTAGGGATTCCATAAAACCACTGATAAAGAAAAAAGGTTGCAATTTGGACAAGTCAAGTAGTCATTCCATGACTGACTACACACAGATGAAGACTTGCAAAGAGAAAACGACTGAAACTGTCTACTTTGACCAAAATTCACAATAATTCACTTTCAACACTGACAGTAAATGTAGCACAAATACTAGAAAATGCAGTATTTTTAACTCATTTATGGTTTGAATAATCATGTCAATAAGCTCCTGATTTGCAGATCTAAAAATGCCTGAAACACTTAACCAAAGACCCTTTGATTATTTTTTGTTCTGGTTTTGGAGTTTTTGCGGATTCTTTTGGTTTTGTTTGTTTGTTTCAGGCATTTTTCTTCTGAGGTCTTCACTTTTGGTATATCACACTTTTTGTCCTAACAATGTTGCATAACTTTAGAAGAGCAAGGCTTGCCTCTGGTATGTTTAATCCCAAGAAGTGGAAGAGCAGTATTGTGCGCTAATACCAAAGACTTTTTCATAGAACAGCTAAAGCAAAAAATTATTAGTTGGTTCTAGAACTGTGACTGTCAACCCTGTTTCAAGATATGCTCCTTGACAGCTCGCAGCATCCTTTCATCATTTTTATGTGATGTTTACATCCAGTCCTCTAAATTCAATTTGTTACATTACCATTATGTTCTACTTTGATTAGATTTTTCTCTAATAGCAATAGCAAGGTACTTACATAACTGCTGTATAAATGTGATGAGTTCCTTATGAGAAAGCAAAACTGTATAATTTTACTGGAGCTGCAAGGCATGTTCTCTCAGCTGCTTATCTCCAATTCCACAGGTACTCATCCAAATGCTGTGGAGGATTCTGCTGGCAAGGCTCTGCCACTTCTCACAAAGCTGAGTGCGTGTAGCACTTGATCTCACACCATAGCAGCTGACAGTAATGTTGTCAAGAGAGAGAACTTTGGTATCTGTCTTTAAGGTGTTGAATAGTCTTTTGATGACATAAGGGTGGAAATCACAAGTTGTTGAGTTTTGTAGTGATACTCAAAAGTTTCTTGGATAAGGCTCTGCGGACTGACCTAATTAAACCTACTTCACACAGCACCCCAGATGAATGACTCAGGATATTCCTTTAGAGTTAAAACATTCAAAATTATCTTATCTTGTCTCCCAGAATCATAGAATGGTTTGGTTGGAAAGGGCCTTAAAAATCATCTAGTTCTAACCTCCCTGGCATGGGCAGGGACACCTTCCACAAAAGACCAGGTTGCTCAGGGCTCCACGCAACCTGGCCTTGAACACTTCCAGGGATGAGGCATCCACAGCTTTCCTGGTCAACTTATTCCACTGCCTTACCACACTCACAATAAAGAATTTCTTCCTAAAATCCGATCTAAATCTATTATGTTTCAGCTTAAAGCCACTCTCCCTTGTCCTATCAGCATGTGCCCTTGTAAAAAGTCCCTCTCCATCCCCAGGCTCCTTCAGGCACTGGAAGGCCACAATTAGATCACCCCTAAGCCTTCTCTTCTTTAGAGTGAACAGAGACAATTCTCTTAGCCTTTTCTCACAAGAGAGGTGTTCCAGCCCTGTAATCACCTTCATGACCTTCCTCTGGACTTGCTCCCAACAAGTGCATGGCGCTCCAGGAGTTGGACACAGAACTCTAATAAAACTAGGGTCTCTACAGAGCAGAACAGAGTGGCCCTGCTGGCCACACTGCTTTGGATGCAGCCCAGTTTGGCTTTCTGGGCTGTGAGAACACATTGCTGGGTCATGTCCAGCCTCTCACTCACCAGCACCCCTAACTCCACAGCAGGGCTCATCTCGATCTGTTCATCCTCAAACTCTATTGGTCCTGGGGCTTGCCCTAAGCCAGGTACAGCACCAGGCATGTAGAAGAACTACTTGGCCTGGCTAGCACAGAACTCCCAGTCACCCAAAACCTGCATACTAAAATGTTTTTTTAAAGACAATAAATATACTCTGTAAGACTAATGAGAAGATGGAAATCAGGAGAGACACAATAAGTTAGCAGATGGACAGATAAAAGATGAGATGATACGTTGAAACAGAAAGTGGTGTAGAATGACGTATTAAACTAGAACAAAGGAGAACATGCCCACAGCAAGAACAGTCCCTGCAAGAAACAATAAAGATAGGCTTTGAGGTACAAAAGAGATACAGAATAGGTGACAGGAAAAAAGAGTACATAATTTGAAAAGACCCTTGGGAATAAAACAGCTGAAAGACTGCTAAAAATAATTGTTTGCTAGATACACAGTCCAAACATGATATTTGAAGAAGAAAAAAAAAAAAAAAGACAAACACAAAGAGGTAGAAAATTGCTTTTTAATTCACAAAGCTGAGGAAGAAAAACAAACTGCAGGCCTTCATGCTGAAAATATTATTTGCAAGTAACCTCCAGCTTTTCTTCTACAGAAAACGTTTCAGAGTGCCAAACAACAAAGGAGAGTATGGCAAGCAGAATCCTGGGCATTTCAAGGCAGGTCTACAAAGCACAGCTCAATGTTCCATCAGTTCTCAGATGGAAATACTGCCCTTGCACTCACATAACACATCTAAGTACAGCCAAGTCACTGTAACCTTCTCACATGAACAGGAGCAGCCAAAGAATAACTAAATATTCAGAATCTGCCTTATCACAAGCACATATATTTTATTGGAATGAGGAATGAAAGAGAAAGTTGTACAAAGACTATCATGTCATTATAATTCTGTACTAATAGCTGCATTTAACAATACTTGCAGAGTTTTAAATACTTGGATATTTATATGAAAATTGTAGACAGACCAACTTGTTTTCCTAGGCACACACTTGAGAAAACTCAACAGAAGTAAAACAACTGCAGTTTTTGCTCGGGTAATAACTTTATTTTACTCCTTTCACAAAAGTGTTAGATGAAAAATACATTTAAATCACCTGTAACTCCTGTTCTTCTTCCAGAAACTACCCAGTCATGAATCCATCTTCAGCACTTGCAGAACATAAAAGTCATTTTACTGAACTCTGCCTCTTCACAGCAGTCTGAGCAAAAATACCGTATTGGAGTTGGAATCAAGCTCCAATTTCAGTGAAGTTGCATTCAGGCTTAATTTGCCTCAATATCTCTCTCATAAACATGATCAAATGACACAACAGCAACAGTCACTGTGGTACAATGCCACAGAGAACCATGCAGGAAATACCTTGCCCAAAACTCATCTGCCCTGCTCATGATGTTCATTGAAGATTCTACAGCTTCTCTAACAGAAATGCAGATGCTTTCTTGGGCTGCAAAGATCTATGCAATAAAAAAAAAAAGGGGAAAAAATAGCAACAATTTTTCCCCACTATTAAATAGCCCACTATTGCTGCATTTTCTATTTGTAACATGGAAACAATATTGAATGAACTTCACAATGTGAGTGGACTCAACATGGCACAGATAACTTATGAAGAACAGATAGTATGCTTGCTTAATTTACTTCACTAACAAACCAATGAGAGGCTTCCTTTAGAGGACTGAGTTATTATATACAGAGGTAGAATAACGACAGCATAAATTGGATTGCACTTTAGTAGACAAAAATAAATAAGTCACTCTGTGGGACCACTACAAAATTAACATAAAACCAACAATATCAACATTGAAATTAAGTGTTGGACTGCTACCAAATTATTTAAGAGGAGTCACAATAGAATGGTTTTTGAAATTTACCAAATAGGCTGATTTTAATTCCAAACACTCTTCAGCACCCAAAGCTTTCAAGTCAGGAAAACACCTTGGGAATAGCATGAAGCTGACTGAGGGACTAGTTCCTTTGTATCTTGCATTTTGAGATGCTAAGTAGGGACTATTTAGGATTTTGTGCAAAGCTCATCTGGTCTTCTCTCTAATATGGATCTTTCCAAACACTTGCTCAACATCAGCTCTTCTAGGTCTTGCAGCTTATCATCTACGTGGCACAGAACTGCATCTAGAATGGACTACAGTATTGTACTACTGATGCTAAAATGCCCAAGAAAAGTAGAGAAAGGAGTTATTGCCTCTCTACACTGCAACAGAGCTCCATTGAGCTCCAAATCCAAAACCACGCTATAATGGAAGCTAAAGGTGAGAGGTTTTGACACTTACATGACAGCATCCCTCTTAGGATTTGAAGGCAACTCCCTCACTTCCCAAAGAAAACTACTGGCAGAAAGAGACACCTCAAAGAGAGATCCTAGTGATGAAGAAAAAAATGCAAAAAGTGTTGTGCAAAGGAAGTTGTTTCATGTTCACATCTTCGGACCCAGGAGTCCTTCACAGCAGGTGCTTCATTACATGCACTGCCTCGGAAGTCAAGAGGATTGAAGAGCCTGAGCAGTACAAATCTCTGGGCTTTACACAACTCTCCATGCAACTCTCACGTTCACTCTTTGAGAGCTCTTCAGCACTTCATCCCAAAAATCTCATTTACCTGTCAGCTTCCCTATCCCTGGAATTCTCATGAGACATCTGTGATAAAAAGTAACACATTCAACTGCACACTAAGTATCCAGTCCATAGTGGTACTGAATGCATCCCAAGCTTCATAATCAGATATAATACTGCTCTCCATGGTACCTAGTAACACTACCTGGTACCATTGAATATTTTTTGGAGGAAAAGCAGCTGGTTTAAGCTAAATTGGTGGTATAATAAAAGACAAAATAAAACAAGCAAACAACCACAACACAATAAAACTCTCCCCAACACATTTACCACCACCACTCATAGGAAATAGGGGGTTTGACATGTTAGTCTCTGTTTCTGCAACACTTATTCCACACAATGGATGGAAACATTTTTGGGCCTTCTGAAGACAATGTGAGGAAATTGAGAGTTTCTGAAACATCCTCATACCCTTAGAAACAGAGAAGCAAGCAAAGAACAGTGTGTTAATAACAGTTGAGACTGTCAGAAAGAGACAGTTCATAACATAACTGCTGGTTTGGGGCTGGCTTGACCAATTCAAAGGACTGCCTGAAAGCTGAAAAACAGATGAAAATATAATTGAGGCATTACGGGACTCTGAAGAACTCTTTCTAAAGGCCATTGAAACACTGTCAGTGAATAAAATATAACTATTATGCTTAAGTATAAGAAATGCAACAGCCTCAAGTCATGACTGCAAGTTGTAACAGTTTTTAGAAAATAAACAAACAATGAGAATGAATTCAAGAATCAGAAAGCAATTGCAAACAGAAGCAAACTGTGATAAAGTACCTCTGCTTTCCTACACATGAAGAAATAAGAGTCCCAGGAGAAAAGCCCCTAGAAAGGAGGATAATGAGGATCACCTATAGTTTCCTTGTCAAAATAGAAGAGGCTGCTTCATAAATAACTATATTATGTACCATATATGGTTGTAGGAAGGAAGGAAATTAAACCATCCCATACTTCAGCTGTGTTTTTGTGGGTTTTTTTATTTTAAATTTCTTGTAGCAGCAAAGCCAGAAATTCCTTTTGCAGGCTACCCTCATAAGACATTAGAAGACCCCAAGACCCTTAGATTATTGTATAAATACTCACAGTGTGCCGTGTCAGAGAAGTGGCAAGTTTCAAAACCCTCAGCAATTCTATTTTTCAGTATAATCTATTAAATGGAAATCCAACTGTCTTTATTACGCAGTTCGATTCTTAAAAAAAAAAAGTCAATGCTATGAAAGTTAAAAGCCCAAGCTATTTTGGGATAAAATGTAAGGGTTGGTTACTAACACATTGACAATTTAATAGAAAGATTAAAGGAATTTCTTTGTGCATTTGCACACATTCCCACCAACCCTTGGATGGACCTTCTTTGAACAGTCTAGTCCAACATTTATTTAGGGTACATAAACTCTTCAAGGAGAAAGAAAACAGCAAGGACATGCCAAGACTGGTTTAGCTTGGGAAGGCAAAATGGCAGACTACAAACAAATCTTGGAAGAAATGTGGGCGACTTGTACATGGTGCTTCCCTGTGTGAATAAGCAATAAAACCTCCTTGGCTTACTTGTAAATTAGCTTAGTTCTAAGGCAACTCCCCAGTTCATCACTGAAGCTGCAATACTGGAGAGACTATTCACAAATATTGTACATGGAATATACCAAGTTAATTAGCATTACTGTTTCCTTGATTAACTTTCTGCTATTCATAGAGTTGCAACAATACTACAAATAGCAGCAATGATAGATTTTAGTATTTTCAAAATTACTATTGAGCTGCTTAAGGACCCCAAAGGGGTTAACATCTACATGTATACCATGATTGAAAGGAGGTAAGATTATTAATAGATTTTATTTAAATTTCAAAACAGAAGTGGTAGCAATTTTTTTTTTTTAATAAAAAGACTGCATATTGAGTGCTTGTTGAACAGTTATTGCCCTTGGGCTGTTCTGTAAACAATGAAAGAAAAGCAAAGCCCACAGCCTATATCATCCTTCCACAGCTACATAATGTGGACCAGAGATGCTAATTCCTTTCACCATTTCCCTAAAACACAATTAGGTAAGCCCTATCACCACAAATCCACATCACAACTTCTGATTACACTGTAAAATAAACTTGTTTTTTTCTTTTTTGTCATAGCATTTGGAAATCTAAACCAAGACAAGTTGTAGGCTTCCTTTATCAAACAGGTTTCTTCAGTAAGATATCAGCAGGCACCTCAGAGTTGAGCAACTTGTATTGGAGTATGCTCACATACATGGGGGTATGGAGTATCCAGCCTAGGGTGTCTGACTGCCTGTCTTCAGCTCAGCTACTGAGCGCCACTCAATGTCCCACATAATCTAGGATTATCCAAGGCATCATGATAGCCACCCACAGTATCCATGACATCTGATACTGTCAAACAATAGCATTACATGATTTTTCTTTTCAAAGTTACCCTGCTGTAGTGCTCCTTCTACTTTGACAGCTCACACTGATGTTTGACAGGCTCGGTGGAAATACTGGAAATGCAGTTTTTCCCAAGGGAAAGTTTTCAAATGTCAGCTCACACAAGTGATGTGCCTGAGGCTGAATATTTCATTTAGAATATGTTTAAATGTTGACTTGATCAAACTGAGCTATAGCAGAAAACAGCAACGTGCAATTCCTATCAATAAATTAGCATGAATGACTTTCAAACCAAACCAGCCAGAATTTTTGCCATTGGTTCCAGCTTTGGTTTAAAAAGCTATGCAATTAGAGGGAGAAGTGTTGTAGCCAATTATCACAAATATTTACCATGCCATGACTCTGCTTTAAAAAGATCAACACAGAATCACTTCTCCACTTAACTCTTGTCTGCCAGTGTAATGTACAATGACAGAAAAAAAGAAAAGCAACCTCTTTCCATTGACAGCTAACAATTTTCCTTACTCAGAGTACAAAGCAGATGAAGTGTCCTAATATCTTGATGGCCTAACTGAACTGTTACAGTCAAATTGGTCATTACCCATTCATAACTGAAAGGTTTTGTAACCTCTTTCTTAATGAAAATTCGCTTTCACACAAGTTTCTGGTTCAAATCTGCACTTTAAGTAAAATCTTCCTACTTCCTGATAGGGAAAAAGCTAACACACTTTTGAAACCTCACATCATTATTCTTTGATGGGAATGACAACTTGTGTCATCACTAAATACTAGACTTCTTGAGTCATCCCACTACCTATTTATAAATACAATTTCCAGCTACACTTGACCATCTCCCGAGTTAACACCAACCCTACAATGTGGAACTCAGTTCAACTCCCACGTCCCATTTCAGAGCCCTGTGCCTTTCCCCAGCTTGCCTATGTTAGGTTCTGAGGTGGGATTGCAGGTTTCACTGACTGGTTTCTTGCAGTAGGGTCTGTGAACAGGAGAAGCCAGGCATCACACACAAAAGCAACACAGCTTACAAGCTTTGCTTGCAGAGGGAATTACCAGAAAGAAAAAAAAAAAAAAGAAAAAAACCAATGAACAAACAGGAGGTATAGTATAGTGGTTATTATCAACAGCAGCCCAACACGAGAATATTTAGAAGCATTTGTAATGAACTTATGACTGACAGAAAAGGGAACTATCCCAGACTAGCTTCTGTGCATTGCAGGGAAATATTTTATGCTATTACTTCTCTAGCATGCCACAGTGGCAGCACTTAAATGTAAAGACATTCTGTTCCTCAATCTATATAAGAAGTACTGATGGATGATCCTTAACTACTTTCAGATCAAACTTAAGTTCAATGTTTGTCTGTATGCAAGTACACCACAATCTTCAAAACAGGAATATAATCCATTTTGCATAATATTACCACCACTATCACTAAACATCATGTAACTCCATATCAGGAGAAAGAATGCCAGTTACTTGGGAGTAATGATCCATGGATGACCAAAACAAACACAAAAATCTACCTTTTACAAGATATTGTCATCATACATCTGAAGGTAACTAGATGAGGATAATGTGCAAAGATCTTTTGGTAAATAAAGCAACCACTCAGATGGGTCAGATCACAACAGAACAGTCAGTCACACTGCAGACTACATCTTTCTTGTCATTTACAGTTGATTTCCTCTGTGACATCCTTAATAGACCTACAGATAGCACTTCTGATGTGCAAATCACAAAAAGCACATTGCCTGAACAGCCCACAGGCAACATTTTATCCGACTCTCTGTGCATAACTTAACACCATACCTAGGATCTCAACTCTGTTGGAAGCTTCTCACTCCCTTCAGACAGTATATTCTACATAAAAGTGCAGCAAGCAGTGTTCTTGTACACACATACACACACACATCTACTTTTTATATTCTTGCTGCAATTTCAACAGGCATTCAACTGTACTTCTTCAGTTGCCGTGGGGGTGGAACCTTTTATCTGTGTAGAGACTTTCTGTGGCCTAGAACCTGTTGCCAATACTGATAAAAACTTCAGCAGATTAGTCACCACAAAATCTAGAAGCAAGTTTTGAAGCTGTTTAAACATTCACAGTAGTTTCCAAAATACATTTTCTTACCATAAATAGATCAGATTGTTTACACTAGCATTTTTGCTACTCAAACAGAATACCTCCCTGCTGAGAGATTCATATACATTTATTTTAATGATCACCTTGTAAGTAATATCAGTTTTTGGAAACTTCTGAGAGCTCTACATCATTTTACACCATCTCCTTAGGATTCCAGAAGGTTTTATAATAGCTTAAAGAAGCTGCTGACTCCTCAAGAACACGAGGAAAGGACCTAGAAGACACCAACATTTGGCGTATTAACTTTTATTGTTTCACTTGCCAATAGAGAACTTCTAGAAAAATAAATATGATGAATACCCACTGGGCAAGGTGTCATATATGAGGCTCACAGGCATGGAGGAACATGAGTGTTATTTCCACATGTGCATTTCATGCTCACTTAACCTGGGTGCAACATTTTCACTAGAATGAATTATATATACACTCATTTGTCAGTTATGAAAAGTACTGCAGAAAGCTAGCAGAGACTTCATCTTGCCTTTTCCCTCCCCACCTTCAGCACTGAAATTACCCTGTGTGGTTGCACAATCTGCTTCCCAACAACCAGCCATATACAGTGCACTTTAGAAGAATAGAAAATCAGAATATGACCAAACAACCTAATATAACAACATGGCAGACACACAAAAAACAAGCACTGTTGTGAGACTCAAGCTTAATTACTATCAATATCAACTGATTTCAGTAGTTACCAGTGGAAATTGTTTCCTAATTGACCATCTGTGCAATTGCTCTCTCCTTTACCCCAATGCTACCAAGATGCATTTCATCACGTCAGACAGTAGCTCTTCATCAGTATTTTGTAACCTACTGCTCTCACTCTTCAATTTTCTTCAGGATTATTTTATAAAAGCTCTGTTCTAAGTATTCATGACAGCTTTCTAAATCTCCAAACTACTCAAATACAGTTACTCCTTGCAATCACCTAAGCAGTCTACAGAGAACAGGTAAATTCAATCAAGTAGTGGAATATCACCAACAACTGGAGCAACAGCACTGCTTATGGACAACAAAATTATATTCATCAACATTTTAGTATCCCACTGGAGGAGGCTCAGTGCATGAAACACCAACAGCAGGTTACATTACTTTGAACAAGTCATCACCTTTACACTATTTATCAAGTGAAGTAAAACACTGAAATAAATAAAGATATAAACAACTAACCAGAAGTACTCAAAATAATGAAAAAAAAAATTTTGATAGGTGAGGAGAATTAAACAAATGCTTCACCTGATCCAAGCTATCGAGTGCAAGTAAAAAACCCATCACAGCACAATGTGTACCAGCACAAATACAATTTTCACTTTTCCTCCACAAACCTGCAAGCTGCTTACATTTTCATATAGATAACAAAATGCCCTTCCTCTATTCCAATATCAGTTAATGCATCTACCATAAAAATGTGTCATTAGCTAGCTCAGCATTTGAAAAGTCTTCCCAGGCCTCCTTTCCAGGGTTCAAGTTTTTTATCTAAAAACTACACTCATTTTCCTTTGTTTAATCCAACCTAAGCATTTTCTTTCCATTTACCTATGCAGACATCACAAAAAGGGCACATATTCCTGAAAAGTGGTGAACATTAATAGAGGAAAAAAAAAAGTAGCCCCAACCCTTTATTAGCCCATTTCTCGAGCAAGTACCTCAATTATTGCATTCAAAAGTCAGTTTGAACCTGTTCCCATTAGGCTTCATAACTGAAGTCTTCTTTAAGTGGTCATGAAACCTATACATACAGGCAATTACTTTTTCCCTCTTCAGCCTTCCAAAGCAAACATTTATTGTTATAAGAGGTCTATTCATCCTAGTATAAAAATAAAACTTGCAGGAGGCTAGGACAGTACTTGTCATCCAGTCCTTTTGTCTGCTTTTCATTAACTGCATCCATGGTTTTCTTCAGACTATTCAGACTCTGTACAATGTGGACAGTCTCTGATTTCTGTCAATAACTCCAGTTTACCAATAGGCCAAGACTTGCTGCCTCTGCTTTTACCCTCAAAGGACTCATCTATTCATACATTTAGAAAGCAAAATTAAGTTAGTGAGGCACTGGAACATTAAAAATAAAACCAAACAAACAAAGAAATAGAATAGTTCAAGCCACATCAATATTAAATTGAGATCAGTCTGCACTACTAAAATGCTTTTCAGACTGTTCTTTCAGGTATGAGGAAAACTAAACACTGTGTTAAAAACAAAAATGCAGAGATAATGAAATCATTACGTCCACTTTTCATACCTAAACTCCCATTTCCTTCTTCTCCCACTGCTCACCATACCTATAAAAAGCAGCAAATACACAATGCCCAGCCAATTTAGCCTATTTTTAATAGATTTAGATGTCTTAGTGGCTTATTGCTCTCTGCATTTCTTTTGGTTTTATCACCACAGTCTATATGCATCCAAGATCTGATCTTAGAAGACTGCAAACATGAAATTTCTCCACGTAAGCAAAAGTGTTTCTGTCTCTTTCTCAGGCCTCATTTCATTTGTCAGAAGGTGCACTGTGGGAGGAAGAAGATGGCTCTGGAAGGCTGGCACACCTTTAATTTCTAAAGGATATATTCCACAGCTTTTCTTTTCCAAATTCCAAAAGTGGCTCAGTAAGGAACTTTGAAATAAACAAACCTTAATTAGAGACTGATTAAGTACATTAACATAACAAAAAGCTAATAGCCTTAAAACTACACTAGAATAAATTTAGATAAGATCAAAAGAAACAGCTTTTTAAAACTAAATGTAATTTCAAAGAGAAAGCACTAATTTAAAAAGTTGTGAAAGGACAAAAACAGGGCAACTAAAAGCAAGATTAAATAATAATTCCAGGGCAGCAGCACCACAAAAAGTCTGCAGCAGTTCCAGCACATGTTTGACCCCTACCAACCATAATCCCTCAGATGTACAGACAAGCAATGACAGCACTGGGGAGGAGCACTAGTTTGTTCCTTAGTCCCCATTTTTGTGGAACACCTTTTCACGGAAACATTTAGGTCAGCAGGGACCTCTTGAGCTTATCTAGTCCAATAGCTGTGCCTCAACCAAGGGGACCCACACCAGGTTGCTCAGGAGGATGTCCAGTCAGGTTTTTGATATCTCTAAATGTGAAGACTCCACAAGCTCTCTACTTCCATGTTTAAATAACATCTCAGTGAGAAAAAAAAAAAAAATTTCATCTGGTGTTCCCATGGAAATTTTATATTTTTCTAATTTCTGAGCACTGCTGAGAAAAGCTTTTCTTCTTTATTCCCTCGTAAGTCCTGACTCTCTTGAGCTCTTCTTCCTTCCCCCTGCTACTTCCTCAAATTCTGAGATCACTTAGAAGGTGTCTACTAATCTGTGTAAGCCTCCTGCTTGGTTTTGCTCCATTTCCTTGTTACTTGTTGGAACAGACCTTGCTTGAGCTTGGAAGGACACCTTAGCATCTCCATCAGCTCTCCTACAGCCTTCTTTTCAGGGCTGTATCCCACGGGATTCTTCTAGGCAAAACATGAAGCAGGTGAAGCGTGCTCAAGTTTAGGGATGTGTCCTGCTTTTTGTTCTACTCCCTCCACTTCGCATCCTGAACTGCACCAGTTCATGGTCAGTGCAGCCAAGCCTGCCTTCAACCTTCAAACCACAGCCACTTCTGCCTTGTTTGCAAGTACCAAGTCCAGCAGAGAACGCTTCCTCATTGCCTCCCCGATCATCTGTATCAGGAAATTGTCACAAACACACTCAAGGAATCAATTTGAGTCATACAGTTGCCCTCACAAAAATTACAGTGGTTAATGTTCCCCAGGAACCAGGGCCTATGAATGAAGTTCTTCCTGCAGTTGCTTGAAGGCAGTCTAAGCTCTATTTTCAATCCCAGACACCTACTCCAACACCACCCACAAACTCCTGACTGGTCTCAAAGCAGCACCCCATGCATACTGCTGCTCTCACACCAAGGGCAACTCTGTCTCCTTGCCTTCCCAGCCTGCCCTTCTTGAAATGCTGTCTCTCTTGATTATAGCCCTTCATCATGTACGCCTTCCCACCACACCTCCACAATTCTGGTGAGGTCACAGCCCTGTTGCTGTTCAAGGACTTCTAATCCCTCCTTTTTACTCTCAAGCAAATATGCTGCATAACAGAAGCTCTCCACACCTCCCCAAGAAGCTGCAAGACACTTGGATGCACAACTTCCACTGATGGCCCCATATGACATCAATAAACACATTAACAGTCTACAATTTCAGCAGAATTGCACAAGAAATATTCCCTTTCGCAAACTACTGGCTCAGTCAGAAAGAAACCCAAAAAGAAAAGTAGCAGCATGTATTACTAATGGTTGTTAGTACCTATAAAGAGACAAATCTGACAATTTCAAATGCAGAAAAAGAGGCAATAAGACAAGATGATGAAATGAAGGAAGTTGAGACCTAAAGCTTAGCAAAAAAAAGTGATAACAAAATATACTCCAGTCAAACATAAGTATGTGTGAGGGAAAACAGTTAAAATATTTGGTTTATGCAAAAGATGTGACAAGATGTTAAGACAGTTTAGGGAAGCCTTCTTCCTCTTCTAACAAACAAAGAATTGTACAGATTTGGGTGGGTGTTTGTACATGTTCTGTGTTAAAGTGAGTTAGTAAAACACAGAACATAAGAGGACTTTCTGCTGTCCTTCTGCAAGACCAGACGTCTGTTTTAACCTCCAAGGAATATTGTACAAATTGCATTAAAGGAGAGCATTAAAATTGTCAACTTGAACAGGATAGCTGGATTCTTCTCTTATAGCAGATGGTGTATGGGTTATAAATAAATTCTCTTCTACACATGATTGTAATGAAAGTGAAATAAAAGAGAAAGAGGAAAAATTGTGTTTGATTGATACATTCTAAAGAATTATTTAATTGTATCCTCCTCTACTGTCTGATCTCTGATGTCAGTTCCATGCAGAATGCCTAGGGAATGGCTGTTACACTGCATCATGGGCTGTACATTCTTAAACCAGAAATTTCCGTTTTTCTTATCAAAAGTTTTCCCCTCTCACTCTTGAGGTTATGTTGAGACTGCAGTTTGTGCTCTGATCATCACATCAGGGTCATGACCATTGCCACAGGTACTGGTAATACTGGGCAGAAGGCTGTTTGCCACAGACCAAAACCCTGCAGAGTGCCTGCCCTGCATCTTAGGACCACTCTGGAGCTGACACTAAGTCCCTGCTGTTCTAGAAGTAGCCCTCTACCATGTCTATCCATATTGGTATGCCAGCAATATCCAAGCTAACCTGAATTGAGCTAGTCTAAATCTAGCTTGGGAACCTCAGGGAATACATATCCACAGGGGCTGGGAGGGTCTTTCCCACTCAGAAGCTACTGAGCTTTGCTATCCCTACTATTCCCATAGCAACTGCTACAAGGAGACCACCTTGCCAATATAGCCCCACAGCCTCTCCAACTAATCTGCAAGGCATTTTCTAAGCAGTCTCTGTGCCTCCCCAGATTATCTTAAAGGGGGTGAGGTACAAAAAGGCATCCTGCTGCAGCTGTGGTTCCACAAATTTCCTCTTCAGCCAGGATAAAGTCTGAAGGCTCAGCATTGGGGAGCCCCAGCTCCTTACCTGGGAAAGGAGCAGGACTCTTTTGCTAGCTTAGTTCCTAACATAAACAATGTGCAGGAGCATCTTTGGAAACCAACCTGGTATTCCTGCTAAGAGGCACAGCGAAGTCAGCCCACATTACTCTCACATAATAAGATTCCCCTTTATGGGAACAGCAGCCAGCACAGACCTCACATTTCTGCTCTGCAAGTACAGGTTTCAGTTAATGAGCTAAAAGATATGCTCTATTAATTATGAATAATGTACAGCAAGAACTCACAGTAGAGCTGCCCAAGAGAGTGTGCACATGAAAGCACTAGATCTCTCTGATATTTACTCACTGTGGTGCTTACAGCCCTGCAACAGTAAAACCCCTGAATGGCTACAGTGAAAGGCCAATTTAAGTTTCTGTTGAAGATCACTGTAACAGTAATACAACAGTAGAGCAAACTAGAGGCAAAAGCTCCAAGTGATTCTGAACTTTCAAGTAATGATCAGTATTAGTTTTTGTATAGCTGACATACAAATACATATGAAGCTGAATTAAGACTCAATATAGATTTTTTTATCTTTAAAGAAAAGCAATTTTTAAGCATATACAATATCTAAATATATGTACATATACATACATTTACATACATATATATACACACATCCATCCATATATATACATCCATCCATATATATGTGTGTATATATATACATACATACATATATATGTGTATGTATATACACTACATCCATATACATATATATGGTATATGATACACACATATATATATATATATATATATACACACACACATACACACACACACATACACACACACACATATATTTAGCCTTCAGAAAACCACTTCGTTTTTTTCTACACTTTTCTCCTGTGAGTGCCCTGGCAGCGCCCATTGTGTTTTAAAGGCACAGGGAGTGGCAAACAGCCGATGCCCAGCGGGACAGAGGGACACGCGGCGCATCCATCGGGCTGAGCGCTCCCGGCAGCAGCGCTGAGCCCGGGCCCTGTGTCACTAGATGGAGCTCACCACCCACCAAAGCCACGCACGGCACAGGCTCGTAGCAAAGCGGGAGCTGGAGAAACGTTGTAAATCAACCAAATTTGTATTCAGGCAACCTATTTAGATGGTTTGCTTTCTTGTTTCATTTTTCTAAATGGTTCTGTAAATTCTTAGCAATAAATCCCAGCAGATTGATAGGACACAGAGAGAAGTAAAGGCACAAGGTAGGACTGTCCTCTGCATGTTCTAGTTTATGCACATAAACCCCAGAGTTACTGATCCCCATGTAAAGGAACTCATGCCTTAACTGCTTTTTTCTGGGAATACCCTTTCCAATGAGGTAAATCCAAATTAAAAATCTTTCTTTACTAGATGAGAAAACTGAAATCTGGAAAGCGCAGGGCTAAATTTGAAACTGTTTTGAATCAATTCTATAGTTGCAGTATATACTTAATATATTCCAAGCTTGAGCTGAAACTACAAAATTTTCATGTCCTACAAAAATTAAACCTCAGTAGGCCAATTCAAACAAATTTACAAACTTCCATCAATTTCACTGCCAACCAAATTTCAATAACCTTTGAGGATTAAAACCTAATGATCTGCTAGAATTTTATAGCTTTGCTTGTCTTGCAAAAAGATCCAGGTTTGCAGCCCTTTGTCTAAATCAAAAAGAATTTTTCATAATATTAACAATGGTAAGTGGCTCCAGAAAAAAATTCTATCTATTCTTAAAAGACCAGGATGCAGTGTAGTAAGACTTTTGAGAACCAGTGCTTCATCTCCTCTCAGTATGTTCTTTATTAGTGGGTGCTGGGGAAAAACTCAGAGCTGAACAAGGGTCTTTCTGCTGTTGTGGACTGCAAAGAAACAGAAGTACCAAGAGCAGAGAGATTTCTAAAATAAGATGACTTTTCTTAACAAGTTGATGCTGTCAGAGAGGTTTGCAAACAGGATTCTTTGGTTAATGGACAGCTTTGCAAACGCTCACATGGCCTCACTTGCAGTTTGCACACGTCTTCTCCAGTGGCTTAAAGTGAAAAAGACACACAGAGCAAGAGGGCAGCAATGTCTTTATTCCCCATGCATCACTTTCATAGCAAAACATTCCCCAAACTGCAAAACATGTAATCAATAGTGCTTGAAACACAGGAGACTCTCCTCAAAACCTGAAAGATTTTCTGACAGAAAATTTCAGACAGAACTGGCTTTAAGCAGTTAAGAGAAGAAAGGTGAACATCACTCAAAAAACCCTCAATAGTGGACCCCTCTCTTGATCTGGTTTGTCTGCTCATGGTACCCTGTGCCTAAGAAGAGCCAAAACAGTCCCAGTGCAGGTATAAAGGAAAGTAGCAGTAAGCAATCACAGAAGAGTGATCATCAGGAGAGGAATCTCTGTATGTGAGAAGTATCTTCCAAGACCCTAGGATGGAAAGACTGAAATAAAAACTAAATGAGTGCAAGTCTCATATGTCCCCTGTGCATATTCTAATCTATGAGAAGAAAATTATAACCTATCCTAGATGTACTTTTATCCAGATGAATTTTCTATTAAAAAGCTGCAGTTAAGCTCTTTGCCTTGATGCTATCTTGCAGTAATGAGTTTCACTGCTTAGTTACAAAACATGTCAAAAGTATTTTATTTTATAAATTGCTGTTAAATCTGCTGCCATTCAGTTTTAGTTCCATGATTTAGGTTCTTCTGTTACTTCAAGAAAAAAAGGGCAATCCAGACATCTTATCACCATTCATGACTGAGTAGCTCTGTCACTGTCTGCCACTCACACCATATCTAGCTGATATATTCTTGATTTCTCCTAGGAGTACGACTTGGTTGCCAACCATTTATCACTTGCTTGTGAAAAGGAAAAAAAAAAAAAGAAAAAAATTACACTCTCAGAAGGAATTTTCCTATTGCAGCTAAATTTTACTTAAATAGGTATATATATTTAGAACCAGAGAATACTAAAGATGAAAAAGAAGAAGCCTTGTACCATCAAACTGAAGGAAATGCTTCACTGGGAAGTATACACACAGTGAGTAACAAACTACAATCAAATCTTAAGTACAGAGTCTATATCTTACAGGGAAATTGCAGCTAAAAAACAAACAAGCTCTAATCCACTTAATCCACTTCTCTATTTTCAACCGTGGCTGTTGCCAGAGGCAATGGCAAAGCTATAAGGAAGAACAAGAGTGGGACACTGTTCTCTGCATCACATGTCTTCCCAAATTTTGTGGTTTTAGAGGTTGACTTTGAAATTGAGCCATAAAACTCCCCTCAAACTTCTATGACAAACAGCAAGATAGAATCCAATCACCTACACAAAAAACTGAGAACTTATTGAGGTTTTGAAAACATCACTCTAAAGATGAACAATTATCAATGTTTGAAAAGTATTTTCTTGTAGTAATTTTGCATTTTCTATCCTTCCATTTTTAACAGGATTTTCTTAGTGTTTTATTAAATTCATAAAACTATATTTCCTCTGTAATTTATTATGTTAAGTATTTTGGTCCTTCCTTAGTTGCTGCTAAAAAATAGAATTTTAAAATTTGAAAAATTATTTCTCGCCTCTTATCTTCACAGTTTCACAACACAAAAGCTCTTTTTTTAGCTAGAAAGGCAACCACAAATTTTTCAGGAACTGAAAATCAAGTATTTGTACAAGCAAATAAGTTCACATAGCTCTAAAATTAAAGAATCTTTGCTCAATAAGTAAGCATTCCAAACAGCTGGATGCAATTAACTAGAACAAAGTCAGTTTGCAGCTAACTAGAGCAAAGAAACTAGCACTAAAGATTTAAAAAGGAATATTATGCTTTTAAATGCCTAGCATCTCTCTCTCAAACCTGGCAAGTTTTAAAATCAAAGTCTGAAGTGCTGCATATATTTAACTACATGGAGTCTTGAAGATTATTTTTTCCCCCTGTCTTTTCTCCTCTCATGTTTAAACTGAAACCTGTAAAGCTTTCCCAAAGAACAATTTTGACTACTCCGGCCCCAATGGATATTTTTTCCCTTCTATTTCCTATCCTCTAGGGAAATAAAGGGCAGAGAATAAAGAGCCTTTCTTGTGCTTTGTTTCAACTCAAAAAAGAGAAAATTAATAGAAGACCCTAGAGTGCTTTGAAATGGAAGGAAAAAAAAAATAAAATTGAAGTGAGGCAGTGAAAAAACCCTTCAAGTCCTGTTGGCAACTATCCAGCATCAACACATGCAGGAAATAGGGCATTTGAAATTTAGGTAATATTTTAACATTACTGCTTTTCAGTCTATTGTTCAGTTTACTTTCTCCCATAACCTGTCTCATTCTATATCAGAGGCACAAGAAGAGAAATATTCCTGCTGTAAATCACAAGATAATTTCTGGCTAAGTTCTCCATTCTCAGCCTGCATTCAGGGTTGCACGTAACAGCTTGCCCCCCTAGACATCAGATTCTCTAGCAGCAGGCTGCAGGGAGGACTTCCTGACCAGCTCATCCCACAGCATGTTACTCCTCTTCCAGAAAAAGGTCCGTTTAGATGAGAAGGTCACTACAAACTCAATTACTTGAAACAAAAGCCACAGATCGAGCTAAAAGCTTTATTTCCATCAAAATTAACAACTATATTAACCATGAACAGATATCACTAGACATTAAATTAATTCCAAAATACTTATACTCCACTGGTTAAGGACACAAATTGTTTCACATATTACTAAACTGCATTTCGTTCCTAAGTGAAGCATAAAGCAATACTAGAGCATAGCATAGCAAGTAAACACTGTCACTGATAAGGGTAGCTGAAAAAGAAAAAACCTGAAAATTTGGAAAGAAGGTTTTAACATTCTCATCCTTGGCAAATGCCAGTTGAACAGAGCCAGGTTTGCCTTCTCAAGCTACACAGTTTGCTATTGAATCAGAGGACAGTCAGATGGTATATCACCATACAACATATCAAATCATACTAAAAACATGATTAAAATTATGAGGTTCTATAACTACCTAGATTTCTGAAGAAACCTTGACAAACACATGCTCTTCTCACCAGCAGCTATAGCCCTACTATTTATTTATCTCTTGTCTGCCCTAGTCTTGCCAGGCTCATAAAATTTTATTTAGCACAACATACTGCTGCATAAGCACATATGTCTGCACCACTTAAAACACACTAGCATCATCCCAGACACCTACACAGCCCTGGCAGATATAGCAAGGAAAGCTGTGCTTTCCTGGAGTGCCAACTACAGGCCAGGCTAGCTACCAAAGGAGATTTAAAATGACACTGTACACCATCCTACAGTCAGTTGAATCCTATCCCTATTCAGCCATCCCAACCCAACAGTCTGGAGAGGATGGAGGCAGTCTGCACTCCTCCTCTGCTCTCCCAGCCAGCAGCTCTTCTCCTAGTAAAGGACTGGTGAGAAATATTGCTGCTGAACAAGTGAGATGACTGGGCTTTGGGAAAGCATCTCATGGTGGGGGATGATCCAAGGAGACCACTGATGCTGACTGTTGCTTTTGAGAGGGGGAACACTAGGAGAGATGAAAGGGGTCCTCCTATCCATACTTCAGTCTGGGAAACAGGTTTCCAGCACATGAAATCCACTGATGCTTAAGAGGTCTGGCCATGGGCTGAAAGATAACACTTTCCATCTAGGCCAGAACTCCAGATCCCTCTGAAGAAATTTAACTTGATGATAGCACAATGGATTTTAGCACTGGTAGGATGAAATGCAAACAACCCATGCCTCCACAGCTGAATGGAAAGCAGTCAGCAGCAGCATCACCAGCAGCAGCCCTGCAACTTACAAGAAACGCAAGTTTTAAATCATCTCTGCCATGCTCCCAGACTACCCAGTCTGACAAGATCACACCTACAGTAGGAAGAGCTGTAAATACTTTAATGGGAAAAATATGCAAGTTTCCGTTCTGAGTAACTGGCTTGGAAGGAATCACAGTGAATTTCAATATCCCTACACCTACACACTTGCAATAAGGTGAGAAAGACTTATAAAACCACAGGCAAGACTAGCTGATCCCATCCAATCCACACCTTTACTACCCTAGTGGAACACAAAGTATTTCTAAAGAATTTCCTATATTGATTTATTAAGAGTTGATTTCTTTTTGATTGTTTTGACATAAATTCCTTTAACCAGTCAAGATGCAAATTAAACTTTAGTTTTTATCAGCACCAGTCTGAAAACAAGCACAAACTTATTGCATTTCAATCCTTGCACTTTCAACTTCCCCATCTCTTTTTTGAAGTCTAATCTGAAGATATGAGTTCTCTACTCCACAGGAGAGTTCACTTCTCCATAACAAGTACTAAGATGCAATAAATTCTCCTGCCTGCCACACAGATGCTTCATCCAGTTCTCCAAGAACAATATTTTGTTGACAATTACTTAGAAGAAGTTCACCTTGAGTTCAGGGATCGCTTCATGCATGGGACCATCAAAAGTTACCTAGGTGAAAATGGGACTGGTAGACAGGACTCTGCCTAAACAGGTACATATTACCCATCCTGAGGGGTCAAGGATGGACTTTACACTCTTATGCTTCTCACAAAAAAGAGCTGAGCTCTTAGAAACAAAGTTTTCAAGTCTTTTACACATCTCAGGAGGAGTAATTTTGAAGTCTCTGGGATCTCAGAGCCAGGATAAGGACATGGCTCTAACAACATCCAAATTATGAAAGGCAAGACAAACTGGAGCCTGCTTCCTCATCTTACAGAACATGTGTGCACAGGCTAAAATCCAGATAACTGCAGTAGGTTATTTACTGATGTACCAGAGACTGAAATCTCCATGTACTACACTGCCACTGCTAAGTTTTACTGGCTTGTACAAATATTAATTTAGCTGTATTGCTTCCTGTTATTCCCACTTCACATTAATGAACAGCTCTAGGGATCTCTGTTATTGTTACTAACAATTAAAAAGATAAAACATAAAAATATATTAATAAATAAGAACAAGGAATTTCTTTTTTTCTCCCAAATGAAATTTAAACCAAAGAAGAGGCAACAAAAGAGTGCACAGGAGAATCTCCTCTTATATCTGGAAGAAAATCATTGTCTAAACACTCAAACCCTGTCTAAAGAAAACGATATGGTATGCCTAGTAACATCATAGACAATACCAATGCAGGCATATATGAGAAGATGAGTGTTCCAGATAGATATCTATCTCCCAAAGCTATGCAGTGTACGGACTGTCAATGTATCACCAACCAAGCAGACACAAAACCACTTCAAAAAATCACAAGTAAAGTCTGCATAACTCCATAGCTTAGCTACATGGACAAGGGACATGACTTGGTTCTGTACAACTTCTGTGTGTCTCCACCACACTCCATTTCATGGCAAAAATATCCCTTCAACCGAAGCCTCCCCTCCATTTCTGCAGGTTTTTCACACACTTTGACTCAGAGGTAAAAGTTGTTTTACGTAAAAGAAACATTTCTGAAGAGAAGTCTGTGAAACTCTAAGGCTGGCATGGGGAAGCAGGGAAACTACCTTATAAATAAATATTCCAATTGGTTTTTTGGTAAGCCTTCAGAGAAAGGCAGAGGCTTTCACTGTGTGACCATGAGGTAATGGTGAACTGCTAGTTTTGCTCAAATTACAATTTTTAAAACTGGTCATATGGATTAGGCAGTGGATTGAGACACAAACATAGTCCAGGTTCTTTCCAAACTCTTCCCCAGCTTCCCTTTAAAGCTTTATCTGTTCATCCCTTATCTATTAACTGAGACAATACTGTCTCTCTTTCTCATGAAATACCAATATATTGAATGTATCATAAATGTGTCAACACTACCTGTGTCAGAAATAAATGGCACAACACATGAAACTGAAGCAGGAGATGGTCCCCATCATTCAGGCATCAACCTGAATGCTGCAGATGGCCTCTGAGTGTTTTAGATGGCTGAACAGATCCTGGCTGGGGTTTTTTTTGGTAACAGAAATTAAGCATTCTGGATCATATATGAAATGACAGTGACCAACTGGGTTGAAAACTCTGTCTTCTAGTCCCTGATTAACTAGCAAGAAATGGAGATCAGTATTTTTTTTACAAACTATATGCAGAAAATGGCTTAAAAACAGGGCTCACCAAGATCTTTTGAGGCTTTCATTCACCTCTAAGTATTGCCAAGTCCACAAATTACAAAGAATGCAACTTCTTTGCTTTCAGATGTTAACAATGAGAATGAGGGGCAGGGGAAAAATCACCTTACCTTTTTCAGAAGCACCATCTGACGATACTTTTCAAAACCATTTTATACAGAATTAAGTTTTCACCATGGAATATTACTGAACACATACTTACTTTTGGTGCATGTGTCCAATCCTCCATCACCTACCACAGATATGCTTCAGGCATAAAAAAGCACCAGGAACAGGACTTCTAACCAAAGCAGAGAAAGTACCAGAAAGATCCTTTAACAGGAATAGACAGGAACCAGCATAAAGTGAGATTTAATTGTGAGGCCATGCCCACAGATACCCACAGAAAAACATCTTTTTCTTCAAGGACACATTCTTTCTCATCATAAACTTCCAGTGTCTCCAAGCGTGACTTACCAAAACCTCAGATGCTGGGAGCCTTTCTGCTTTTATATTTTTCTTTTTTTTAAAGAAGTGAAAACAAAAGAAATCCAAGCTACATAGACAAGCAGGACAATTTAATTCACAGCAGCACAAGCTGTATCACTTAGTCAAAGGAATGTTCTAAACACCTGTTTATGAGCAAAACCAGTCATAAAAACAGCTGTTAGCAGCAAACAGAAGCTAACAACAACAATTTCCCATCCTTTTCCAGACACATAATGACATTTAAATCACATAGCATCACAGAAGAATTGAAAAGAGCTGATGGTAATTGACGTAATTACTTGTATGCATTTCTCCACTACATAGTGTTGTGCTGTAAACCCAAGCATGTTAAAAGTAAACAGAGCTTTTGAAATCCTAAAACAAGAATACAACATTCCCTGCTGGATCCTTTTAACTTGTAGGTGTAAAGAAAACAACTACTTCAAAGTTTTAGACTTCAAAATGCATAATTTAAACCTCAGGCAGACACTGAAAAATTAAAACTTTGCCAGTTCCTTTTGGTTAAATAGGTTCAGATCAGAGCGGAGATGATACACAAACAGGTAATGAATGTTTATGTGATTAAAGATGAAGACAAAAAGAAAAAGAAACCACTAGGGAAAATATGCATAGTTGTATTTTTCTTCTTTCTTTCAAAAGAACCAAATCTTTCACCTGCAGATCTTTGATGGATCAGAGCAGGGGAAAAACACATCAGTGAATGTAAATCGCAGAAAACTCTCCTTGAGTATGTATTAGCATCAGCAAAACCATAAGGGAAGCAATGAATAACAACATACTGAAGACTTCCTCTCAGAGGGGACTGCTGTTTAGGAAGGCTCCAAAAAACCTAAATGACAACAGATTTTAATAATAAATATTTGAATCCTATGTATCAGCCACATACATGGACTTTGAAGTGGTGTTACAGGTTGGGAACAGGAAAGTAGCTCTACAGTCTAATGTGTCTCTAGTCACATACAGATCTGTGGGAAAACTGTGACACAATGTGGAAAAAAAGTCTCTTATAAATACAGGTAAAGCATCCATTGAAGAAAATCAGGAGGAAAAGCCACCCATGTCCCATATAAATAATAAATGCATCACTCTTCCTAATGAAACTCAACAGGTTAAATGATGAGCCCAGGTGGAGGATTGATATCAATAGAATATCCTAGAAGAAGCATGGAAGAATGTAGAGAGGAGACAGCATCCTCCATAGACAAAGAAAGAAGGTTCTAAAGCTATCAGTTCTCCCGTACATTGAAACTTTCTAACAACCATTTCTCAAGAGATTTCTTTTTGACTCTCCATTTGAAAACATTTTTGGATTCAAAATAAAATTAATAGGTGGCAGTGGGAAAAAGCCTACTGGCCCAGAGTGTAATGAAAAAAACTAAAAAACCCCAACCCTACCACCCCCAAGACATTTTACTTTGGCACAGCTTTTACCAATACTCCAGACAAGGCAGAAGGATGCTGTGGCTGTATCCAGAACCACAACTGATGACAGATGGGAGGTATCTCATAAGTACTGTTTAAAGATTAAAACAACTGGGTATTTTATTTCTCTACATTGCTCAACCTGAGCTGCATATTAGTAGCTTTCAGTAATTAATCCTTCCTTCTTGTTCTCTTTGTTAGCAATTTATTGGGACAGCACACAGGCTGAGATAACTTTTATATATCAGATGGCATGTCACACAGATAATCAAATAGTGTGTTCTCTGCTCATCTGTGAAATAGCCTTTCTATTAAGCACAAACAGAGGAAGCCCAAGTGATGTGGAAGCTACACTAACTGGGCACTGATTTTTGCTCCACAAGCACAGTACCTGATGTTTAGAAGGAAGGGAACAAGGCCACATGCCTCTAAAAACCCTTGCAGGTTTTAGTCTCATGTCACATACATATGGCTATTGAAATAACACGAAGAAAATCATGGAAAGCTGCAAGGAGTGGAGTGCAACGAATCAAGGATTAGGGAAGGGGGACATACAGAATTTACATGATTAAACACTTAACTTAAACTGCATCTTAACTTAGCTGCTGTAGTGTTTCTGGATCAATTGCAAGATAAGATAATTAGAACTGACAAAATAATGGGGGTTTAAATAAAGAATGTCTTCCTCCAAAAAAGTCAGAAAAGCACATTTTCTTCTGCAGAAGGATTGTAACAATCTGTATTTCCCCAGATTAAAAAATGCTTATCTTCCAAGATGACCTCATGACCTATATCCCAGACAATTTTAAAGTACTTTTAACTCTACAGTGTAAGGATAGCTCATTTTTCCTACTTACTATTCAGCCTAAGATATACTTCAGACCTTTCCTAATATAATGTAACATAGTCAAAATCAAATTTATCTATCCAGCACTGGAGCAGCTAAATCCTGTTCCAGTTAAATCCCAGCCAACAATCAAGTACCACAAGCTGCTTGCTCACTCCTGCTCTCACTTTGTGGGATAGAGAAGAGAGTCAGAAAAAGGTAAAGTGCATGGGTGGAGGTAAGAGCAGCTTAATAACTGAGCAAAGTAAAATACTATGATAAAAGGGAAAATATAGAGGAGAACAAAATCCCCAAAACCCCAATAACATTGGGGCTCACAACTCTAACCCACTGCTCACCACCCACTGACTGATTCCCAACCAGGCCCCCAGCAGCATCTGGCCCCTCCCAGCCAAGTCTCCCAAGTTTAAATACTGAGTGTGATGACCCATGGTATGGAACATTGCTTTGGGCAGTTCAGGTCAGCTGTCCTGAACACGTCCTGGCATCTTGTGCACTGCCTTGCTGGCAGAGACCAGGAAACTGAGAAGTCCTTGACAGTAACAACTAAACCCTGCACAGCAGCAACTAAAACCATCAACGTGGTATTGACACCATTCTCATACCAAATCCAAAACACAGCTCTGTACCAGTTACTAGGAAGAAAACTGACTCTATCCCAGCTAAGATCAGGACAATATCAAAAGTCAAATCAACATTCCCACCTGCCTCTGTCTTAACCTCTCATGAAAGCAATTCGTACTAGTGAAATAACCTGATCTCCATGCATTACAGTCTTGGTTATCAAGTGCATATTTGCAGTAGAAGCTCTGTTTATTTTAATACAGAGTCAGTTTGCATACACAACAAACCTACTGTTTAAGAATAGTAGGCAAGGACACATCATTTCTTCAAAAAATCCATTGTTCTACAGCCAGGAAAAATAAGAAAAAGATGGATTAACTTTCTAATGATTTGTTCAAGCTTTTCATAATTTGGTTTCAAGGGGTCTTCCTGATGTTCAGCAGTGTCCATCACCTTATTGTGTCACTGAAATCCACATCCTTGGCAATTCTCAAGGCTTAGAACTGTGAAGTCTTAGAACTGTGACATTCTAAATCAAAGATCAATTTTTACCATTTTGAAATCAAATTGTTTGTTCCTAGCAGTTTACAAGCAGAGTAAAATAAAACTGAGAAGCTATGGCTCATGCTATTCTCTGTTAACAGCAAGTCTGTAAATTAGAACTACATAAAAATGTAAGGACAATATAGTAAAACTCCTACTTTTTCATAAAAAAAACCCAAACAAGCAAAATAAATTAAAAAAAAAAAAACCACCAGAAAACACTTTGAGGTTTGTTTTAAAGCTTTCAAAAATGTTCTGGGTAGTAAGGCAAATAGTTTATGGGCAGCACCTTCAATCATCAGAAGATCTTCCATGTGTCCAGCATCACAATCTTACACTGAGATACTGATATAAGAAATAGGCAAAGACACAAGAAGCAGTACTAAACAGCACTATACACTACTACACTATACCCTAAAATTATAGTATACTACTGTGGAATAGCAATGCTGACTGCTGTCAAATATAAAAGCAGTATAATTTTTAAAAGCGCAATACAGAAAGTGAATCTATCCTGCATAAGCATGCTGCTGTCTTTTACAAGAGATTTGATGGGCCACAGACAAAACCATAAAAACACAACCAACACCACCTGTAGGCTCTCTTGTGTAAGTTCAGGAAATCCTAATTAAAAAATTCTAGGCTATATATACTTAGATGTTCATAATTTTAAACTTTTCCTAGAATTTTGTGATATGAATGAAACAGGCAATCAGAAAAAGTGGTAAGGTTGTAAGTAAAACTACAGCAGACATAGACAGCCTGTTCTACTACTACTTATGGCTTAATGCACACACAAAAGCCAAGATGCACTCCATTCTTGATTTTTTCTCATAAGCCATCCAAAATATCATAAAGACAATAATCGCAAATCGCCCACCTCTTTTGACTTTGTTGTTACAAAGTTTTCCTGAGTAAGTAACTCTCCTAAAGTTCCCATTTTAAGACCAGCTTCAGACCAGCTATTGACTAACAAAACAGCACTCCTTGCTTTCTGCACAACACAACCTGACTGAATCCCTGAGCCTACAGAAGCACTTGAACACTTTTTCAGCAAGATCAGTGCATGATACTTCTCGATGCTGTTAAGAACCCATGTTGGTGTTTATACACCTTCACACAAATAAACAAAAATCTAGTATCCAGCAGGGGAGTGTCCCTCATGGATACAGGGCAGGATGATCTTTTGCATCATTTGTCTTCTCAGTAAAAAGACATATTGCTGTAAAAGTAATCAATCCACAGAGACACACAGCAGTATTTGTAAGAGAGTGCACCAATCACGTGTAACTGAAACACTTCAGGGAGGACTGCATAAAAGAAAAATCAAAGTGCTTTGAAGAGAACTATCTCCTCCCCACCACCATGAAATCTCACATCAGTAGCAATCATCTCTGCTTTAAAATTATAAATATGCTTAGAAGCAAAGATTAGTTTCAGTTAATTTCCACTCTCAGTTATTTACTAACACTCAAATCATCAATAAAAATTTGTAACTTTATAAAACCATCTCTTAGAAAACTTCAAAAAACACTAAAAAAAAAGTAGCTGCCTTCATTTTATGAAATGAGAAACTGAAGTGTTAAGGTGCATGTAAATCATAAAATACCGCCTGAGCTAAACTGAATTCAGCTGCTTTGTTTCCTGACATTTTTCCCCAAGCATCAATGTGTCTATCCCCCTGGGAGTGTAATTCTGAGAGTTCTCCCAAATGACTCTGCTTTTCAGAAAGAGAAAAAAGCTATCCAAAACTTCATTTTTCCACAGAAACAAGGACAGTGATCTAGGAAATAGGTTTAGGAAACAACAAGTACTTGTTGATTGTTTACTAACAATGAGAATCGTCAGCCACATGAATGTTCAGAAGAATACATAACGTAATGAGAAAGCTGTGCCCAGTCTATGGAAGCCATTCAGAAGTTCATGCACATCAGTCTGCTGAGCTTAATCAACAGCTCTGCACTGGGACACACTTTGAAGGAAAGGAAAAAAGCAGGAACAAAGGGAAAAAAACACAAAATTATCAAGTATAAGAAACTATCTATTGGTGGAAACTGAAACCAAAGCCAAAGTGACTTTCAGCAACAGGAAGATACATTCAGTTGGATTAGAATGAAGAATGGGACAAAAGGACAGAAATTTATCAAATCTCAGTAAAGTGCCAACTGAGATTAATTTTAATAATTAAGAAAAAAAAAAGGGAGGGCAGATAAGAGGACCTGAATGTTACATTAGAGTAAAAGAGTAAAAGCTGTCACGTGTTCTGCAGCACACAGGCAGTGGGTGGTGGCAAGCAAAGACAGTATCTGTTTAATTGTGTTAGCACTGCCCAGTAGTGGAGCTCTTTTCACACTCTAAAGTGCCAAATGGTGGTTCGCAAGTGTTAGAAATATAATGATCAAAGGCTGATTAGGAACACTGCAAAACAACAATGAGAATTACTGAGCACAAATCACTATGACAAAGTTCCAAGTGACAAAAGAAGTTGCACCACATGATAATGGAACCTGCTTTGGAGGAGACTGGTGGGAAGGACAAAAATTGAAAACAACTAAAGCATGGATGAAAAGGCCAATTACCTGGCACGACTGAAATGTTCAAATCGAGACAGTCCTCCTCAGGACTGGTCCCCAATCACACCTGCTTAAGTCAATACCTTAAAAAATGCTCATTGTCCCTGGTGCTAGTTGTGTTCAAAAGGAAACGGACTTCAAGCATTTACAGTAGCAGCTAGATCATCCGGTAAAGGTGGAGGATAGCAAAGAATAAGCACTCAAAGTGAACGTTACAAAAAACTAGAAATGGGACTGTAATGAACACCTGTTTATAAAAGGAAATTTGAGAGGTTTTACCCTCTAATAGCTTTTATTCCCTAGAACTTCAAACTCAATACCTGTAAGAAACTCAGAAACTAACTTGGCTAAACTACATATTTGAGGGGAAGGTGCAGCAGAATATTAAGACTTCAATTTCCACTAAAAAAACTGACTTTAAGTACCAAATTTATTGTAAACAATGCAATAAGGCTGGGGAGAAAAAGGACATCATATGAGCCCATCCTACTACTCAGTTTTTCACCTGATTGGCTTTTGGGATGTTTTGGTTAATAATTATTTTGCTCCAGTTGAAAATGATTGCTTCCTCTCTATCAAACCTGGACCAGGTGTTTATTCCTTCAGCCTAGCACATCTATTAGCTTCATCTTCATGTCATATTGGTCATTCAGACATTAGTTGCCTGTTGGAAAAGTACATTTTTACAGAAAAGCTCTCATCTAGAGTTTGTTCAGTTTTGCACTGTCTGTCACACCAGAACATTGTAGCTGCATCCTCAATCTATACCAGAAAGGTATCATCCAATTTTTGTGAGAAGTTACTGGTATCAATAAGAACATAAACGGCTAATCAAGCAGAGGCTTGAAGAGGTAGCACCATACCCCAGAGAACACCAAGAAGATTGAGGACCACTTGTAACTATAAACAGCTGACTTGGATTGTCTCTTGGAGGGGTACCTCAAAAGTGTGTGTGAATGAGGAAAGTGTGCTACCTTTCTACAAGATGTGAAAACTACAAGTTGTCACCACAAAGAATTGATCAGTTACTAATTATCAGGGTGCTGACAGCAGAAAACTCCCATCTGGTTTAGATAAACTCCAGCAAAAGAAAGCTTTGTCCAAATGCTCTGACGGAAAAAATTGGAAATTTCAAAAATGTTAAGCACAACATTGAAGAGAAAGGACAAGGTAGGCCTAATAGTCAAAGCAATAAAATACATTAAAAACATCCATCATTCCAATCTTTATTCTAGGCAAGTTGTGCTCTAAAAATAAAAACCAATATGCTTCACCTTTAGCCAAAAGTCCTGAGGAAAAACTATTTTAACTTTTGTGTCTGCCCACTCAGTTTGGTAGCAGGCACATGGCTATGATGGATTCTTTCTCCATTGCCTTAGAAGGGGGCAAGACATGAATGTATCATGAGAGCCTCACTCTTCTGCAAGCACTCCTGCAGTTCAAGAAAGCAAGCAGCCCAGCAGTATGGAAAACTCCTGTCCTTCTGCAAGCATCCAAACTGCCTTAAGAGTAAGCACAATACAAACACTCAAGCCTGTCAATCCTGCACCTTCAGCAAGAACTCCCTCATTTTAAGCAATCTCAATTAAAGAAAATTCAAATTAATTTATTTCTGTACCATGCCGTTTTGACCTCATTTAGGCCTCAGACCTCACAGTAGTCCACAGCAAAATGCCAAGGTGGCAGCAGTACTGGTCACTACGTTTTGGATACTGGTGCCTTCAATACTGAAGAAGTGCCAGTTCTACAAAGGGTCATGCCCTGGACAGGATAGATCACAGAGGCTCCAAAATGGAAGTCTTACAGAGGGACTTACAGAGGCACCATAGCAGCAAACAGACATAGGTTTCTCTCTTCAACATACAAAGTGTCTTTCCCGTGCAGGTAATGTAGTTTTTGGCACAGGTGGGACTAGGTTTTGATTTAAACTGAACTGTTTCTGAATTTGGTGAAAGGCTTGTTTCTGCTATGAATAATGTACAGAGAAGTATAATGGTTGTATATATTATAAACCTGCTAAAAGTTAAAACACTATGCTTTTTTTCCCAGCATTATGGAACCTGTCTCCCCTGGACATTCTGGACCTGCGGAATACAGACAGATATTACCTAAAACTAACGGTTGCTTTCTACACCTGATAAAATGTGGGTGAAATTTCAGAGAAAGAACCAGCAGCAGTTACAGAAGCTGATGAGTTCTGTGCCTGAGTCTTTCAAGCCCCCTCTGCCTCATCAGAATTATCTTGAACATTACAGGGTGACACTTAAAGCACTTCCTGACAAGAAGATTCGCTACTTGCAAGACATAAACGGTGTTTAAACACCAGAAGGGCACACCACTCATAACCCAGGATTCACTTATTCATTCACTATTACTCAAAGATCACAAATTACAGTTTAATACCATCATCAAAAAGAATTACTACCTTTCTTTCTGTCAGCAAACCCTGAACCCTGACAGAAAATGTCTGATTTCCAGGTGCTTACCATTATAGCTACACCACTGAAGTGATAAGGAAGTCAAAAGTGACTGAATACAGAGACTTAGGTTGACCTGCCCTTTCATATCTTAATGCAGGCTTCTTTTTAACAAACCCATAACAGCACTCACATCTATCATTAACACTGCTAAACTGCAATTAGAGCTGGCAAGTACCTAGTTCAGAGAGAGCAGCAAGCAGCAGGTGTCCCACCAAGTGATGCCATGTTCCCGCCTTCCCTTCAAATAGTCTTTGCTACAGAAGCTCCTGGCATTTTTGGGCAGGAGAAAAGTTCTCACACAATTTTCTGTAGCTTCAGGGAAGCTATACATACAGCCATACCAGCAAGGAGACCACAATTTCTAGTTCGATATGTTTCCTGACAGCATTTCTGCAGCCTTTACAGCCCTTACTATTAAGGTCTTGTAACTTAAGGGAGGTAAATGCCACTCATTCATTTACATATGAAATCACCAACTTTGAACAAGGTCAGTCCCAGGAGAGCCAGGAATGGATTGATACATTTTTCTAGGCAGAATGAGTACTATGATGATATGCACTGACCTCCTGCACAAAACAGGACACAGCACTTCAGCCAGTAATTTCAACACTCAGACCATAACTTCAGTTAGAACTAGAGCTTATCTTTTAGAGAGACATTCAGCCCTGATTTAGAGACTCCAGGTGATGGAAAATCTTCCATCCAACTAAAAAAATTGTTCCAGTGATTAATTACCCACACTTAGAGATGGGTTCCTTATTTTAGGTCTCAATTTGCCTAGCTTTCACTTTCAGTCATCAATTCTCATTACACATTTTCTGCTCCAAAAAGATTAAGTAGCAGTCTACAATCAGAGATCTCTTCCCTGAAGAAGTATCTGTAGGCTGCCTTCAATTCCCCTCTTAACCTTCACTTCTATAAACTCTGTAGAGTGAGTTTGCTTGTCTCTACTCAAGTTATGACACTTCTAAAGTATACCTCCTTAGGAAGTAAGATATCACATCATTTTTATAGCCTCATTCTCAACACTTCCAAGTTTACTAGGAAATGCTACTTTTGATGCTAAGGAAAAAACCTTAAATCCTTACTTTTTTAAGAGTCTCCAATGTCACATCCAAGGCAATTCCAATGCATGAATATTCCTCTACTTGTACAGCCCAGGTTTCTCAGCTAAGAATTAGAGGAAGCATATGCTTAACTGGCTAAAAAGTTTCTCAGCACCCTTTTCAGAGCTACTGCTTCCAAAGTAAGAAATGTTCTTTGTTACTAGGAGCAGGAATTTGCCACAGGCTGTATTAAGAAATCAATTACCCAAAGGAGCCCACCTCACCAGCTATTAAAAAAAAATATTTAAATCAAAGCTGATTGATTTTCCCACACCACTATTTGTCTCTTCATTACCTTTCTGGTAATTTTAACAGCTGTGTCCTTTATCTGCTGGTAACATTACACCCATTAACTCTTTCCATGCTCTTGATCAAATAATGAGGTGCATGCATGGCACACATCATCCCCAGTGCCATCTTTCCCCTTCCTCAAGGGTGTCACTGCCACAGCAGTGAGGGCTTATTAACTGACACTGCCCTTTATTTTCCATTGTCTAGGCTTCACTAGAAATCCAAACTGATATATTACAGATCAATTTTTTCACCTTTAAAAATATTTTTGGAACAAATATTCATGTCTCAGAGGTTTAAGTACACAATTCACATGAATACAGTACACATTACACATTCAGGATACTCTATGATCACTGCCTCTGAACCATTTTGAGATAACAACTGGCACTTTTCCAAACACAGAGTAAGGAATTTGCTGATTACTATTCCTTTCTCTGCACTACCAGTGATCATTTTAGATATTTATCACTCACACTCCATAACGGAATATTTTTTTAATTAAATAAATCTTTCAGAATTTAAACTTATACACCATAGCCAAGTTTATGGTGAAGTATTTTTTACTGTGATTGTTTGATTTTGTGGTGCCTTTTTTTTTTGTTTTAAACAAATCCACGTGTAATTCCTATAGATTTCTTTTTCAATTGCTTGCACTCAATCCCCCAATTTTTATTTCCTTCCCCTCAACCCAACAAGACCATGCTCTGTAGCTCTATCTCAGCACATTTAAGCACCACACAGAAAGCCACAAGGACTTTCATACATTTCATTATGAACAATCAGTCTCAAATAACATTGTACTTCATCACCCTTGTATGTCCCAGGCACATAAAGTAAAGGAAAATGCAAATCATTTTTACAAATATATTCTTTCTATATAATAAGAAAGGATCCTGTATAGCCCAGATATATTTGGTTCAGAACTCAATACTGACAAATTCAACATTACCTCTTATCTTGTTTTGTCCAGAAAGAAATCCTTCAGTATCCAAGTCAGAAAGAGACCCAGAGAAACCAGTGCACATATAAAATATTCCTCTGTAAGGAAATTTTCCTCAAACACTATCAAGTTTAAACTACCTCATGCCTCTGGATTAAAGATCTTAATAACATTATCAAAAAGGCAAAAGGCCTCCAAAAAAAAATAGCTGGGATACAGGTCCAGTTAACAACAGATCACCAGTCTCTATACAACAAATCAGAAACTGCAAGTTATTCCCATTAAATACTCAAGACAGCTACAGAAAGTACTTGACTTCCAGATCCAAACTATCCTGTATTCCATTAGGCTGCTCTAGTCACAGCACCTGCAGAAAAGAAAGAACCCTTTCTCCCTGATGGTAGGGGCCTAATAAAGCTCTACAGGAAGAACTCCCAGAACCGAACCTAATTATTAAGCTCATCATTTGCAGAAAATAACAAAACACTCAACAAGAATAGCAGCTTACCACCCCAGGAAAGGGTGAGGGTAAGTACAGTTCCCTTTGGCAGCAAACAGATTCACACTGGAATTCACATTTAAGACATGTTTTTAAACTCAAGGAGACTTTCTGAAACCAGGTTATCTTATTTCCTTCAGGAAAAGCTTTAAAGCAAACAGAAGGCAATTCTGAAGTGTGATGGCCCATGATACACCAGAGCTCAGGCTACAGTGTCAGAATGATTCCTGCTGCCTTTACAATTTATGAACATAGGTTCACAGCCACAAATGCTGTTCACACACTGAAGAGGAGGGGCACTCCCTTATAGAGATGGATGAAATCAGTGTTTCATTTTCTCTCCCTTTTAGAAAGCTGACCTGATCCAGTAATATTGATCTTTTATATTTATCAATATTTTACAATGTTCACAGCTTACAAATTTTATTCTGTTAGTTTTCTTCCCTCCCTGTGTTAAATACAGCTTTACCTGCTTCTTGGTCACCTTCTCATTCCTTTTCCCTCCTTGTCTTCCTGCATTCATCCCCTTTATGTTCCACCACCTTTCTCACTATCAAGAACCATTTCCTTAGACTCTTTTCATCCTCATATACACATGCTACTTAGATGGGAACCACAGAGAAAGGAAAAATGCATTTCTTTAGAAACACTGTGAGTCAGCAGGGCTGGTAAAAAAAAATTACTTCCACTGATAACACGCCACAGGAATCTCTCAGGCTACTGTCTGTCCTAATGAAATGAGTAACACATGAAAAGGAAGGAGGAAGAGGCAGTTTAGACTTCATGCTCTCAGGTAGGGCTGCCTCTTCTAAAACAGCCCTCTGAAATATGTCATTTCAGGAGCCATGCAAAGAAAAAAACTGTTTCATCTGTGTGTCTCAAGTAAATCAGAAAGCTTCATGTGTGCTGGAAGAGCTGCAGTGGTGCCAGTCTGCACCCTGAGGCATAAGGAATGCAGAGCTCTGAGCACAAGCCCAGCTGTGCAGCCCTCCCACACCAATGTGAAGAAAATCCTCTCTGCTAAGTAAAAGTTATATAAATGAGAGAGCAGATAGCAATGAAACATCCAGCCAGGAAAGCAGGAGGGACCTGGAGAGCCTTAAACTGACTGGGAATTTTTTATAAGGTCAATTGAGAGGGCTGGAAGAGTAAATTCAGTTATGTTCAGGATAAGCAACCACAAATAAGTCTCAGAAGTGCAGCACTGAAGCTTAATAAAAGTAGCCTTAGACAATAAAAGCAAACACCAGGTTTCACCCATCTAGCATCCTAGGTTATTAATTATTTCTTCAAAGTTGCATCACAAGAAAGACCAGCATAGGCTAAAGCTCTGAATGCAAGAAGGCTTTAAAGCCCTACTAGCACTCCCTGGTTTGTCACTGTTCTTGAAAAACCCTCCTGCTCCTAGCATATGCTTTAAACCTGTCCCAGCCTTTCTGTTAATACACAATGGACAGCAAAACTTTCAGTCTAGAAGGCAAAATAGGGAAAATTTTAATTAAGGCAGGTGATTGATCCTGTCCAAACCAGGAATCATCAGCACACCCTCCTCAGAGACTTACTTTTACTTTAAATTCTTCAGGGAAAAACAGAAGGGGGAAAGCACTGTGCACAGGAGAAAAACCCCACACCTTCCCAGCAAAGCCAAGCCCACAGACTCCCCTCCAGCCCCACTGACCTGCAGCTGTACAGAGCCTGTCTGCCCACACCTCTTGCTCCCGGAGAGGAGAGCAGAGCCCCAGCAGGAGGCAGCCCCAGGGCAGCAGCCCTGGCACAGCTCTCCCCAGGTGCCTCAAATGGCCCCACACCAGCTGAGATCCAGCACTTCAGTGGCTGCACCTGCTGCCCCACTCCATCTGCTGCTTAACAGGAGAGAAGACTTTTCAAATGTGGTATTTTCTTGGGCTTTTAATAGCAGAGATACAATGAGCCAACAGACCTGGAGGAACAGGCCTCAGTCTGTAAAAGCAGTGGCAATGGCACGTGCTAGACAGTGGTGAGGTATTACTGCTGTCAAAGGTGAGGGGGGGAAAGACAGAATATCACAATGCAGAGACTGGTAGAGGCTCCCACAAGACAGTCACCTCCAAAGAAAAGCCAGCCCCTGGATGGCTGGGGACAGAAGGGGGCCATGCCATGAGGAGAAGGCCTTGGCTGGGCCATCACAGGACTTCAATCTCACTTTCCCAGCTGTTTGGGTCACAGCTCTGGGAAAGGAAATGCCCACACAGCTTCTGTCCCTATCACTATTGAGAGAGAATACTGTCTGCATGGTCTGGCCATGCAAAAATGGTACCAGGTTCCATCTGTCCCACCTTGCTGTCAAGGCATATCCCCATTCACCCAGAAGAGCTATGCCAGCACTGGTTTCCACCTCCCTCAGGGGATTCCGACTCGATTCAGGACTCGATACTTTCCTCACACCTTGGTAATATCTTAGGTGCAAACCAACTCCCAGATTCCTGCAGAAGGCCCAAAGTTTTATGAAGAACCTCAGGGAGGACTACAGCCCCCACCAAAGTCTGACTGCTGAGGATGCACAAAGTATGGGACAGGCTGGGCCGAGCTGAAGAATGAACAGCTTTTTGAGAACTCTAGTTAAAAAAAAAAAAAGGCCTTGAGATGGTCTATAGGAAAGCAGCGTCTGATGTCAAGTCACTGATGTATCAAACCCCAGTGGTATGAATTCAGAGCACTGCTAATCCAGGAATACTACCAGAGGATCCAAATAATGCCAAATAGGATGAGCATAATTTTGAGCACTGGCAATGGGGTTCAGTGATTACTGGTTCTGAAAGAAGGTACATACACAGGATTTGAATAACTTGGACTTACTTTATGGCTTTACAATATATATTTCATGCACAATTGGCAAATGCCCCTTATGATTTTAAGGGACTTGTAAATCCTTAGTGTAGATACAAATTTTAAGACAAATGTACTAAATAGGTGATGCATCTAGATAAAAAATGTTTCAAAACAGATGTTTCATGGTTCAAAGGGCATTTAAACAAAAAACTCAGTCTGATAACCAGGATAATGGCATCTTCAGGCCTCAAAATACGTGATGTAAGGCAAATGGTAATGCCTAAAGATGTACTGGCAAAGCTGAACTCCTGAAAACAGATTATCATAGACAATTCAATGTCTACGTGTTTTAAAGAAGATGACTCTGTGGAGTACTTAAATTTGTTGCTCATGACCTGTGTGTACTAATGTGAATTCTATGACTTCTGTGGTCATTGTCCCAGCACTTCGCAGGGCAGCTCACTTTCTCCAGGGAGGAGCTTGTACCACACTGACTGCTGTTTCCATGATTTTCAAATCAAACTAACAGTAAGTCTTCAACTTAGCATTTAAGACTACCTCTGAAGCATAACATCTGAATTAGAGGTTTGCTATTAGTCACATAGTCCCATCGGAGTGACAGTTAACAATTCAATTACCAAACCTCAAGATCTCTTTCTAGCAATACTTTCCATAGAATCCCACTAGCAGTGATTCACATCCTTCCTAGTCCTTCTCAGTTTGTGACTAACACTGAAATACTGAAGTACAGGCTTACAAGCAAAATTGTCCACTCAATTTGTATGCCCTTCTAATGCAGGGACACAGTCAAGTCTGCAGTATGAGACAGAAGTCTATCCTCAGTGCTTCTTCAGACTAGCCTGGATTATCAAAACTGGTATTTAGTTTTTGACATATATAGCTTTAGGAGTGTGGAACACAGAAAATCTCCTGACAAAGATGGGAGCTGGAAAACCAACCCCACATTTTGGAAAATGTTGATTCCCTGTCAGATCCCCTCTCTAGGTGGAATATTGTTGCATTTTATTTTTAATTTATTCAACATCCTCTAGGTGCTGTAAATGGAAGATTAGATGGTTGTAATTTAAATATTCAGTGTCAGTATAAAACAAACAGCCAGATTCCTCCTGAGATTAAATATTTCTTAGCAGCGGTAGTTCAGCCTGTGGATTATTTTTTCCATGTTAATATAAAGGGGAAGATGCTAGCAGATATCACAGTTCAGTGTTTAGCAAGCAACAGAGTGCCAAGAGTTGTCACTAGATGAACTATTATAATGAGTGAAGAAAGAAATGCTAGATCTGTTAAGTGGCAAGGGGATGCTTGTGGGCTTTTGCTCTGCAGAAGGCAGACAATTGGTTCAATTTAGCACTAGCTGCTCTGAAACTTTCTGTCCAAAAAAACCTTGAGAATTCTTGGCTTGGAAGAAATATCAACAAAAAACCAATTAGCAGCAAAATTGTACTTCCCCAACTGGATCCCTTTTGGATCAAAATTAATCAAATTCATAGGATTAAACTCTCATGACTCAAAAAGCAGGAATTTGACAGTAGGATCAAAAACATACAGTACATTGAGGGAACTAATTCTCTTTGTAGGGAGGCTGGAGAGAAGAGCTTTTGCGTAACAGGATACTTCTACGTTCTTTCTTCTTGCCTTTTTAAATCCATATGTCAAAAGTTAAATACCAGTTTCAAAAATCTGAGCCTATCTAAGAAACATCAAGGACAGTCTTCTGTTTCACACATCAGATTTGACTTTAGAAGGTCATAAAGATTGAGCAGACAAATCTGCTCATGAAATCTGTACTTCCTGCAATTAAAATCCTCCAGAATAGTCCAGTAACAAAAAAAAATAGTGGCCAGAACCACAAAACAGCAGGCACAGTCTTGATGGTGTTACTGGTCCAGGGTAAACCTGCTTGAAAAGTGGAAGTGTAGAGCACAGTGTGGTATTTCTGAACACACAGGGTTCAGCTGGCAGCCTGAGCTCGGGTGTGAGTGCTGGCCCTCTGCAGGGGTGTGGCAGCTCTATGGCCAGTGAAGGAATAACACCAGAAAGAACAGAAAAATTAAATGGACTCCTAAGTCCCTCCTGTAAAGCAAGCTAAGTCTTTGCTTGTTAGTACTAAAGAGGAAAATCTCCTTTGAAATGACTGAAAGCAAAGGCTTGGGGAAAGGGCAACAGATACCAGCAGTCATTGCACTGCTGATGACAGGGTATGGAGAACAGCAAGGATCCTGGATAACTCGGCTGGTGGAGTCACATTTGCACTTATTTTTACTGGAAATCCAAAGCCCTTGTCTTTTCATGTGACTTGATGTACCTCCTGTACCTGCATTTAGTTGCCTGCATCAGCACCCCAACTTTTGTCTCAAGCTGCGCAACAGCTGTAGAAGTTAAATTTCACTGACACTGTCTAATTTATATCTTTTCCTCATGAAAAAGCAGCTGAAGCCATGGAAGATACAGAGTGCCATGGAGAAGGAAAAATTCAGCGAGCAATGCTAGGCACAGATTTTTAAACCTGTTGCTTATTTGTATCTAAGCAAAAAAATACTTGCTCCTGTTGAAAATCTCTCTGCATTAGCACTCACATTTTTGGCAGTGGTTTTGGTGAAAGTAGAAACACAATCTTAGACCTGCCTTGAAAAGACAAGGCATGCAAGCTCAGCTGACTTGTTCTAGCTATTTACAAAGCAGTTAAAATGGCTTCTTTCTTCTGTACCCTTGGCATGAACAAATCAATAAAAACATAAAAAGATTAGAGTGAAAGAAAAAATGACTGACTGGTAAGATAAATAGATTCTGTAAAGACACAAAACCGTGCAGAACCATTAAGGCCCATACGCCCATTGACAGATGCACTCAGTGAACATACACTGTGCAAGAGTGCTCAGCAATTGCAGCTGAGAAATTCTAAAGACAGAGGCTCTCCCAGAAGTCAGGAGGTAAAGAAAAATAGCTCCAATCTATAACACAAACTTACATGCACACACACGCTGTGTTTTTGAGCATGATTTCCTCTTTTATATTCCAAGGCTTGGATGTTGCTTTGTATGTTCAGATCAAAAGAAGCAGCTGTCAGAGCTCTGGTATTGTTTGGGGTTATTTATAGAAGGGCAGAAAACAATTATTCTCAAGGTACATGAGGGCTCCAAAACAAACAGGTTAAGACCAAGCTGAAAGAATTTGGAAGTCAATTTGCCACATGTTACATATTACGCACCCAGATCAGAAGTGCAAGTCCTCATTCTCTCTCTGCTTTGTCTTCAGAATATTTGTTCACTTAAAAAAATAAAATAAATATTCTATTCTCATGAACAGATGACCCTCCCTTCTCATATATTTCCCACTGCTGTGAAAAAATGACTGCACTCTACTTTTAGACATCTAAAATCGACCCTGTCAAAACTACAATTTCTTTCATTATTTTTGGATCTTTCACCCTCACTTGTTATTTAAAACTGGTCTCTTTTCAATCTCTTTCTATCCCCTCACATATAATTTATTCTCGTCCAATAAAAACTATTCTTCATTTCCTCCATGCCTTTTTTACCTAGCTAACATACCACATTTTTTCAAATCTCATCCAAGAACTTATTTCATTTCTTTTATATGGAATGCACATTACAATTCTTTTCCTGATAATACTTGTCTTTGGGCTTCTGACTCAAATTCAAAAGGAATATTTCCTTCTTACTTCAGTAAGAAACAGAATCATATTCCAATTACATGTGTGTCACCAGGCCTTGTATGTACATACATCTCACTCTCTGTAAGTTTATATGAAATGAAATGCCAGGAGACACAGATAAAACCAGAAAAATTCTGATCATATGTATGGAGCTGATCATCACATGAACACTCCTGTACAACATGAAGATGCCTATGACATAATTGCATAATTAGAAATAAATTTCAGTAACAATCCACTTTGGTTTCATCTCAGATTCCAAAACAAGAATCTCATCAAAGCTAAGTTTAATGCCAGCAGTGTTTCCCTGACATTCTGCCACTTACCAAGGTAAACCACAGGAGCCACAGCTCTAGACATTTCCATGAGTGCAAAGAGAAAGCCATGTCAATAGGCACAGCTTCAGTCACAGCTGTAATGACATTTTCCAGTGCATGGGCCAAAGGGAAAACACACTGACATAAAACTCATCACAACATTAACAGGGTGAACAGATCATACTGTCATGGCACAAAGTCAGCATCATCTCTTTGCTTTTATCTAAAGAATCAATCATTCTTTTAGCACACAAGCAAATTTTAGCTTTAGTATTTCTCCCTACAGCAACTAAGAGATTGCCATGTCTGTAAGGTAGCTATCTAGTTCTGGTGTATAGTAATGAAAGAAGCAAAACATAACCTATGGAGAGTATCATAAAGCAGGTAACCTGTTACCCAGCCTGCAGATACTGCAGCCATCCAGAGAGAGATATGCAATTATGTGCAAGCCAGTATAATTTCTTAATGTCAACCTCATCATTCTGGCCTAATTATTCTGTCTTTTTTATGGAAATTATGACTGAATGTGAAGTACAGTGCATAAATACCAAGCCTATAAACTCTTACATACTAACCACATTTACAGCAGTCCAGTTATTGCTGATGCAGGAGACTGAACATTTGTTTCACTGTTGTTTAAGAATCAGATTCATCATTTCACACTGTTTCTGAAGATGAAGGCACTGATGTAAGAAACACAGTTATCTCCCTCAATGTGCTTTAATGTGGATAGAACATTGCACACACTTATTTTTGTAAATATTTCCTTAACTTCCTGCTCATTTAAGTTTGTTTTCTTTATTGCAGTTTAATCTGGCCTTTTTATTCCCATTGGGGTGGTATTTTTCATTGAATTGATGGTATATCTATCTAAATAACAACATCTAAAATTACACATATGCCATGGATTTGATTTCTTTGATTTCTTTCAGGAAACTAATTACCACACATAAAAGAGAAAAATTTGCTTGCTGTGATTCCACCAAAATGAACCAGCTGGACAATGTGGCCTTTAACATTTTGAAAAATTTTTCATCATCCTGCCACTTATTACTGTAATGTTGTGGGTAATAAACAGAAATTCACAATTCTTTCATAGGCACTAAATATGTTTGCACAATACCTTTGTACTTATGATATTAAAGCCACTATAGACATTGATGAGTTCAGTTTCTAAAGCCTTCTGGCAAGAAGGTCACTAATATTAGCTGCACACCACTGAAAAGATGAAATTCTGGTAAATAAATTACTTGCCCAGAGTCCTGATACTGCAGAGTTATATAGAGATGATGATTATTATTATTATTACTATTATTATCTGGGGACTCTGAGGTGATGCTGATTTAAGAAGCCTCTATCAGGCAATGTTCCTGATAATCACCAGGAGGTGCAGGTAGCTCCAAATTGCTCACTGGAGGAGGCTGGGTTAGCTTCCAGCTTCAAACCACTCTCTGGAAGAATTTAGTCCTCTTCACTAACTAAAGAGAGACTAGTGTCTACATACTAAATGCTGCTTAATTTAATCATTAGTCTAAATATGAATACCCATACACTCCCTCTATGCCTTTTATTCTTGAACACATTTGGACAATAAAATCTTCAGAGCAGATTCTGTCCCCAAGCCATCCTGTAAAGTAGTACTATCACGTGCTGTGAGGGCACCAACAGGAAGTTTTTATCAAAGCAAGGACAGACTACCTGCCTACTATGTCAACACACTGGTATTCTCTGATATTAGGTAGCAACCAGGCTATGGATGTAAATTAGTTCACCTTCCAAAACTGCCTTATCCTTTTCAAATACAAGTATTCTGGTCTCTCTTGCCTGGGAACACAGAAGAGCTGGCCACAGCAGAAGGCTGTGGAACTGAGGCAGGAATGGGGATGCTAGGCCCGTCTCTAGCCACTGTGGAAATCCTTGAAGCTATAGATAGAATTCTCAGTACTCAAAGACAGTAAGTTTGAAGTTTGGACCAGCCAAACAGTGGGGCAGTGGACTGGTGATTGAAGTGATTTAGGAACATCTGTCTCTCTACATCAACAGTTGCACGGCACAATGAACCTTTATGACCTGTTCACTAATAGTATTCTTATAAACTAACAGTAAGCAGAACAATGTGCAACACCTGATCTTCCATTGTGAGATTTTCTACACTCAATAAGAATTGACTCAAACTTCCCTACAGTCTCTGATGCTTAGAAATTAGGATTTGAGTTTGTTTCACCTCTGTGTTTGCAGCCAGAGAAATTGTACACCAGTGGTTTTGTTAGTACTTCAGATAATTTTCTTCAGAAAGTGCTGATTTTAAAATGTGGTCTCAATGCTCTTGGGAAATTTCTTCCTAGATTTTCCTCTGCCCTTGCAAAATCTGTACAGGATTTACACTGGATCTACTGCAGTTTCAAAAGACTAACTGCTGCTTAGAAGCAAAAGGTCTGAAACTATTGTCACATGAGACTGAATGTGAGGTTTATTTCAGTAGTGATGCAATTAACAGTGTTCACATTTCATGGGTAGTGTTTTATCCCTAACTGATCCATTTCAGGTATACTTGTAGTTAGCAGCACTTGTAGATAGCACCTTTTTCCAATCATTATGTAGCCTGCAGGTTTCCAAAAAGTGCACTGGCAATAAATTCAGTCACATATCCTTCTCGCAAAAGTAGAAGTTGGATCCCTCCATATGCTATGGGTGTAGTAAGAAAACAAGAGTGAGTAAGAATGCATAATATTTCTTTTTGCTCATGTTTCCCTCTCTATTAAAACTTGTAGTGTATCACCAGGGTCAAATGGCTGCAACAAAGCTTTCCATCACAGTCAGAAGTGCTTGAACAATGGTACCATACTAGGGCAGGTTTGAAAGCCCATAATATCACTGCTACTGCTTCTGCACATTTTGTCCTTCACTAATTCCATGGTGACAGTAATTCCACCATTACTGCAGCCTCGCAAGTATTGAATCATCAGCATCAGTATAATACTCTAAAGAAAAAAAATGCTTAAGAACTCTTCAGAATTTTAGGCTCAAATCTTAACTCACTATGAAACAGAATCAAATATTCTTTCAGTAGTGTGATCAAAAAAGAGATGCCAAAATAAAGCAATGCCTTTGCCCATTTTCAGATTAACTTACTGTTCCTCCACAAAAAAAAGAGAAGGGAAGTGGGTTAAAATATTTTACTACACATCCCTCCTTGATTTTATCAGAACTGCAGTTCTACAGGTATCTCTAAGTTTTTGTATACTCCCAAAGCTCTCAGGAAAGTGATGTTTCTGTTACATTTCTGGTTCAGTCAGAAAAAGCAAAAGCAGAAATCTTACATGAAAATGTGTTCATGTTTACCCATGGAGTCTCAACATGATACAGGTCCCCAGAGGTAAATCTGTAATACATTAAAACACACAGTTTTGCATTCAAAGCTGAGTGACTGAGATCCTCAGGCTTCTCAGACCTAAATCATTCAGATCATGGTGTTTGAATTAGGCAGCAACTTTCCCAACATGAAGACATATCTGTACCAAGAACTTGGATTTACTTAATTTACTTCATGACAGCAAAAAATATACAGGACCTCTCATTTGTCATAATTTCAGTTCTGAAAAATTCCCCATAGTATTTGGGAGTAGATCTCTTAAGGCCTTAAGATTTGATTCTTCACAAATGCTGAACATCTAAAATCTGTGAAATTTGACAGCGGTTGACTATGCTCAGTACCTCTGCAAAATAGAGCTAAAGTAGAAAATCATCTTAATAACCTCCTAATGGACAACTGAAAACCATCGTTTCAGCAATCAGAATGACAGAAAGCTGACTCTTTTCCCCTTACAGTACAGAAATAATTGATATTTGAAAACTATAAAAAGTGATGCAAGGAAGAGTAATAGATTTGTATTTTAACTCCATTTGAGCGAATTGGAATAAAAGGGTTTGCTTGGAAGGACAAAGCAGAAAAGAACCTCTCTCAAAATAAGGAAGAAATATTTCCTTATGATGCATCAAAGTTTACCTGAAACAGGAAAGTATCTTTTACTTTTCCCTTTTCTATTACCCATAGTGAGGGAGGTAGCTGGCTCTCATTCACAGTAACATTTTCCTGCACTGCACCTTCCACATTTACACTTTGCAATTTGAAAGGAAACATTCTCCAGCCCTTTATCTCCTTAAACAAATTTCAGAGCCCAAGTTCTTTTTCCTGTTTTTCAATAGCTCCCTTGCCAGAGTCACTTTTTGTGCAATGGTGAAACACACTTATTTTTCAAGTTTATCTTGGCTCAGCTCAAAAAGCATCAGACTGAATTTATGGTAAAGAGAAGCACAAAATCTTGTAGAAATTTGAAGTCAGGGTTTTTTGTTATGAAATGAACATCAGATGCAGTTCCAATATTAGCTTAAAATGGACTTCAACTTTAATTACTCCTACTCAGAATTCTCAGAGTGTTTCTGGCTGCTTCAGCTGAGGATTTGGCTTTAAAGCAACATCATGTCTTCCATGTATGAAAGCTGCCCTGGGTTCTTGTAGCCTAATCCAGGTAGCACCTTTCTGAATTCATGCCTAGTTAGGAATGGTTGAATATCAGCTATGACAATATGACTGGGTTTAATAAATAATTTTCTGTACCTTCTTAGCCTAGCTGCCCTACATCCATGCTTGGCTGTTCCTATTATGAAGGATTATCCACATTTCTGTATGAATTATTGTAAAACACTTCATCTCCTTAAGTATTCTATGAAATTTACAATCTCAGGAGGTGTTAAACATTTCTATGGGTATCCCCACTGACATATTTTATTAAGGATGTTCTGTACATACTTATCCATGCATACTTTTCTTATTACATCAAGCCTGATCTTAGAGATCACTAGCTTTCCTGAACACTACTTTTGGAATCAGATGCAGATGGCATAAACAAATGTTTTAAATGCAGTACAGTATCCACAGAATGTGGATATGATTCTAGGAAATACTGAATTAAGGATAACCTGATTTGATACAGCTGTCAGAGACACAGAACAGTAGCTTCTGCTATGGCCTGGCAGTCCCTTCAGTCTCCATTTTTGGGTTTATAGTATTTGAGGTAAAGGCTTCAGCTGCATGGCATCAGCTGTTTTCATCTGAGGCAAAAAGAAGTAACTCCAAGGAAGCAGAGCACACGGTTGTTTGCTGTGCTGATCAGTGCTGGCCTATGGTACAGTCCATGCTTTGCCAGACTTACTTGCTTCCTCTAGAGCATAAGAGATATGGCAGCCCAGTGCTACTGTCAAGCCCCTGTTTGCATTCAAGTCTCACACAGTTCTGCCAGTGAACAGAATCTTCAACTTTGCTGCTTTCCACAAAGCACTGTGAACATACCTTCAACCCTTTCACAGGTAGAAAACAATACCATAGCAAACACAAAATTATCACATCACTTTGGAGATATATTTGAGTTTCTCAACACGGGAACTGAGAGGAGACTACAAAATCTCCAGCTGCACCACGAGATGGTGCTCAGCCCCCTCTCTAAGACACACATGGAGTACACCAGAGTCAGGAAAGTTTGCTTAAACTGAGTACTGGCATTCCCAGCATTAGCACACACAGACATGATTCTTTCTTAACAGCCCTGCTGGATACAGCATTCCCTGAAAAATACTGTTGTGCTGCAGAAAAAAAAAAGAAGAGAGAGAAAGAAAAAGACTCTGCATTTTTAAATCTTTTTATGCTGCTCCACCTTCTCTGTTGCATTTTATTATGCTTGAAATAAATCCAAGTGTGACTAGTGAGTGAAATATTAAAAACCTTTATTACAACAAGAAGTGGTCAATTTTATTCGTGCTGCTTTCAGTGGCAATGATAATTTAGAAGCAAGTTTCCTGTAATCTAAAATTATCCTAAGCATAAAAATATCATAATATAATAAATTGCAAGTAACAATCTTTCATTCTTCCTAGTATAAGAAAGCACAGAACTAAATGAGGCTAGTTTCTGTCCATCACAAAAAAAAAAAAAAATTGGTGATATTATCCACACCTTTGGCATCTATATCATGGCAATTCTAGGACTATGATCTGTATTTTCATGGGAGAATGCAATTTGGTGGCAGAATAGGCTACAGTAACAATGTGATTGGGGTATATGCAATTAAAGTTACAGTATAATAGTAACTACTAGTATATGGTTTGGCCACCTGGGTACTGACCTCTAAAAATCTCAGTGGTCCTCTACAAATATGCTTCTACCATCTTACATTAAAGTTCAGAGTTGCCACACAATCTTTGATGCCATCTTTCACAGTAGAACTGGCTATATATTAGCAGCAATGACTATTTAATCTGTAAGAGGCCTTATAAACTCCTGGCTTCATTCACTATCCTACTAAGCAAACACTCCTTACTAGCCTACAAGGAAAAAACCTCTCACATACCTATAGCTCTTACCAAGGGGCTCTTTGCACTAAAAAATTTTTATATTATTTCTGTCTTTAAAAAGGAATTATGAAATTCCAGCAACATTTGCACCAAGCAGTTTTTTCTCTTGCACTGAATGTGCAAACCCACTTTGTTCAAATTAGAACCTGCACCATTACAAAATATAGACATAACAACTGCAATGTAGGGAATCTGTTCAATATATGCATCTCCTATTTGAAGAAATGCAAATGGACTTGGGTTTGGGACTGTGAAATATCAAACCTATGAAATCTTTCCCTAACTCAGGTAAAAAAGGCCTGTGGTTTTGCTTGGAGCAGAATAATTTGGCAAATTCTGTCCCTCCTCTTGAAGCTAAGAACTGAACTCCAAAAATTCAGGAGGAGAACCATGCTAGATGGAAGACTGCAACTTTAAGTTGTTTAAGTGCTTTGTTCAACAGCTTAATAAAGTAGCAAGAGCTTGAAAACCGAAAGATGCTCTTTTGAGTAAAAAGCAACACCAGTTCCATTTCTTCTATTCCCAACTATTTCAAAACAGTGGGCTGAATAATTTCAAATAAGATTCACCTACAAGAAAAAGCAGAACAGAAAACACACTAATCCAAATTATGTCAGCATGCTAGCATTTTTTAACGTACAATTAAATCCTTATCTGAACCAACTCTTTCATCAACAGGTAATTAGCATAACTTCCTTATTTTGTTTTAAGCTTTCTGGTGATTCCATACTCCAATTTCATGAGCAAACAAAAATAAAAAAATATCCTTAGGTTATTAAAACTTCATTTGGTGATTTGATTTCCAGTTCATAGTCAGGCCTGGACACTGGGAAATTCACCAAAAAGAAGAAGTTATTTTTTCATAATGAGGTGAGCTCACATGACTGTTTAATATAGAACTCACTGAAGTGACACAAATCAAAAAGAAATTTTACTGGGAAAATTACTTGAGAACTTCTCTCAGGCTTTCTAACTTTTCACATTCAGAATGAAAATGCTCAGCATATTGCATTTTCAGCTAGGTAGAAAATTATTTATGATGATATAATGAATCTTCACCACTGATCAGACACATCTGTGGCATCTCAGTCAGGTTTCTTATGCCATCAAGGCTTGCTAAATATTGTACCCCCTTTGCACACAAGAAGCAAGAAGGCAACTACTGTCTTCTTGGCCCTGAAATCTCAAGAATCACCTTTTTTTTGAAAGAAGCAGAAGATAAGACATTAAAAACATTACTGCCGAAAGTTTTGCTAGGAGCACATTTCCAGAGATGCAACAGCAATGCAAGCTTGCCATATGCATCATACACCAGTGTGCACCAGCTTGACCAAGCAAGACCCTCTCTGGGAGAAAAAGGGTTCTTGTCCCCACAACTCATTTTGTCCCTGCACTGACAGTAAACATTTTTAAGCTGCTTCTTCTAGAGGCAGGCCACAAATGTGCACCTCACCTTTCCCAGATCACTTTTTAGCAACCAATATTTAAGCACAGAGGCATCAATGGGTATTTTTTAAGTCAGCCTCTTACTGCTGTGTACAACTGCAGTTCTCTGCTCCCAGAGAGCAATTTTCTAGTACCCTTTGCCAGACCAACCAGCCTAGCAGTGGAAAATACAGGAAATGTGATGGATCAGAGTGGCAGGGCAGGTGAGGACTGTTAAACCTGGAAAAAACCTCTCAGCTGTGGAAAGGTGTAAAATAATGAAGCCACAGGGGCTAGCTTCTTAGCTGGATAGCTGGGTCCCCGCAGGGTAAGTGCCCCAGGCAAGCAGTCTCAAGGCCAGACACCTCAGCCCTCTGTAGGCTGGGGTGCCCTAGGCCAGACTGCTGCTCAGCCGTGGCCCCTAGCAAGCACAGTGATTGTCAGCTCTTAGTGAAAGTCAGCTCTTTTATGGATTCAGCTCTCAGCTTGCTCACAGGGGCTGTGGCTGGCCGTGGCTCCTGGAAGGCAGACGGAGAGAGAGAGGGAAGGCAGCTTCAGGAAATCCACGATGGTTTATTCTGAGGGTCTCGCGAAGGGTCTGAAAGCTGCTCTTTCAAAAGAATGGGAGAAGACAGCCTCTTTTATAGGGTTAGGGAGGATTGAAAACTGACCAATTGTAAGGGTTAGGGAAACTAGCCTATGGGGTCACAGAGAGATAAGCAGGCCTGGAGGACCAGAGTGAGGACTCCTGGTTCAATTCCTATGACTCAGCAAATACCCATCCCTCCACGGAGCCGTAGCCGGCCCTGCGTCTGCTACAGAAAGGCAATTTTTCTCTATTATCAACCCTCTCACCATTCATGGCAAGAGTAGCCAACACTAAAGTCCTAATGCAGTCCTATTTGATTTCAAGATAATCAACAGCCTGACATTTTAATCCTGGAAACAACATCTTTCATGCTCCTACACAGCTCCCTGGTGCTACCTCTCACACACCATGTTTGCTCAAACTTAGGGCCTTGTGTAGAAAAAGAAAAGAGGTGAAAAGGAAAAGAAATTACTTGATGGCTGGACGCCATAAATGACATTGTTTCAGTCTACCTTTAGCCATCTATTTCACTGTATGGCAGAAAAATCATTGCCTTTTTAAGTTCTATATCAAAATGTTCACAAGATCTCAAGGGTATGTTCTCTTCCTGAGTGTACTGGCTCTGGCTGAGAAGGAGTTAATTTTCTTCAGAGCAACACTCATGGTGACATGTTTTGGATTTGCAAGCAAAACAGTGTTGAAAATACACAGGGAGGCAGAGAGTGAGAGAGCAGCTGTGTGCTTCTAACCGCCTACAGGGGTTAAACCAAAAACATTGAGGAAAGTGCAAGTGATGACAGCTGATCTGAAAAGAACACAAATCAATTTATACAAAGAAAGTGGCCAAAATAACAAATTGAGGTGCTTACACGTTTTTCTATCAAAGCTTTTTTTTTTTTTTCCCCAGGCATCCTGGCTGAGATCCTGCAAATATTGCAATAGAAAAGGAAAAAAGGAAATAAGACTGTTTTCCCCAGACATGAGAAAGAAGGCTGGAAATATAACAGCTGGTGAATAAGAGAGAAATGTTGCTGACCACAATTAGTTAATTTAATGTATCATTAAACAAAACCTTGCATCACAAGCCCTCTTCCTCAGTTACTCCAAGCTTCACCAACAGTATTTTTCTCCTCTAAAAATAAAATTAGAAAAAAAAAAAAACCTACCTCAAACTTTTCATATTTCATGATCTTTGTTAAATCATCCAGGATCCCAATACTTAATTAACATTTCTAATGTTAAGTAATGGTATCTATTTTAGTGACTGAGAGGATGATTAATATCATTTGTTTAGACCTTCAAAACAGCTCTCTTTTTTAGTTAGAATCCCATAGAAGGGGTGAGAGGCTAAAGGAATTGAAAATTATATATATATATATATATATAAATGTAAATGTTAATGTACAGCAAACACAATCTCTTTTCAAAAGTCAAAAGGAATCAAGAAAAGCTGCTGTTTTCCAAAAGTGGGTCATTGATTCCTGACAGATGACTGCTGAGTTTCCAAGGTTAGTTTTCCTTCTTGTTAGGTCTCATCACAGCAATTTAAGGTAAAAATAATGCAGAACCCATTCTGCCAAGCTCTGCTTTGATCATTGCCATCCCTCCATACTGATGACCTTTCTCTCCCTGCATACTGGAACTGAAGACTCAGAACTGAGACTTTCAAAGGGACAATATTAGATGGAAGATGAAGGCTGACTGCTGTTAACTAACACCTGGGCCTAGCTGAATTCTAGCAAACACAGGCTTGTGTTTGTAGCCTACATTTGTGGCCCCTGATGAAATATTCTGGGATTCAGGGACCTTGTGATATAGCAAACCGCAGTTTAGGCGTGCTCAAATCAATTATGCCACAGCACAACCTTAATCTTCATGGCGCTGTCTGGATGAGGAGGATTAAAGACACTGTGAAAAGCCTGTGCTCATTAAACCCAATATTCTGCCCCCAGTAATGGCAATCACTAGTACCTCTTGAGCAGTCACTCCTTATCCAACATCCACTGATCCTTAAAGTTCACTGATTTGGCCTCAAATTTACAGAACAGGTGGCATCCACCACAGCTAGCAGTGCTTGTGCTGATTGATTTTTTCTTTATAACTATTTAGAGCCTCATTAGAGATGCTCTCCCTGGGTTGTTCGCAAACAAAATTAATAATATATAAAATACTCACTTCCTCCTAGATCCTGAGGCATGAGTTTTCAGTTTTGTGCCAATGTTCTTGGAAATGAAAAAAAAAGTGAACGTTCTGGCAACTAATTATACAATGTAATCTACAGAAGACATATTGTCTAGACATCCTTGAAGAGGAGCAGTTTCTCATACGTGCTTTATGTTTCCTCTCACCCAGATGGAAGATGTCCATGTGAAACCCAGCCTAAAAAAGGAGGGACTTATCCTCTCCACTGCAACTGAAAATTGCATGGATTCTGCTGCTATCTTTGTAAAACAAGCTCAGAAGCACTACCTCACTTTGTAGGGGTACCAAACAACCTCTGAGTTGGAAAACATGTCCTGGTTTGGGTTAAGGACAGGGTTAATTTTTCCAGCATCTATGAGGGTGGAGAGCCTGGAGCTGTGTGGGCATGGCCAGGGTCCTCACATGGCCAGGGCAGGGAAGAGAACCCTCTTTCTCTCCCTTTTGGGAAGAAAGAGAATTCCTTTCCAGTCATGGGAAAGCCTGGTGGGTGGAGAGACTTCCTGCCATTGTTTTCATTGTCCCAGGCTTGGTGGGCATTTTGCATGTAAATCACCCTTTCTTTGTACATTTGTCATTGTTGGTATTGTTGCTGTTCATTTACTTATCTCATGGATGATTCCAATAAATTGTTCTTAACTTATCTCTGCCTTTTGTCTCCCACTGAAGGGGAGGAGGGGTGTGCAGCTCATGGTTTTCTTTTCAGTGGGACTACTAAATTGAAGAATACCATTCCTAAACGACAACATTAAGTCAAGAGGGTATTTTTGCCACTGGAGACTTGGAATGGGCTTGAATCAAGAACATCTGAGACAAAAGAGGTCACTTTTTAGTAGCTGCCACAGGGAAGAGGAATTTGTTGCATTATGAAATAAAACTCATCTCCACATCCATAAAGGAGTTTAGAGAGACAGCAACAGGAGGGGGAGCACAAATAATATCTTCCTGAGTTATATCCAGGGCCATCAGCCCACCAGAGACCCATACGCACAAGGCCAGAGGAGCATGGGGCACAGCATGAGGTGGGAGCACAAGTCACGGACTCCTGAGCAATGAAAACCTTTCCAGGTCTGTCCCAGGGCTGTTCCAGCAGAGCCATTGGTTCCAGTGTCCCAGCATGACGCTCATCACTTTATGACAGCTGGACCAAACCTTGATATCACCTTTTGGATTAAGGGGATTGCTGCATAGGGTGGGACATATGTGATGTTGGGGAAAAGCAGTTTGAGGTCAAACAGACTTACTATGGGATGTTTAAGGGAGAAACCAAAGGCACAAAAAGTGAGAAGTTTAGGTGATTTTGGGAAGAGCAAGAGTGGGAAAATAAATATAGGGGTAATGGTATAAAAAGGGCTAGGGCATGTAAACAGTTGCCGATGAGTACTTTTATCTGATCAGTACAGCCTGTCCTGTCTTATTAAATTCCTTTCTACGTCTTTCCTGGGTGAGAGCCTTTTATTCTCTGTGCATGAAGGTGTATGGGGCTATGAGTGCTGTAACTGGAGTCCGACCATGGTGTCAACAGGCCCAGATGTTCAGAGTGCCAGACACTGGAAAGAACGCAGGTCTGCGAGCACGCGTGTAAACTCTAGCAATGGGCCTGCCAAGAGCACATCTTCAGCTGGCTACAAATAGAAGCTGGGAGGAAACAGGGGCAGTAGCCTCACCTCTCTTGGGCTGCTGGATCTAGCAGGTTCTCCACTAACAGAATTCCTATCTTGCCATCTGACAAATATCTGGGAGGATTGCTTTGGATCCCCTGACAGAAGAAGTCTTCCAAAGACAGGCTTGTTCCCTTCTTTTCTCCTGCACTGTGCAGCAGCAGCACAAAGCCAGGCCAGCACCACAAGTGCGAGACTGCTCAAAGGTGAAATTATTCTCAGCTGAGTTGTGCAGCTGCTACAGACAGACACCAGCTTTGCTTTCACTACTACAATATGACATACTATCAACTCGACACTTTTCAGGCTGCATAAGTATTCATTTCTTCCTGATTATATTTAAATGGAGCTAGGAGATACTACATTCACAAATATGATGTGTATGTTTAATCATATCACTTCACTTTCAAAAGAATGTTTTCTTGTTAGAGTATTATTAAGATTTTATTAAAATGACAGCAATATAACTAGGAATCGGGTAAGTGCACTTGGTTTTACAATATTTTGATTAGAGATAGCACAGCTTCCTATTTACTTATGATGATACAGAAAAAAGAGAACTTTAAACCTCTCCCAGAAAGTTACACATAATGGATTCATATTTTATGTTGTTAGAGTGGCACTTAATAAAATGAATCATTAACACTGCACTGAATAAGGCACTAAATACAGTAAGCATGGCAACTGAAACAAGAGAACCATACATATTCCAGCTGTCATAATTGTCAAAAATTTTCTGGATTTCAAACAACATGTTAAATGTGAGACCTCAGAGAGACACAGAATCAACTGTGTAGTAGTGATTAGACTGATTTTTTTATCCCCTCCCATTTATGCTTTTAGCAGCAGGTAAGAGAAGAAGCTATGGAAGATTTGAGGCATCAAAATTGACATGAGAATAGATGATGGCTTGTCTGGCAAGCTTTAGTGAGAAGAAAAGGCCTTATTATGAAATAACAAGCAATAAGACAGAAGTGTTCACTGTCCCAAGGAGCTACTTTTGGCAGATCTCTCACTGTATTAGTGTCAAAGTATGTGACTGAATAATGACACACCACATAAAAGGCTTGTGAGGAGAGAGAACTAGACCAAGAGTAGTATCCAAAAAAGAATACAGAGCGAAAACACCTCCAAAATCTAACAAATCTATAGCACACACAGCTGCTCTCTCCACACTTAATACTGAGTAGAATGCTGAAAACTCTCCACATCTAATCTGATATGAAGTGGGGTCACTGGATATGGAATAATGAAATTAAGGACTAGATACCTTTGAAAAAATGAAGGAAAATCAGAGCACCAGACATGACACAAACTATAAAATTACCACAACTTCAACTTTCTTCAAAGTGAACAATGCATTTCAGTAAACAGTTTACAAGAGAGGGACCATTTTCCTACAAAATCCTATTAAAAAAAAAAATTACATGTCGGCAAAAATCCAAGAGACTTATATTTATATACCTCTTCTCCCCATGAATCCAACCAACAAAATTGTGTTATCCATTATGTCTGCATTATGTTGAGGAATCGTTCAATGCAGTTTATTCAAACGATTTATTTGGAGATCCTGGTCCTGCTTTTGGTTGTGCTGATTTCACACTCAGGGAAAAAGAGAGTTACTATACAGCTCCATAGGTGTGAGCAAAAGCATTGTTGGGTCTTCTAAACGTGCAGAAACAGAAAAGCTTGGTTTAGGTATCTTCAAGAGTGAAAGGAAAGGATGAGATGAGTATTAAAATAAGTACAGAGACAGTAAAAAGCTGAAATACAACAATTATGAAACACAGAGAGAAGGTAAGATGAAACTGTGGAAAAAAATATTTTGCATAGATATAAAATAGCCCAAAGATACATAAGAGAAAAAGCCCTCAATCTTTTCAATGAAAATTAGGAGCAAGTATAAATGCTTACCTGGGACAATATGCAAGACTCCTCTCAAACAGCATGAGCTTCAATGCTTGAAATAGTGGGCTCTTAAGCTACATGTTCCACAAAACCCAAAAAGTACAGCTCTGTTTACCTTTAAAACCATGCACTGGGTCCCTTCTATTCAGTTACTAGTGGTGACTGCTTGACCTGAAACTCTTCAGCTGCTGGGAAGCCCATTTGTCAAGTTACTTTAAAACACTTCTGCTCATTTCAACAGACCCTGGCAGACATATCTGTACGTGGATAACTCCCTCTGCACAAGTAAATGTCAGTGTGCCTGCAGGAATGCTTACAGTGATATTTGGTCTGCTTCTGCTTAACCATATTTTATTCATTCAAGGGTACAGTTTTCACCAATTCCTAGCAGGTTCCCTTCTAGGAAACAGGACAGATGACCTGAGTTATTGCAACAGGCAGCAAAAAGACCAATGTATTGGAGGGACTAAAGTAAAGACATTTGTTTTCAGCAAAGCATCATAAAAAATAAATTAGGAAGATCCAATGTGTTATAAATAAAGAAATAAATCTAAACCTTCAGGGGAAGACTGTATTTAAAAATGCAACAGGCTCAACTATTAAAAATGCATGGCAGCAAAATGATTCAAGATGTTTTGATGCTTATGGGGAAACTAACAAAAACACAGAATTCTGTCTTTCCACTGCTTTCATTTTATGATTCTCTTTTTCCTCTCTTTTTTCCTTGGGTTTTTTTTTTTTTTTTAATATTTCTTCCAATCAGTGCTAGCTTTTTATTTGCATAAAAACCAGATGACTGCTACTTGCTACTGAAGCTGACTTCCCACCTGAAGATAGTCTTCCATGGCTAAACTTTAACAGGCAGCTGTCATCAAAAGTTGATGTTGACAACATCAGATTTTTGTCCAGTACCAGAGGAAATGGATCCTCAAATGACAAACATAAAGAAGAACTATGGGGCAAGTGTTTTGATGGAGTTACAGGTGGCATAGCAGCAAGAGCATATGAACTCTTATGAAGTAAAAGATCCTATTTTTATGTAAATGTCCTCACCACTGCTGTGTAAAATCTGGAAATCTCAGCTACCACATTCAAGACACTTTTTCCCATTGCACATTCTATCTTGAAATTTAGTGTGAAAACTTCGAAGAGCAAAAGGAATTCAACAAGATCTTTCAAGATTTGAGTCATACACTGACTAATCCCACTTGTAGCAGTTTAATCCCATACAATAACTAAGCACCATGCAGCTGCTTATTTACACCCCTCCTCCCATCAGTGGGATGAGGAGGAAAATCAGAAAAGGTAAAACGAGGGCTGAGATAACAATTTAATAGTTGAAATAAAGTAAATTATCATGAACAAGTTTCTATGGCACATCAGGGCTTCTCCCCAGCTACAGGCTCCCAGGGACCACTTCCCAAGTCCAAACAACAAATTGCTCACACTTTTGTGCAAAGTAGGGTCTCAATCAGCTGATATTTGCCCTTCATAAATACTTCTACATAAATCTAACACAGAGGACATTCAGGAAGCTGGTAACAAGTTAAGATAAGCCTCAAAGCACACTTGAGAGCTAAACAGCTCCAGTGTTTGGGGAGTGCTTTTTACTTTAGGGCCTACATCAAGTTTGATCAGCTCTTTGAAGTAGAACAGAAACTATTTGGCTTGCTCAGTCAGTCTAGAAATGGATATGATCTTTCACTATTATTTTTCACAGAAATTTTATAATCCATCCTCCTTACTTCTACATACTGAAAAGAATTTTAGGTGACCCAGAGGTTCAGATCGAATTTCTTATAGAAACCTAAGAATGGCAAATGCCATATATATGCATATATATATATATTAAGTATATATAATACACTCTAAATGTAAAACCTAATTTTTCTTTATTCTATACCCAAATAAAAAAATAACTTTGAATAAATATAATGGTAAGCTGTCACCAGTCTGTAATAAAGCAAGAGTTTGAAGCTTGTTTTCTTTCTTTTTAAATATACCTGCCTTTTTGTAGTGGAGAAGTGCATACAGTACCTGTTATCCTTATGTAGTTCCTTAAAAGTTTTCATAAAGACAATAGGTTACCAGTGAAATATAATATCAGCTCATCAGGTTCCTGAGGTGCTCTTCTGCAATGCTATGAAATAACAGTTCATCTCCTCCTTGGAGAAACCTAATACAAAATTTTCCACATACAATCACCTTAAAGTCTTCCCTCCTCCCTCTCCAGCTTCATATCCCACCCAAACTCTTCAATTTCAAAAGATTTTTTTTAAAGAAAAGAAAAAAAAAAGAACAAAAGAAAAGAAAAACAGCTTATAAAACGGCAAAGAAAATAAAGTTATTTTAATATATATAGAAAGAGAACAAAATGAAACTTGAGGGAAAACTTACTGGCGTTACAGTTTATCCTGATACAGTCTAGATGGGGAAAAATAAATGAAAGATGAAATTGCATCCTTCAAGGTAACAGCTGCAGACATCCAAAAACAATCAGTCCACCCTTCCGGGGACAGACACACGCAAAGAGATGTGGCCATTTTATACTTATACACAGTCTGTACAAGTTCAGGAGTGGGTGTATATGTACAGTATATTCTATGTAAATAACTGCTACATAAATATATATATATATATACATATATATATATATACATATATGTATAGAGAAATATACCAATATACATACATAGCCACATGTTGATACAGAAAGTTCTTTTCTTTTTATAGAAACCTACAAATCTAAGAGAATCTTCCACTCCAGACCATGACTTGATATGAATTACAATTTAAAAAGTTATAATTAAGGCATAAAAATCTTCCTTAAGACACAAGTCATACTCAAGTGTCATTTTGCTTTTTAGAGACCTTTAGCAATCTCTCTTAGACGCTTGAAGCTCAAAGTGAACCTTTACACTTGGTTTCTTTTAAATTAATTTGCACTGTTATTGCATAAATACACCATCTGTCAACAGAGAATACCTGTAAAATCAGCCTATGAGATCTTTTGGTGCAATATTTAACCCTTTCCAGCTCTCCCAAAGACAGACCCTCTTCTAATTCCCCCAAAGCCAGCCCAAAACACTTTTTAATATGTGCACAGACACATTTGACGCTGTCCGCTCAGGTGAGGAAAGGGTTAACATACTGCCCAGTTGTGTCCTATCATAAAATGGCCACTTGCAAACAGCTAACCGCACGAACGCCCAGCCCAGATTTCAGCTACTTCTGGAGGTTGGGAATACTTTTTTTTGGGCTTGGCAGGGAGAACGGGGAAGTCTTTGAAAGGTCCCCAGCCCTTCCAGTTCCTCAGAGCCCAAGCTCATCTTGCTGCCTGAACGCTGAGGCTGCATGGGGTGCTCGTAACGTTCAGGGAGAAGATGAAACGGGCACTGAAGTGGCAGATCTGGGAACCTTTGCTGCCCTGCTTCATTCAGAAGTCACAGGCAAGGGAGGGACAAAGAGAGGTACAAGGAGAGAAAAATAGAGTTATGCTTGTGGAACCTAATAAATAGCAATGGAGGAGTCTCCACAAAGCAAGTTGAGGTAGGAGAGCCTGTGCTAGAGGGCTTCTGAGCATTGCTTCTCTCTTTTAACACACTAATGCTCAGCATATCTCAGGATGTGATCCATAGGAGGATCTTTCATTTACAAATGCCTATTTACAGCCTTGTGAACATCCACTGCTGTGGTGTCTAACATGGGCAAGAGCTTTCATATTAGTGCTATTGCATATCTTGGGCTATGCTGGCCTTCTCCAGGAAAACAAGGCTGTGAGTAATAGCACCATGGACATGTTGTCTGGACAACTAGAGCTTTGATCACCAGGAATGGTTGTATTGATTACAGAGATACGGCCCAGCAAGGGAGATTATATAGAATGGCAGAGAAATATAATGCAGTTTGCTTCTTAACTGGGCCAATTTTATGTTTGCTCAGACAGATGTAGGAAAATTATTTCAGCAGCTAAACTCAGTTCTTAAAAAATGAAGGAGGGGAAAGAACAAGAGTCTATAAATAATAAATAAAGAGTTGTAATGAGCAGGGACATACCAATCACGAGTAACATAGCCAGAGAGAGTCTGTTTTCAAGCAGAACTTCTCCTGAGAAAATCTGGGTTTGGTTTTGTGCGATTAGGTTTGTCATGTGTCGTCAACCGCAACAGAAAAGTGGGAGCAAACAGCCCTGGAGCAACTGCTAGGATCACCATACAGTGGTGGCCATATCCCTTGCAGGAGTTGGGTGGGGTAAAGGGAGCTCTGAAGTACATGCAGGGGAACTTCTCTCTCTGACCTGATGGGGAGTGACAGCAAGAGAGACACCCAAGTCTCACCACAGGCAAGTGAGGTCAAGAGAGCTGCTATAGCTGGAACATGGGAATTCCTTCCAGACTAAAGAGCAAGAGTGCTGGAAAGGGAAACATACATGGCTGGTCCTCAGCAACATTCATCAAAAAGACTAAAATCACTCTTGAGCTATTGAAGTCTGCAGAGTTTTGTTTTGGTTTTTGGGTTTTTTTTTTTCAGTGATACCAAAATAACCATTTGTCCTAGGGCTTGCCCTCAGGCTGAAACACTATTCCAGATGAAGGGATAGATGTTTCCAACTGAAAACCAGTGTAGCCCTTATCTTGGCTGCAAGATTCCTATTTCAAAGGATGAGAGTCCAGGCCACTGAGAGGGCTGCCTGAGAAGTGCCCTGACATGGCACTACTACATCTCCAGACTGTGAGCACAAAGTCTGCAATGCCGTGCAATTGGGAGCCAGACAGAAACACCCAGGTGCACTCCAAAGAAAGCAGCTCCCTATCCAGGTTTCATCTAACTGGGTCAGTGTGGATCCTGCAGGGCAGCTCAGAGAAGGTGTCTGCTTGCACTGTTACCCCAGCACGGCTATATCACCCACACTTCTATACAAGAACGTGCATAGGGTTTTTGGTTGACTTAATTTTGAGCCTTGCCCAAAGCAGTCCAAAAATTTTCCAACCATTAACACACGAAGTTGTTCTCTCCCTCTTAAATGAGATTTTGAAAAGGAAGAAAACACTTATGTTCCTCTAAACTAGTAAAACACTACAAATACAAAGCAGAGATTTTTCCTGGCAGTGAGGGTGCAGGGTGAGGGTGCAGTTTGGTCTTTGTGCTCAAAACAGCAGCATCTGGCTAACTCAGGAATAATTTTTAAAACTCCTTGGGATTCCTCCTGCACAGTACCAGGGCAATAAGACTTCTGGTAATCATCATCTGGGGCACTCATCCCTGTAATCAGTATTTACTTCTGAGAAAAGTTTTGGAGGTGAGTATGCCTGAACAGCTGTAAATCAGTCACCTGCCAGTTCAGCAACTGGATGAGGAATGTGGTGGATAGTAGGGAAGTGAAAATAGAGTCTGTTACTGCAAGGGGAGCAGGATTAGCTGGGAAGACTTCCTGCAGTTACTTTCTTTTCATTAATTGTCTATTGTACACCACAAGTTCCTTCCTTAGTGCTCAGATGAAGGGTTTTCCAGAGCATATAACCTGGAAAATGGGCCAAAGACACTCTCCTTCAAAAAGGTTCAATAACTCAATAGCAGTTGCTAACACAAGGGATCTATTGTTTGAATGAAGATATCTTTAGCAGCAAACAGAGATCTGCAATTTAGGCCAGTGTTTCTCACCATTTTTATCTTTTTGTCTGAAAAAAGTAATATTTATTTGATGCTGCTAAGGCTTCAGGCTGTTTAATCCTTGAATAAAGAAAGACAGTGCCCTATACTGTGTGAGGACAAAATGGTTTTTCCTTTAGATGAGCAGCCATAGGTGGTTGTGGAAGAGTACTTCAGGGCAAGAATAGGACAAAAAAAGATAATCAGGGCCCAACTTTTTCTAAGCTCACTCTGAGTTATTTCCTATGGGAAAACCAAAGTCCTGCGCACACTTACCCTACATTATATTGAGGCTCCTTGCCGATCTCCTACTTGCACTATTTTTTTGTAGAAATGATAAGAGAAACTTTCCCTTTTGGATGGGCAAATGGGGCTCTGACACCCTTCAGGATTTATCTTAGGAAAAGATAGGTGGGAGAGATGATTACACTTCCTTAAATGAGAGGAGGCAGGAAATAGTTATCCTAGTCACCAGTGACCTGAAGATATGCCAGGCCAGGAAGAAAAAAACCCTGAAACAGTCTTTAATGAAAGTCAGTACAACACTATAACCCTGCCACTTATAAATGGGAGGAGAAATGTGAATGTGGATGTCTCTATCTGACCAGCCATTTCTTTCCCTTTCTGCACATCATCTCAGCATCAAAAATTATTCCAAAGCATGCTCCAAGCTATGATTTGCCTAATATCTCTCTCTCTCTCTCCCCTTCCACTCTAGACCCATTCCTTCAAAATCCTTCTCAACAGAGATATGTATCACATTTGGATTTCTATTCTTCACACAACAAAAACTCAAACTACTGAGTCAACTCACGTTGACTACTGCCAACACAGAGATTTGCAGCGCCCCAGGCACCCAGACTGGAAAGGTCTGAAGCAACTTCCTTGACCCCTTTCCTTAGAGAATTATTCTTTGCTGCTCTTCCCTTCCCTCCCACGTTCCAGAGCAAGCCCCCAGCTGCCCATGCTCCCCTGGCTGGTTTGGACCCTGGTTTTGAGGGGTGAGAGGGATATGCCAGCCCCTGCAGGCTGCTCCGTATGCTCTGTTCTCAGGGCTGTTTGCCGTGCGGGCCGCAGGCTTCAGGCCTTTGAAGGGTCGAATACCATCTTTTGATTTACCATGGCTGATGGGGAATGGGAAAGCTTTACAACTGAAACACACACAAGAGTCAACAAAAATAAATTAAAAAAAAAAGCAAAAGGAAAAGGAAAAAAAAAGAAAACGTAGTAAAGACCTTAATAAAGACACAAATGATAAGAAGTAATCGAATGGAATAGACCACAGAAGAGAAGAAAGAGACAGCTCTTAGTAATAGTATTAAATGACATAAGAAAAGCACAATTAAATAATGCACCCCTCAAAACAGTCCTTTTTCACACACATCTATCATGGGTTAGATGCTCAGGGAATACTGACATATAGCTAGTCAGCACCAAGTATACTCAGATCTTCAGAGCTGGTGTTGATGACTGTTTCTCACTGGTAAGGAGATTTCGGCAAGGTCAGGTAAAGATTTATTTCTTGTTTGCAACATTTGGGCTATGAGCAGTCTCCATACAGAGTTATTGTGACTTAGAGTAAACAACTGGAAATGAATGGCTCTGGTAACATGATTCTTCCTCAAATTCTGTTTTTTAACAGCAAGGTAACTGCTGTTTTGGTAGAAGGGAAGTCCTGTTTCAAGGACATTTTCTGACAGTTTCATAAATCTGAATAAAGGAGAGGGGAAGCTCAATCTGGGTTCCAAAAGCCTAAACTACCCCTCTGTTGAGTTAGACATAGGAGAGTGCTGATAGGTTTCCATTGATCCAGCCTACAGTCACTTCAGGAAGATTCAACCTCACAAAAATTTACAGCTGAAAAGCTGGCAAAATGTGGCATACACATTGTTTCAGTCCCTGCCACTACACAGAGTCAGCCTCCAGCTTACACAGGGGTTAGTTTAAAGATTTTGTCCCTGCATTAAGCTGTCAGCAACACATCTTTCCCCAACATGTGTAGACCATCTGTCAAATCTTTAGCCACATCTTTTAGGAGCCAGACAGAGTTGAACAGTGCACCTCTAGGCTAAGTGGTGGCCAAACAAATCCCAGTGAGTGCCAAAAGTGACCAATGCCAATCAGGCTTACAATGTTGACAGGCCCTGAGGGAAAATGCCTTCTGCCAGCATGATATAATGAAAATTGGAAAGGAAAATGTAAGCTTTAAAAATAAGTAAATTCAGGCTGATATAAATATATCCTCCTCATATCCACTTAGGGTCTAAGTCTAGAAGGCTCCAAACACCCAAAATGAGCAATTCCCCTAATTCTCATTCATTTTTAAGAAGATATAACAGAATCAAACAAGTGGTATCTTTCTCAGAAGAAAAAGTGACCGTTTCTTATGAAGTCTGGTAATTTTCATGCTGCAGTACTTCTCATGTGAGAATATCAAAGGTGATAAAAACAGGCCTTACAAAAATACTAGCACATCCCTCGAGAATTCTCCTTTCAACAAGTAGAGGAACTAGGGCTTGAAAAGTAAAAGAACTGGCCCTGGGCTACAAGAGGATACTGCAGAGTTGGGCAGATACTCAGTTGCCCCATCACTTCCCTGAGAGAAGCATGTCACTACCAATATTTCAGCGATTAATTTTATTTTATTAGAAAAAAAAAATCAGCTATAATTTTCAGAAAATGAAATGGGGGAAATATAATGTTATTTTCCTTGATTATTAGCAATAATTAGATCAGAAGACAATGCAAACACATATAGATAGACAAACGCTCTGGGGTTTTGTAGAAGATTCTGATTTCACATGTAAGCAGGCTCAACTGCAGTTCTTCTGAGCTGCTCTCCAGAGAAACCCTGCAAATGTATGAAATTTTCCTTCACTTAGAGTTAATATAGGCAGAAATGGCTATCATCAGAGAGCTGATTCTCTTTATTTGAGGAGTTACTGACACAGCTGAGGTTCATCTATTCCACCTGTCCTATAGGCCAGTCTGGAGAGCACAGCAAGTGCTCTTATGCAGCTACAGACTCAATAGTGCTTTATGCTTCTTCAGTCAAGCTAAGTAGTGCAAATATGCAAATATATGGGGGGTTTTCTCGCTGGTGTTTAGCATTTATTCACTAGAAGGCAAGAGATTCTATAGACTTTTAGATGGACACTTTTATTTTAAGAAATATGAACTTGTTTGATGCATCTTCTTCACTTTCTTTTTCAAAAAGTAAATAATAGGGTCTGGGTAACAATTTCAAAGCCAAAAGAAAAACCACTAGCTGTTCCAGAGGACAACATATTTTACAAACAAAGCTGCTACGTGGTTTGCTCCTGGTAGCCACAGCAGGGCACTGAATACAGTGATACTATTAGCTCAAAAAATGTGAAATTTGTTCCTCTGGGGCTTAGAACTTTAAAAGCTGACAGAAGCTTTCACAGACCATACACAAACCTTCGTATAAAATAACTTACACATTAAGAGGTATAAGGTTATGCAATATTATGTTAGTTTTGCCTCTTTGAGTCAGAACCTCTTTTTGTTTATATTCCTGAATTCATATGAAGCTGCATCACTGGAAAGTGAAAGAAGTCTTCAACTCATGTATTTACATTCTTTAAAAATCTGTTCTTCCATAGAATACATAAAGACTGGCAAGAAGACTAATTGAGGCTAATCTAATAGTACATTCACTCCCAACTGGTTTTGTATTGCTATTGTTGGACTAGTTTCTAATTGTCTTTTTTAATTATTTTCTGGGAAAGTGTAACTCTGAGGAGACAGAACACAGCCTTTTGAGATGGGGGGATGCACTTTTATTATTGTTAATTTCTTTTTTATAAAGACACAACAAAAAGACCAGCCTTTTCATTAGATATATAAAATATGGCAAGCTGTATCAAATGTTGCCAAATTATGCAAAGGGCAGGGGGTTCACAGGACTCCTGCCTGCCACCATATCCGTTTTGCTTCCTTTCCATGTTTGCCTTTGACTGTTTTGAGTGATGCTGGATGAATGAGGGATGTAACTGATCAAAAGATGGACCAAGTAGCATGTTTCACACAGAGCTCACCAGTCCCAGACCAAGAAAGGAAACTTAAAAACTTAAAGATTTAAAAACCAACACTGTCCATAACGAAGAACTGACAGCAAATCTTCATGCAGCAATGCAGAAGAGAATTTCTCTCCGCAAGAGAATATAATTATAAAAGTTTCAGCAGTTATTTTAGAAATCAATCCAATCCAATCAAACCAACAGAAATTAAATGAAATCATTAAAAAAAAAAAACCAATAATCACAAGCCCAAACTAAGAGTGAAGAGGGCAGTGGGAGGTGTTTATACGATACCTAAATTGACCATGAGCTTGACCCGGCCTCCATCCAGCTCCAGGCGCAGAGTGTCAGCAGAGTCCCGGGAGGTGGTGGCCATCAGCAGCCCATAGGCACGCTGGGACATGAAACGGAAGGACACATCCTCTGCTTCTGTGTGCATAACCATTGGCATGATGATCTTCATGTACATGCTGCCATCATAGCTCAAGATAGAGGCCTCTGCAAGGAATCAGCAAACAATTGCAAAAAATGAGCAGTTACACCTCTGAAGAGCACTCACACCTACCATAGAGCACTGTGTTTACAGAATCCATAGCACTTACCACAGAAGGGTATGTAACTGGGGAAAAAGGCAACATTGAACTGCACCCAGAAACCCTGCCAGGCAAATATGAGCAGCAAAGAAAGATATGGTCTTCACTGCAACTGCTGACAGCAGTACCCATGGACACATAATTCCCAAGGTCAAGCATGTTAGGACAGAGCCCCTTTGTGATTATAAGCTATCAAAGCCTTCATTTTTCACATCTCCTTCAGTGCACTAAAGTCCAGCCTTCCAGGACTAGCAGTAATGACTAGAGTGACTAGAGTTCTAATTTCTGGTACACTTGCTGTTGCTTATTTTTGAGAGGAATTTCATTTCATTGCTATCACTTTAAGGACAAACAACTGTATAAAGTGAATTTCCTAAATCTAGGTCTTTTCTAAATCAGATTTGTTCCCTTTTATATTTTATATTTTTCCACTACTTAGTAACAATCAGTGTTTGCAGAGCTCTGCTGACACAACCAATGCAAATGAAGAAAGGAACAAACCAAACTCCATTGCAAGTACCATTCAAATGCAGGGAAAGTTAGAAGATATAGGCACAGTAAAAGCCAGTAGGAGGGGAAAGGAGTGAAGAAAAGTTATATTTTTCTATCATCTCTGAAGATGTCAAAGAAAATTGGAATTTCAGCTGAGGAAAAGAGTTAAATTTAGCATTCTCTATTTGTTCAGGGTCTTGCCTGCAGAAAGTGATATTCTCCTCCAAAGGGTAGAATTAAAGTCTTGTGTTAGATCTGCAGCAAGCACTATAGCATGGCAATCATTGTTTCTTCATGGAATATGCTCAAAAGCATTTTTATCTGCAAACTTTACTAATCTACATAAACATATTAATACATGAATCAGAGCATTTCCATTCCCCACAGCCAACCCCTGTCAAAGGCAGAGCTGTAGACATTGCTCCATATAGGGCTTCTACCATAAAACTACATATCAAAATCCCAGAGTTTAAAAAAAAAATAGACTAGTTCAGCTTCCTAGAAACATGGATGGATGGCTCTAAAGCTCTTTTATCAGTACCTCATCCAGTTCAGTTCAGCTGGAGTTTTCTCAAATGACTGACTGGGATTCTCTGCAGCCCATCCACCCCACCACCCAGCCCATCTAATTTAACCAACTGCAAGACGTGTATTTGGAATGTAGATGTTCTCCTTATGTATTCCTTAGTCCCATTTTTCCCAGCCAATGAGAGTAGAACCTCCATCAGGAAACAGCAATTTTGGCAGAGCCAAACCTTACATCCTCTCAATGTCTAAATGCAGGTGCTACAGTAGGGTAAATGGGTGGGAAGCTAAGGAACAGCCAAATGTCCATGCTGTAAAATACCCATGGAAAGCTCCAAAATGGCCAGTAACCAAACCGTTAATGCAATGCAATAAATATGCAAATGAGGTGATAGATAAAGATATTAATATAAAGCAGATAAAGTGACAGAGAAGACATGTATATGGTTCCAAAACATTTGGTGGGGATCACTACAGTTGTGATGGTGCAGCAACCCACCACATTAATAAGCTGGTATGCAACACATCTGCAGTCACAGGACACACAAACATATTAAGAAAACTTTTCTGGGTGCACCATTAAGATGAACAATATCCCTACTCATCAGTTTTCTTTGCTGCACTCATCATGCACTGTCACGGTCTGTACACAGAAAGCTTTCTACACACATCACCCACTCAGCCATTACATTACACACATGTCTGGTACCAGCTGCCAGTGCTCCCCTGGGGTCCCACATCTTCATTTGGCCAAGAAACGGAGAAGGAAAGAAAGCTTCTTTTTCAAGGTGGAAGAATACTTTCTTCTTTTCAAAGTGCAATTCTCTTCCCCCTCACGTCTGCACCTCTCACTTGCCACCCACAGCTGCAAGCTGGAACTAAATGTACTGTATATTATACATACACTCAAAGGCAATGCCTATGTACACACAAACCTTTCTTGCTCTCTTTCCTCTCTCTCTCTGCAGATTGTATTAGAAAATGCAGTCAAGCATGAAATGGCTCTTTTGACGCCTTCAGCTCAGATGTGCCTTGCATGAAACAGTTGCTGGCCCTGGCACACGAATAGCTGTGAGTTGGGAGGATATTGGGACCATGAGTGGGAGTAGCTGACACAAGTGCCCCAGCTCTGCTGCTTCCCTCTCCACAGTGCCATGCATTAGGTGCTTTGAAAAGATGAGGTTTTCTGCAGTGACTAGAACAAACCAAAAGCATGGTAATAATGAGTCTCTTCCCTTCAGTAAGAACTTGCATCCTTCAGCTTTACCGATCCCATTGCCAGATAATTACTATCCTTAGACAAGAAATCCCAACCTTTACTATTATACTTATGTAAGGAGGACCTGAAGAATACTCAAAATCGCTGAAGATGACATAAAAGTCTGGCAGTGTTTCAGCTGACATCCCACAGTAGCCTAAATCAGGTATTACTGTCCCTTCTCCAACCAGTCTGCTACAAACACAATGTGATGAAACCTCGTAACAATTAAGCCGATAAAATTAAATATCTTGAAACTGTTGAAACAGGCTCCACACAACCCAAGGAGACAATGTTCTGTTCTTGCATGTGCCCTATGCACTTGATGTATTCCAAAAATGACAACATTTCATTCTCACTTTGCAAGCCTTCACAGTCTGGAGTATCTGAGAGCCTTTCAGCACATCTTGCAAGCAGAACATTCCCTCCAGCTATGAAAATACCCCTTCAGAGGAGGGTATTGCCTAGTAGCAGTCTTACAAGTAAAACCTATTTCCTTTTCCTGACAGTCAGTCCTCAAAGCCTGAGAAAAGCATGTTACAGCTGAGCAAGACATACAGCAAATCTGCTCAGGGATGAATGTAACCTGGCAACAAGTGCATGACCTCAGCCTCCCAGACACCTGTGCTGGCAACTTCTGCCTGAATACAGGCATCCTTTCAAGGGTCCTCAGCCACCTGCAGCAATGGGACTGTAATGCTTTGTTCAGCACCATAAATACAGGCAGCAGCACAGTTATCCAAGTTTAAAACACATGCACATTTCTGCCACCCTTCTACTTTTAGGGTAGCTATTACATTCGATTCATAGGAGCAATATGTGAAATCATGTTTGAGACCCCCGCAGATTTGTACAGACAAAAACATTGAGTGGCATTTATTTGTGATCCCAGTGCCAGAAGCTTCATTGCCATTAGCTTGGAGATGGGAAGAGGAAGAAACCAGGTGCTGGTTCAAAACTGCTCTGACATAATGCCAGAAATCTGTGAAAATCAGTATGTTATTAGGAGCAATTAGCTTCCCAGTCTTGTGCTCTCAGACCCTGCCAGTTTTAATTTTACACTTAGCATCCAAAGGAGCAATTCACTGCTGCTTCCACACAAGGCTCTGTATAAACCTCCCAGGGAGATGGAACAGGCATATTCTTAGCATACAGACAGAAAATTATTCAAGACCTCTTCATGCTTTTTTCTCCTGCTTTCGAACCACTCTCCCGTATTAATCTCCATTCCTCACCTCTTTTCTTTCTCCTCCCTTTTAGTTTTTCTGTAGTCTCCTGTTCTTCCCTGTGGTCTTTTTCCCATGTCTCCCAGACTATAACACAGTGTAGTTTTTTACTGAAATTTTCAGAAAGGTGACAGTGCAAAAAGAATTAAAAATATCCACACTTCATGAAAGTTGAAGTCCCCAGTGACAGGAGTTTAGGGCACAGGACATTTTCCCCAGCTGCATTTGTAAGACCAAGACACTTAGACTAAAGATTTCCACAGTCTTGCAAATTCAAATATCTCTAAAGTGCCTAAGCTTTGTATTCACAAGCCAAACACTTTCCTGCAGGCATTGATTGCACAGCTCACCTCCTGCCCTCACATATCCACTAGCAGTCACATGGCACCAAATAAAAAAAAGATTTTCTTAAAACCAAAATTACACTTTAAAACAAAACAAAAACAAACTTTTTTTTTTTTAAAAGGAGCACTAATTCGTCTTTCCTGTCCAAGTGGATTCCATACAGATGAGTTTCAACACAAGAAGCATGACAAGTAATTTGGGAAGCCCAAATGTAATCACTCAGAGTGAATCTGATGACAACCCAAGAGAAAATGCTCCTGTTTTGGTGGAAAAGATATGATGGGAACTTTAAGTGCTCACAAGCAGTTAGGACCTTGCACATCATCCAGCAGGATGGGGGCCAGAAGCTGTGGAGTTCCCTGAGCCAGTGCCCTGCTGCCCAGGGCTGTCCCACGCACATGGGAAGGTGACAGGGACAGATGTGCAAATGGGGCCAGGACCAGCCAAGAGCCAGGAAACCTCATGGTGATGAGGCAGGTCCATGCTCAGGCCAGGAAGTCAATCTTCTGCCCAGGGTTAAGGGCGATTGCCAGGCAGGGCCACAGTGCCAGGGCTGAACAAGGGCCTGGCTTGGCACACCAGCACACTGTGGGACCTGGGTACTGGTCCTGTCACAGCATCACTGGGTGGGGTGGGGCCATGGGGGCTGCCATGGGCTCCTGGGCCAGGAGCAGGGTGGAGGAGCCCCAGTGGCTAGGCAGGGCTGGGGGTGCTCGGTGGTACTGTGCTCTGGGACTGCTTCTCATTGACCCATAAGAAAAGTCCATGTCTTCTAAATGACACTTTCTGCAGTAAACTGAGTTTTCCCTGGATGTCTCCCATCTCATTGTCATCAGACTTTACCTTAAACTTAGCCCACCAAACAGGAAAGCAATTTGAAGAGATATAAATGTAATTCACTAGCACTGAGAGTGACAATAACAGAGAACACAAAACCATCTTTAAAAACCTGCCTGAACTGAAGCATTACATTAGAAATAGGAATGGGATTTATTAGTCTAGACAAACAAAATTATTATCACTAATAAGCCAATGACAGAGTTTACTATGCTAGTAAGAACAGAGCTATTCTGCTTTAGAGATTTCAGACTGACAAGATGTCAGTAGTATTATTATGAGTTTTGTCATCCAACAGAAACTCATAAAGATAAAACAGTAAAAATCTTGGATACATACAGACAAAGAAAAGTAAAGAAATCAGACTGGTTTTTCTAGTATTTAATCTCTCTGAAAGACCAAAGTATTTTTTCAACATCAATCCAAGTTTTTCTTTGCTTCAAATTAAGATGACACCTTCCTTCTCCACTCCCAAGCGGGTATATGGCTGCTTTACCAAAGGATCTTCATATCCTGAAATTCAGTATATCATTATTCCAGCTCCCTCACTCTATTTTAGACTAAGTAAACTCCTTTCTACTCAGCTTCTTCTAGCTTTTATTTTCTAAAACCTGCTGCTCCTGCTTCTCATCTCGGGCTTTTTTCTGCTGTGTATACTATTTTCTTAAATTTAAGTTTTCCAATTTGAATAGCATATGTCAGTTAAGACAAAACAAGCACTTAAAGTAGAATAATTACATAAGACATCCATATCACTGCACTGTGCACAAAATAGTTCCAAATGAACAGCAAGTGGGAGATATAATAGAGCAAGCTCCAAGGCATTCATCACATTTTCAGGGATGCAAGAATACTGGTGGAGCAGTAGTAATAATTGTCACTTATAAGGCCCCTGCTATTGACAACAATTGCTAGCAGATGCTTACATAGGCCAGATGACACCCAGATAAATATTCTTCATCAAACACAGTTTTTCGAAACCATGCAATTTTATTTCGTAACATTAATTAAAACATTTAATTTCTGGGCCTGAAAATTCCTGAAGAAACCTGAAGTGCAAACCATATCTATTTATTTATCTAGAAATTCAGAAGAAAATAAATACTCTATTCACCACTTTTCCTTCCATACTACTGTCTCCCCCTGAAGGTACTCTCACTGTTCCAGTACCTTCTACCCCTTTAAAGTCTTCCCAAACACATAACCAAAGCCTGCAGATAATATTATTGACTAAGTATCCACAAAATTGAAGACATAAAAGAACAAGGTAAAGAAGGCAAATAAAGAGCCCTAAGCACACAGTGCATGTACTATAATGTCCTTCAGACAAAAAAAAAAAAAATTCTTAATTCATAGAGTTTAGACTTTGAAATTACTTTGGTTATGAACAAAAGTAATTCTGATTTTTCTTTTTAGAACATCACCATTTTTCTTTTTTGAGTCCAAAATTAACACCCTGCTCTTCTGCTTCAATATTATTATAAAATCCTGTAAAGCTGTCCTGAGAATTTTCATCTTAAAGTAGAATAAATACCAAGGAACTAGTTAAAACTGTGAGGCTTCTACCATTGTAAGATAAAATCCCACAACACATTTGCCTGTCTACAACAAAAGCTTCAAATGGAGATCTTCCAAATTTTAAACTGACCCAGGGAAGACATATTAAGGACATGGCTCCTAAATCTCTCTCCATTAATAAACCTCTCTGACATTTGTCATCTGGATTCTAGATTTGCTTAACTTCAGTATTTAATCAACTCTCCAACTCCCCAGGTTAACCTGTGTCTGCTCTACGAAGTGGAATGTATCAGATTCCATCAGCATCAGGCTTGGTATTCCCTTCCTACACACCTGTGTGTGTCCCCACACACAAAAGAGTATGAGTTAATCAAGGGGTTGTTGTCAGGTGGGGAGTTGCCAAAAAAATAAATTCCTGTACTCCACAAGGAAAGGCAAATAAACTTTCCTTCTCCTTTCTCCGGGCTGCAATCATGAAGAACTGGCCTAGGGAGGAGCTGTAAAAGCAATGAGCACCACAGTGGAAATATTTGCAGACAGAGGAAACTGTTGCTTGTAAATGTTATTGCTAGCCCTGGGAGGTGAGGAGTGAGGTTATATTGCCATACTGAAGCTTGGCAGAGACTCAGGAGAACCAAGAAGGAGCATGTGTGCTTTTCAAATCGACTCCAAATGTCACTCTAACATTTACAGAGCTGTGTACAACTATTCGGGAAGAAATCCCTGGCAAGAAGGCTGAGGGTAGAAGAAAAATTGCTCCTCAATGTAAAGGAGCGTAATGGGGAAACAGAATACTAAAATGAGAGTTTGAGAGTTTGCATTAAATGGGTGGCACTTTAGAAAGTGACACAACTTCTGTTCAGTTCAAACATCTTTAAGTCCTCTTCATGTCAAGCTACATGAAGCATTTGATCACTACCTGTTGAATAATGTCCACGGAGAAAGGGAGATTACAGAAAAAATGTTTGGTTTACCTCAGAGTAAAGTGATAAAAAGAGGTAGCAGACACATTTTGTAGCAAGGGAAAAACCAAGAAAATTGTAAGAAAAAAATTACACAATGAGGGTTGCCACACACTGCAACAGAACAGCTGCAGAAACCCCAATCTTCAAGTTAGTCTCACTTGAAGCAGGTGGTGGGGACAACAACTTTCAACCATGATTATTCAACACCAAGTGCCAGAATGCCCTGATTTCACTGGATATTGCAACTTTCTACAGACATCACCTTACACCTGCAAACTGCTACTGATTTGAGATGGAAAAGGCTTCCAGAGTCACCATCCCTGGAAGTGTTCAAGAGGCATCTGGATGTGGCATCTGCAGCTTAGGAGTGATTATGGTGCTGCTGGCTTGACAGTTGGACTAGATGATTGTGTAGGTCTCTTTCAACCTTGATGATTCTTTTATTCTGTGATCATCAGGCTATCATTTTTGAAAAACAAGGTTGTGATGTAAACTACATTCATAACCTTTTTAAGGTTGTTCATAAACAACCTTTCTTAGTTCTGTTTTTGCAATATGGCAAAGAAAAACTAACTATTATTGCCTCTGGCTGTTGGTTTAAGGAAGGTTCACAGCATTAGACAACCCTCGATTTCATTTCCTTCCTTTTCCTCATCTGACAGCCCCAAATCCCTAAACTTTGTCAATTCCTGGAAGTACTTTAACAGAACAGGAAGCAAATGGAAGACATTGGTCTAATACCTGTAGGTCAAACTAGTCCATATCACACTGGTTTTGAAAAACCAAAAATTCCTCAAGCCAGTCAGTGATTTAGGAAGAGCCAGAAGTGAGACACTGACATGCTAAAACTAAGTAAGCAGAGGATCTAGGTAACTATTAAACTCATTTAAGGCAGGCAGCTTCATGGAAACCAGCTTCATGGAAACAAAATGTCACAACACTTGCAAAGGATGGAAAACAGGTCATCTTTGAAGGGAAGCCCAACACAACAGAGCAGGTAGCAATTAGGAGGGTAACAACAGTAACACATGCTGTGGGAAATTACAGGATAATATGTAGCTTGGTGTTTCAGGCTACAACTTCCAAGCTTAAAATACGAAATAAACTAAGCTGAATTTATAATTCTAGGATCTGTAGAAAGGTTCCTTCAGAGCCTTTTCTTCTCCTATCACAGATCCGCTGTCTTCCCTAAAAACATTCTCAAAACCAGTAACCTGACAGTGGTTCCCATCTGAGAGCAACACTCAGTCAGTGCAGTGCCAAAATGGTAACACTGATTTCCAGGCATCCCACAGACTCTGTCCATTCCTAATGAAGTCATCAGCAGAGATGCAGCAGCCAGATCTGTTCACCCAGCTAATTGCAACCACTGTTAATTATTGGAGCCATAACAAAAAGGCAAAGAGAAGCAGAAACTAGTAGCTGGCATGGAATGGCAGTTGATATTGCCAGGATCATGAAGGCTGAAGCTAGATGTACGTGTTCATGCCTGTAAATTTCACTAGCACATAAAAGAAATTTAGTTCTACTTTCAAGTAACAGACACTGCCTTTTGAAAACATGATTGTATCCCAGACAAAACTCCACTTTACAACTCCAGTACTTGTAGATAAATGATTTTAAAATAAAAGGAATTTCAGATAAATAAGGAAGAAAAAAAGAATTGGCGTGGATATGTAAGGTGTTTATGTACTAATGATGACCCAAATTACACAGAATTTCAGTGTTTGGACAACTACAGGAATGTCCATGGGCTGTCCTTCTCTGACTCCAAACATGACCAAATGCAGTTTTTGTCTTACAACACCAGTATCTTTTGGTAAGGACCCAGTTAGAAATTCATAGTCCTTAACACTGCTTACAATTATCACACAATTATTAAACTCCTACAAGCCTGTCTCAAATTCCAAAGGCTGTAGTGCAGGATCTACAGTGCAGGACTCTGTACTGGTCCAGTTGCCTAAACTGACATTCAATGAATGCATTTACAAATAACAGTAGCCAGTACAAATCCTTAGTTCAAAACTCAAAGATTTGGGTTCATGGAGAAGAGAGTTCCATTACCCTTTTTCTTCTGCTCTGAGCTCCAAGAGCCTCCAGTGATCTTGATGGGAATTGTGAATTATAATAAATCCTGTTTCATGTTGAAGCTGTGAAGATTTAGTCAGCATTGGCAACTGATAGGATTCTCCAGTCAAAAGAACTGTAGATGTATAAATTATGACAGCAGCTGTGATCCTAAAACTTTCACATTCACCATTTTGCAGCCCATTTTATTCTCTTTGAAATTCAGGGTGGCAGTTGGAATGCAATGAAGAGTGTCATACTCCAAAAGCACCAGCCTGATGTCACAGTCAAGCAGAACTGGATTTTCTTCAGCTGCTTCTATCATGGACTTACTGAGCTGCTGAGGCCTGAGACTATTCCTATTCAAAACATGACCAACCAAATCTTGAAATCACCAGGTATCTTAGACTGAAAATGTCATTTATATGCAGATTTTCAGATCACCTTCTGTGGTGGCTATGACTTTTACTGAAATGCCTGGATCTCTTTCCTGCTCCTAACTGAAATTGGAAAGCTGTCACATTGTCACCCCATACCAAGACACTTGCATCCATTACAGATAAGATGTAAGAATGTATTGTTCTCTTTATACTAGAAATAATGAAAAACTCTGAGTTAGGAGATCTTTAATGATGAATAACTGGCTATTTATCCTGTTTAAAGCACTTCTGTCCACTCTAATACAGTCCAGAGGGACATTTACTCTCTGGATTGCTAGCAGTAGATTAAACATCACCTATTAGGGAAGAGGGTCCCCACAGACCTGTAAACTGCCTGAAATGTAAAATTCAATATCTGCTTCTCAGTGGCTGCACCTCCTGATTGACATCACTTTCCATACACCTTCACTCAATGCTAGGCAGCACACCTGCAGAACGAACTTCCTGGGAAGGAACTCTGCCAGGAGTGGGCAGGTAATAAAAAGCTTCACTTCACTGTGGTCTTCCCAAGTTCTCTAGGTTTTTGAACAATCTGTTTATGGGACTGAGAACCTGAAATACAGGCAATAGCAAGGAATAATTTGTCCCCCACTCACAGCACTGTTAGTCCTTGTACTGTTCAGAAAAGCATTAAGGATGGTACAGTTGATATCTCTGTCACAAGGGTGGGGTAATAAATTCAAACATCAAACATTTTTTCCTAAAGACCAGAGTTCAGAAATTCCTTAGACAGAGAAAACTAGGAATTTTGTAATCTCAAACTAAGACCAGGTTTTCCACATCCAAAAATCACTGTTTAGAATGACCTGCAGGGCTGCCTGTGCTCTGAGGAAGTCTGGGACAAAGGGAGAAATAAAGCTACCCATCACAAATATGACATATTTGCTAATCTGGGTGGCAGACAGAAAGTGCAATCTCTAAGAATTGAGTCTGAATCCTAATAAAAACTTAGGTGTTTGATAAAAACATCAACAGCCACAGTCTTAACACTCTGTGCAGTGGAAAAACTGTTTGCTTTCACCTAAAATGTCTCCCAGGCCCCTAAGTGCAGAAGAGATGAAACTAGGAGACTAAATTGCAAAACCCATCCCATTCAGATAACTGGGATCACATGTAAGGTCAGGGCAGTTAATCACTACCTATTTGCTGAAAATTACCCATAAAGGATATTAGATGCACAATACTTTTACAGCAATTAGCTCTTGTTGATATGAATATGAAATAGGTACCTTGTAAGGGTTACCTAGGAAACAAAAAGAAGGAAAATAATCAGAACAAAGATGGAAGGCAAGGTAAATTTGGGGGATGGCCAGTTCAGATATATGTTTGGAGGACTGGAGAATGCTTTCACATGTATTATTTGGCCAAATCTCCAAAGCGTACCAGAGGAAGTGAGATTATTAGAACAGAGTCCAACACAATTTAACAAAGCATGGTATAAGCAGATGGGAGCGTGGCTATCAGATTAACTTTGCATAAAAGCTGTGGCAAATCCATCATGAGGTTTTCCAGGCTTTGAGAAAGCCTGACCAGAACTGGCTATACCAGCAAATTGTGTTTACTTCAAGGATGAAAATTTTCTCCTCCCTCATTATACAAGGATGAAAAAGTGGTGGGGGAGAGTGTCTGACATTTCCTACTCTCCAATGGTATTTCTCTATAGAGATAAAAGCCATTAATCATTACTAATTAAAATTGGGGGAAAGAAATAAAAGTAGCTACATCTGAAGGGATTATTTCAATTTTTCCACTTCTTGTTGCTAGCTCCTTCTCTTGGGCTGTCTGCAATCTGCACCCCGACTGTTTCTGTATCCACTGGAAGGGGTTGAGAAAGCTGGGCTGCAACTCTGCAAACACAGCCTTCAGCTGCAGGGAGAAGAGTCTGGCTGCTGCCCAGGCAAGCAGGAGGAGTTAGGAACAGCCACATGGATGTGCTCCTCACATCTGCCCACATTCAGAGGAGTCACACAGTCCAGTCCAGGAGATAACAAGCACTCCAAGTTCCACAAGGACAGAGTGGGAGGGGGAGCCAACAGCTGTTACCTGTGGCTGAAGCATGATAGTGGAACCTCCTGTGAAATTGGTATAAAGCCTTGGTGTCCCCGATGGTCTCCAATTTGAAAAATATTTGGGACATCATACAGAAGCCTTCACACAAAGGATGTAATTAAAGCCAATAATGAATTAAAGCCAATATAAGGAAACAGAAGAACTCATAGTCTGGAAGTTTCTACAGTCTAAAGGATCTTGTACAATTTCAGAAATTATTTAGACAAAAATTACTTTGCAATAACAGGCTCTGTTTGAGCCTGACTGTAACAGCTGCCTATTGGGACACCTTTGATTTAAAATTGAGTACATTGCAAAAAAAAAATCTAAATCCAACTATCTGTATGTACTTCACCTGTCAGATTTCCCCCTCCTACTGCTCATGGCATCAGAATATGCTATCTCTTTTTTTCATATCTTTCATATTTTTCTTTCTCCTGTTACTGCCAGTACAAAAAAAACATGAAAAACAGCAAGCTACCTGCACCAGGAAATAAACAAAGCACATCAGAAAATTACTTCCTGTAAACTGAAAAAAAACTTAATTATATATTTCAAACGTATTTTTCTTTTCATTTCCATCCAGCTTTAGAACAAAACAAATCAGAATATGCACAGTGCTTCCAAATACACAATACCATAATCTTCAATGACAGTTAAGGGCTGACTCATTCTTAACAGCAATTTTATCAAGTCAGAAAAAGATTCTGCAGAATATCAAAGCCACAAGGGTTGTATCAAGGCACATTGCACCCTTTCCCCTGGGGAACACACAGTTACACCTACAGCACTCAGCCTTCCACAGCATATCACTTCTTTACACTGCATAAACATCCTCCCGTGCTGGCCAGACCAAATACCACAAAGGGAGGAACACAGCAGAAAAATACATTGCCAAAGCAAGACAGGCAAAGCCCTCACTCTTCCAAACAAAGTCAAGCACTGAGCAACCAGAACTCAAGAGATATTTGGACAATACTCTCAGACACATAGGATGATTTTAGAGGGTATCCTTAGCAGGGCTAGGTGTTAGACTTGATGATCCTTGTGGGTCCCTTACAGCTCAGGATATTCTATGATTCTGTGAACAATGGTGTTAAAACTGCCATCTAATGGTGAAACTGTACCTTTGAAGCAGGCAGAGTAGACAGCACACAAGGAAATTAATCCTGCTTTGACCTGCAGCTCTTGGATTCAGATTGACAATCACCTTTTTCAGCAACATTTAATTATATGCTGCTTCCTCCAGCACTAGCTGCTGGTGAAGCAAAAGTGTATGTTTTAAGTGACAAAACACATTTTCATCAAGGATGTGATTACTGACTCAAACTGCCAGATTTGATTTCCAGTTTTGTGCCACACATAAGAGACTGCACAACAAAGAATATAATGCCAAAGTTCAGGCTTGGATCATTTGAGGACTGATAATGTCCTCTTAATTTCTGATGAAAAACCTACCAACCTTGAACCCATGCAGAAATGCTGAGTTAAACCATCTACATTACTCCAGTGATACAGGTTTACTGGACATTTCAGCTGTTCCAGAACAAGATCACGGTCAGTCATCCATCATTTACCTCATGATCTGGTGGTACAGGTTCCAAATCACTTTCCTGCTGACTCAGGTATGGGCTGAATTTTTGGCCTTTCTACGCATCTAAACCAAAGGAAGCTACTTCAGACAAGTCAGTATTTGCCTTTCCACTTTGCTTAAAGTATAATTAATAGTACTTCTTTATTATGCTTCCACTGATCCCTTAATAATTGTAGAATCATAGAGTGGTTTGGTCTGGAAGGGACCTTAATGATCATCTAGTTCCAAACCCCTACCATGGGGAGGGACACCTTCCACTAGATCAGGTTGCTCAGAGCCCCATCCAACCTGGCCTAAAAATGTTGGCCTAATATCTAAAACAGAAGGACAAGAATTAGGATTCCTGAGATCTATTCAACAAGTCACTTTGTGATTTCCCTTATTTGATCTGAAAGTAGGAAAGAATGTCATTTACCTCTCTTCAACAACACGTTTTAGATTCTCACCAAAGCAATCATCACAAAGTAAGCCAAATATATTAAAAGGATGTCACTAACAGAAAAATAGAACCTAATGAACCCTTGTATTGAAGGTACAATATGTCAGGCACAGACACTTTTGGAATCCACTTCTGACAGGTTATTGACATCTAATTCCATACTATCACCAAAGACACCTCAATTTGCTCCCCCTTTTAATGTGCAATGAGGGCCAGTGAAACTGTCAGACTCATGATGAAAGACAAGTTCCTAGGATACATACAGAAAAAATGGTTCCTTCATAAAGCTCTCTCCAATTCATTCAAGAGTTTAGAATCTCAGAGCTTAATACATGAGCCATCATTCCCTGTATCACTGGAGAAAAGGGATGTTAAGCTATTCACCCACAAAAACAGGCATGAAGAGAGACATTTCTATTTTCACTATAAAGTGAATCACAGGCTCTTACACTGGGGCTTGATCATGATCCTGAAAGTTCAGTACAACATCTGGAGTGAACATCATGCTCTGCTTTCTTCCAAGGGCTCCTGGAGGGCTGCAAGTGTACGGGGGATGCCCAGAGGGTGGAAAAGCTGTATTAAGGAGTCAATACACTTCAGTATGGATTTCAAGTCTGTTTGAAGACAAACACAGTGTCAAGCTTTCCCCCAAAAGGGTTGCTAGCAGGAACTTAGCAAATCAAGCAAGCCACCAGTTGCTGGGTGAGCAGAGCAGGTGATGGGGATGCAGAAGCCATGGGCTCCAGGGACTGGTGCACTTGCTCAGACACTCTGGGGGCACAGTGAGGGGCAGATGTCAGGGCTGCTTGAGGCCACTAGATGGTGAAGGAGGCTGTAATTGTCTCCTCACCTTGGCCACTAGTGCTGAGGAGTACTTGTTATGTGTTTTTTTTTCAAGGGACAGCAGTGTGGCTCCTCCCTGGGGTAGAAGAGAAAGCAGAGACACACAGCAAATCCCAGTCACTGCATAGTGTCACTGCCACCAGCTCTAACTGTCACTTGCTGGACAAGGTCCCAGGTTTCCACTCCCATTTGCACAAGTTCTTGATCAACAAGGGCTATCTCAAAATAAGCTTTTCCTAATTTACACCTGGAAAGGACAAGACACAGCTCTATACCACAATACAACCACAAATAGCTGTTTTCTAAAACAAGCAGCTGACGTACTCTGACCAAAGAGGGAAAAGAGTAGGTCTCCTAATAGGATGGTTTTCCTGTCCTCAATTCCTGTTATTTGAAGTCCTCCACATGATTTCAAAGCATTAAGATGCACTCAGGAATGTTTTTTGAACTGGCCTACTTTCACAGCAGAAACTGAGACAGAAATAGAAGACAGCTCATCCACTGTCACACTGCAAAGCCAGGACTGTGCAGGGACACAACCCACTGTCCACCACAGCTGGGCTGCTGCCCTCCATTTTCTGGATGATTCAAGAGCCACCTGAACTTTTCATCAGACAAACCCTGAAAAATTCTCAGAATATCAAACAAGTCAAAATAATGAAGAGGTCAATAATTCCTTTGGAAACTGGAAAATAACCCATGAGCCTAAAAATAATCTAAATCTGTAACGGAAAGGGGACTGATCTTGACATCACTTGAAACATAGATGGTAAGACTCTATAGATACAGCACCTGTTTTTCTTTCAAATTTTTCAGATAGAGAGAGACTCAAAAGGGGAAGGACTGAGGCACAAGACAGTTTTTTAAGATTTCAATTGGCCTTTTTTTTTGGACTAGAATTTATTTACTGCAGAGTTAAGCATCTCTCATAGTTACAGATTCTCTATTTATATCTGCTAACTGTGCAAATTTCCTGGTTCTCTGATTCCAGACCAGCTGCTGGGCACAGCTGTGCTCCAACAAAGGCACCAAAACCAGCAGGATTGCTGTGGGACTGTCATATTTCCCTAATTTCATCTGCATCTGGAAGAGGAAATCACAGTGCTTTTCTCACCCACTCCTGACACAGCTCAACAGAACACCACCAATGTAATTAAAAAAAAACCCCTCAGTGAAAGATTGCCAGTGTGAGAAGCTCCCAAGCTTCCACAGCAGCTTTCAAACATTGCACTAAAACTTCCTGCACAACATACAAGGTTGCTAACACAAAGAATACAGGAATCTAAGTAAACAGTCACCTGCAAACCAAAAGACAGAGCAGAGGACATCCTGTGAGCAATGTGACATGTGGAGAGATGAAGGCAGAGAATTGCAAGCAATATAGAGTCTGGCATCAAAGAAGCCTCTGTTTAGTGGGAAGAGGGGGAAGTAAAAGCATTGCAAGTAGGCAGAGCACCCAAGGCTGTATGACCACATACAGATATGTGACATCTCAATCTTGAAGTGGGTTTTTAGCATGCAAATTTCATATTTCTGTGGGCATCAAACTCAAGCATGCAGCAAGAGCAAGCCTGCACCCAGCAGAGGGGACTCGCACATCCTCCTCATGGCATGCACCACTGGCTGCCTGTCCCTGCTTCCCCCACCCCCTGGCTGTCCTGGGCACCAGCCTTACCTAATGGCTGCTTCACACCCTGAGCACCTTACTTACATATTTGGATCTTACTCGAAGAGCTGATGGGCCCCTAAGCACTACAGGGGGCAATACTGGAGTTTGTCAGGATTTATTGATTTTATTCATCAAAACCTTATTGATTTGCCAAAGATCAAACAAAGTCCATGACAGAGCAGGACTAAATGCAAGTGAACTAAATAGTGGACTGGTTTTGGTGGTGTTTTAGGGTTTATGCAGGTGAATAGTATTTTGGATGACAGCTTGTCAGTCAGAAAAGTCTCTGTCTTCCATCTGCCACAGAGATGAACAGTTAGCAGCACACTTGCTGCTTCTGCTTATGCACTGGCTGGAAAGAATGAACCTTACAGTAGGCTCTCCTCACCAGCAAACTGGAAACATTCCATGCTTCTCTTTCTCACATGAATCTGTGAATACCTCTTTTAACTGAGATTTGAGCTTGGGATCTGAAGGGTTTTTGGCAACAGCTTTTCCCTACAGTGCATTTCACAAAACCTCCCTTAGCAAGTCTTTTCTCATCTGATACTGTAACATATACCACATAAATTGTTTCTAGTTTCCCCAAACATGGAGTTTGTTCCACAATTATTGAGACCTAGCAAACAAGCTTAAGTATCAAAATGTTGTTATTTTTACACCATTAACTATTGTACCCTTCCTAGTTCAGTATGAGTTATTATAACAAGTAATTACATGAAGAATCAAACAAAACTTACTTTGGTGATCAGTGTCTTGCATGTTGTATAAGTTTATTCATGTACTCACTAATTAGGAAAACATATCCAGTCATTAACAGGATTTAGAAAGGAAAACAGATCTTTTGAGGTTGGAAGACATTTCCAGGTTTTGATTCTGGGCATACATTTCACAGATTGATCCAAGCTAGAAGCAGAAGAGCTGGCTAGGTCATGGAGCTCCCGCCCCTTCCTGTCCTCTTACCAAGCATATTTTATAGAAAGGGAGAGCAGCCTGGCCTTGCTCTGCCATTTTAGACATCCTAGTTTCAATGCCTAACAGATGGGATTTCCACCCTTTTCTATGATTCCTGCTACAGCAAAATAAAGAAAACAACAACAACCAAAAAAAAAAAAAAAAAAAAAAAAAAAAAAAAAAAAAAAAAAAAAACAACCAAAAAACAAAAAAAAATAAAACCCCAAGAAAAAAACAGCTCATTGTTGTGATGGTATGATATTCACCATTTTCCTTTCTTAATTTAACCCAATATTCCTGTCCTGTGAACTTCCTTAAACAATTCCCCTTTCTTGGGAAGGCAGTCCTCCCATCAGAGCTGATTTGTCATCCACTCCTCAGGTTATCATTTACCAATAAATACGTACTGAACTCTTCTTTCTCCATAATTCCTCTATACAGCCTCCTGATTATATTTCAAATTATTTTGACAATTTCCTTCATATTGCTGGATTTTACTCTAAGCTGCACAACAGTGCTTTCTTTACACCTTTTATGCTTTTATTTCTTGAATATACATTTCTACTTGTGTGACTAGGAATAGTTCTAACTAGCACAGGTGTAGCTGAGTACCCAATGGCACTCCATTAGTACACAATTTAAGTGGTGAGGAGCTGATATTCAGGCTTTATTATCTTGGCAAAGGTCAATGGGTAAAACTATTTAAGGCTCCTTTCTTGTGTGCTCTGTAAATCTCACACCACCAGTGAGTTAAATACATCCAGCCAATCACTGACACACCATACAAAATTTCATCATTTGTTTAGTGCCTTATAAAGGGCAATGAATATTTTTACCTTTTCAATGCCAAAGGAACAGGAAAGTTTTTTCCCCTTGAGTGGCTCAAGTACTACAGCATTTTATCTATAAAAGGTTGCTTGTGTATCTCAAAGAAATACAGCATTGGGTCTCAACAACCACACAAGGATTGCAATAGCACTGCAGGTGTAGAAAAGTAGAGAAGACAGAAAGTTACTGCTATTTCAAAAGAAAATAGCTGACCTTTACAGATTTTAATACACATTATGGGTCTAGGCAATGTTGTTCTTTTGGGGAGATGAACTCAAATTATTAACACACAACACCAGAGCGACCCCCACTTCTGTACTGATGAAGAATAAAATACTCTGTGTCAAGTAGTAATAACAGGAAAATTAGTTAGATAACACAAAAATAAGTAGCATTCATTAGGTTAGGTTTCTACCTGTTCTCATGGCAGGATGTCCATTAAGATTAAGGAAAACTATAAAACAGAGGGTCACATATTGGCAAAATGTACAGATTTTGCTGGTCTTCAGCTTTTCTCATCCTAAAATTTGAAGCTCTTAGTGATTCATGAATTTTTTCATATTGCAACACTTCTATGATTTTGGAAAGTCCTAAGTATCTGGCTTTTTTGGGAGGGTTTTTTTTTGCAGCTGGGGAACATAAGGCACAGAAAAATGGACTTGGCTACAGTTATACAAGCCAGAAATAGAATTCTAAGGCATGTCTACATTGTATACTTTTGTGAAGCACCAAATTAGTGAGGTCCTATATATGTCAAGGCCTGTTTTGTGAGAAGCCCTGATCAGACTCACTCTCCAGCCTGGCAGAGATGCTGAACTGACGTGACACAACTCCCCACTCATCCGCAGGTACTGCCACTCTACAGGCAGCAGATGGTCTTGCAAAGCAAACAGGACAACACATAATGTAGCACAGGATGCTCTGTGCCCCATACACTGCTACACAGCTTCTGAACAGCATCTGCAGGGCAGCTTGGAGAGAGATTTCTCAGTAACAGCATTTGTTGTGCTTTTACCCTGGTCCATGGGAAATCACTGGTTTTTAGCTCTCACTGCCAGATAACATTTCTTAATCTTTACTTGTTCCTTCAGTTAAAGCTTATACAACTTCAATTTGCCTTATTAGCACATCTATTAACTTCTTCAATGTTTTAGTCAGTTGGAGAGCCCTGGATTCTGATCAGACACACAGGGACTGATCCCTGAGTGAGCAATGCTGGGTAAGAGACAGGCTGACCCGTGGGGAGCTGTATGGTAATCAGATTTTCATTACTGCATGCTGAAAGGCCAAAGTGATTCATGAGGGCTCTTCTGAGTGGGAAAGAAGGAGAGGAAGAGAAGATGAAGGAACTCTGGTTCTGATATGAATTATCTCTATCCTATCACAATATATATTTCTCTCTAGTAAATGCTAACCAAATATCCCAGGACTATATTATCATGTCTGCAGAGATCTGCAAGTATTATTTTAGAGACATCAGATAGCTTTTTCAAGGTGGAAGGAGTAGCTTAGTGCCCTAAGAGCCTAACAACTAAATTAGGCAATATCTTCGATCCAGACACTTAAATCCCAGTAAATGAAATCTTCTCAGAGTCAGGGTCTGACTAATTACATTTGTAATCTTGAATCTTACTGTAGGTGCCTTAATAGTTCTATATCACAGTTTCCCAAAATATAAAATTATGATGATATCAATCTCAAATACTCTGGATATGGGAAAAAATTGCACTTATTTGTATATGATTATCAATCTGCATCCTTATTAATAGTTTAACATGGATCTATTTAGCATATTCTGATAGCCCAAAGACAGGTAGGGATGTCAACAACTTCCTGGCTTTCTCCCAGCTATGGCCTTGTCTGTTCATTTTAAGTTTGAAGTGCTCCCCACGAGTTATGTGAATGCTGAGGTACAAAAACTCACCCAAGCCTCTTTCTCTGGCTTCTACAGAGAGAGAGGTAATACTGTGAGATTTGGCAGAGCCCACAACACAGTGGCAGAGAACAGCCTAAAGTGCATTGCCAGCCATGTTTCAAATGGGTTACAGTTCACTGCCAGAACAGAGAACATCTCAATTCCAAACACAAACAGCCTAAAGCCAGGACCCCCACTCCTGGCTGTTTCTGAGTGTTCTTCCTTCCTGCCCTGAAGCTCCCCTGGGTAACCCTCCCCAGGAAACTGCTCAGGTGTGTAACCCAGAAGCAATGTTGAAGCAGGAAAAAGCAGTTACCTGCAGGCACCCAAACAGATGCTTAACTACAGTTCCTGAAAGGCACACACTCTTCAGTGCCTAACAAGATACTGTCTTTCAAGGGATTGACATGGGAAAAGAAAGTTATGGGTGCCACCCAGTTAAATAGGATTTTATTGACCAACACTTTGATGGAGCACATAGATCAAGCATCTCTCCATAATCTGAGTGAAAGGTGTCTAGGAAAACCAACTCACAGCAAAAAGGGACATGGCAGCTCTGTCAAAGCTGCTTCTCCTGGAAGATTTACTGACTGAGCCTTGGCTGGTGGCAAAGACTGTGGTAGGAACTGTAGGCAACACACACATAGGCACACAGAGAAAGGTGCATTTTGATTTTTACAGCTTCTAGAAAAAGAACAATGTAAATGAGAATAGATGGGCTCAGCAAATCGTCACCAGCCAGAAGGAAAAGACAAAAGAAAAAAGAAATCACAGCAGTGTAAATCAGTCATGGAGAAATGGCTAAATGAGGATACTGATTGCTAATCTACATCCTGTCACTCTGACTTTATAAACAGGTGAGCTCAAGAGGCCATGTGTGCAAAAGCAGCTCCATAAAAGCCCTGTTTTTCCCAATCTCATCTGTATTCACAGTGGGCCAGGTTTTCACTTTATGGCTGCAATGTTCCTGTTTCTTCTGCAGGTCCATTAGCACTGTGCACATTGCACAGTCAATACCAATTCCAGCCTACACTTTTCTGCCTTTTTTATTTGGACACAAGTCCTTCTGTCTGCTGGATTCATTACTCTTCGACATGGCTATTTGTAGTCTCCCTTTATGTTTTGATTATTTTTTGAAGCAGCCCAAGTGCTTTGACTTAAATACAAAAATTAACAGATAAAGTGAAAACAGTGAGGCATTTAAAAATGTCATGATAAATGATTTCTGTTTCTCTTTACTTTAATTCTTTTTATTTTCCATAATTACTTTACCCAAAAAACTTGCAGGCTATAAAATGACACCCCCCCCACACACACACACACAAAAAAATACCAGCCTTTGTTTAACAAGGCTCTATTCATTCTTTTTCTTGTCCCCTTTTCCCACATCCCAAGAAATCTTTCAGGACATTCTTAGTTCTTCTGCACCAGACAGGAATGTGAAATTTGATCAAGCTGGGAGGTGGCAGAAGGAATCTGGCAGGCTTGGGGAATGGCATACAAGAATTTGAGCAAGATACAGAACCATGGTGTCACCTCAGGAAAAGGGAGGGCAACAGCCCGAAACAGGAGTCAATCTCCACCCTGCTGAATTCTGGACCATCTCCACCTCCCTCACCAAGGTGGCCAAAGGCAACTCCTTCATACCACAACAGTGCTTCCAGCATCAGACTGGGAATAGTGAAAAGTGAACTGCCAACTATTACCTGTGCCTTACTTTATTCATACCCTCAGATGACCAATCCCATGTTTAACATGAAGATGGAATTATTAAAAATACAACTTTGAGGCAAGCACCTTGGCAGTGCTTGCCTCAAAGTTGTATTTTTTAGCACTGGATGCAGTGCTAAGTCATACTCCAGTAACACTTGACAGGGAAAGAAAGGTTAAATTCCTCATTGGTCAGTCCTCCAAGAGGAAAAAAAAAATCAAATTCAAATGTAGAATAAAGGAAATTTGCACCAATTGGACAGGAGAGCTGACCAGCCAAAATGGGGTAGCAGTGATGTGTGGGGCTTGCATAAAAAAATCAGATTGCAACAGAAGAGAACTTCACCGAAGAAATGGTAATAAACTGGTGGAAACCTGGACATTTCTATGACTGGGTACTGAACTCTTAGTTCGGGTTTCCTCCACCTCTAGGAACCAGAACCAGTACAGTAAGATTCTCGCAGAGACTCTTGATATTTTGAAATTCCTCGGTATGCCAAAAACCTGCCCTTTGATCTAATTTTTTCCTCTTTGGTCACAAAGATTCTCAACAAAGAGATTAAAACAAAAATAAAAGAACTATAAAATATTTGAGACCATTTCTGTATTCTTGCTTCCTTCCCACTCTTTAGCAAACACATGCTTTTTGCCAGTCACTTGTTCAGGGGGAGCTCTTGTCCTCCTGTGGCAGATGATACACACAGCACAAACTCCATTTGTTCTGCTTAGTTCCAGCCTTGCTCTGCTCCCCAGGCTGGGTGTACTAAGCTGTCTCAAGGCTCTCTGTCTTCAGCAGTTTCACACACACAGGAAAGGAAACCAAAGCTATAGAAAAAGAGTTCCTCCTTTCACCCTTCTACTTTGTAGCTCTACCAAAGACCAGGCAAGTCAGAAAGACTGAACTGTTTCCTAACCTCTAAAGCAAATACTTCTCCAAGAGATGACTAAGGTATATAAAGGAGAGGTACTCTATATATTTCTCATTCTAAGTACAAGCCTAGGGCTCCAAGAGCTGTCAATCTAACATGCTTTTCAACTGAGGGGCTGAATTGTTATTTTCCATTTTACTGATTTAATGAAAGGTAGTTGATAAAAAAAATCACTGTTTAAAATACCATAATTTTTCTTTCTCAGCAGTTTGAAATAGGGCCTGTGGGTATTGGGGCAGTCAGACTGAAATAATTCCACATGACTCCATTTGAATCCTAAACTCTGGTGCTTTGATACAACTTCCAGCAGTAATCTCCTTCAACCATCCCCGTCCTTTCACTCCCTTCAGCAATATCACAACATGAAGAATTACAATTCCTTCTTGTTCAGAAATGGAAAAATGCTGTTGCTCACAAGAACACAAGATTAGTGTGGTTGGTAACCCAAAGGGTCCAGGCTGACCACAAGAGGACCTCATCCTAACAGGTAGAACTTCAGAAGTCAAAAGGGGTAGGACATTAAAAGTGGAAGCATCATGAGACCAACAGCACTTATTACAGAACTGTTTTTCTTGTACACCCTCCTTGCTGCTGTGCCTTTTTAGTGGGAGGACTTTTGCCTTAATGTGATGGATATCTCCTAAGTATCATGTTCCATCTATTACCAACTCACCACCTATAATCATCACAGAGCAGGAAGTTGCTCTGAAACTCATATTAGGATTTGATTCATCAGGATGCAGTTTCCCTCTTCTGCACCTTATCTTCCAATTTTAACCTCTTGTTCTCGATTACCCAGGAAAGAAAAAGACGATTCTAGGAAGAAATAAAAATGATGACTATTATCTTTCCTTTATACATTCTCAGATGCCTTAGCAGTGAGGATGAGAAGGGTTTCCCTCCGGAGGGCCATGCCTTGGAGTCTGGTACTTGCTGGCAATGGATTCACTAGGACCACCCTGTGGGCTGCTCTGTGAGATAACTGCATTTGAGACAAGACAGACAAACCAAGCAGACTGGGGGCAGCCAATATACACCACCAAATAAGATCTTTCTATGCTTGCGGTGATGGCTGTGCTGCTGCATATCCTTTCCATATCACATAATAGCCTCATCCAATCAATCAAAGTGTCCAAGGGATGACTGCCTATCTCCACATGCAGAAAGAGTCAATTAAGGGAGCATCATGAATGCCAAGTCTTTCCTCTCCCCCTGAGATGAATAGAGGAAAAGAAATGAGACAGAAAATGCACTGTGCCAGTGCTTGCCTTTAAGCATGATGGCTTTCACTAGGCAAAGCAGGGAGATAGAGAAAGCTAATTTCACAGATAACATCTCCAAGGTCTATATAGTAATTTTAAATATTGGAAATAATTTTTCATGACAAATGAATCTGCTTCATCCTGGCTTCTTCCATCAAGATACTCCCTTTAATTGTACAGACAATTGGCAGTCTCAGCAGAAACACACACTGGTCTGAATGGAGGGTATGGAAAGGAAGTGGTGTGTAAAGCCACAGGGACAGTTCAGCCACTAAGCTGTAGGAGACTCAAAGACAGAGGTAGTATGAAGCAATTCTGCAACCTAGCGTCATCAGTTAGTCTCTGAACACCTGAAAAAATCACAACAGATGTGTACATATTAAGTTCATTCTGGATCATCCATGTGACATGCTGTGAGACTTGACTAATAATGATTACTGACTAAAAACATTTGCCTATTTGGGGAGGTGCCACAGTGCTTTGCTGAGGCAGGACTGCACCCCTGGAGGAAGGAGGGGAGCTTTTGGGTGTGTAATGCCTAGTCTGCATAAGACAGAGGGGGTGAACTGTCTCTGCCTGGAGGCTGCAAACCAGGCTTTGAGGCTGATCAGAGGCAGACCTTGTGGAGACAGGATGGTGTCTTTTATCATGCCAAAGTGCCCTCCCTCACACATCCCAACCCCTTCTCCAGGGGAAGGTCACATTCACACTTAGACCTATCAATGTCAGAGGCAGCTGAGAAGGGAACATAAACCATCAAAGGCCCTCAAAGCATCCCCAGACTCATTTCTGTGGCCTTTGACCAGAGGACTAAAATCTCCTCCTCCCAGAGGAGGTACCTGAGTATTCCCACAAAGTCAGAGTGTACTTTACTTCAATCCACTGGATTCTGTGTTGGGTTGGCTTCTTCCCCAATATCCCAACAGATCAAGATGGATCAAGACCATTATTTAAAAAAAAAAAAAAACCTACAGATGATGATAATGTATCTTTTCACTCTCATCCTTTCTTTCTCTTGCTTTCTTTTCCCTATTCATTTTCTTAAGTAATATTTTTATGCTTTCCTGCCGCTATATTACTATAGATAATAACCAAAACTGCTACATATCTGCTTTCCATTGCAACTAAACAGCTCTAAAATAAACCATATATATATATATATATATATATGCATATTTTCAAGCACTGACCATTCAGTGTCCTTTTATTGTAATCCACCCAAAAGGATCTATTAACAAGAACCTGTGTTATTCTTGTCTTTGTGGGGGAGAATCATAACACACCATCATGTGTCTTGCAGGGAGTAACCCGGGAAAGATATCACGAAAAGGTTAAAACGTATTTTCCTTCCTTCATGATGAATTACCTCTTCAAATTATCTAAGTTTTACTAAAATCTGCCTTCCCCTGTGTGCTTGTTTTTGCTGGGGTAGAGTTAATTTTCTTCACAGTGATTAGTGTGGGACTATGCCTTGGAACTGTGCTGAAAACAGTGTTTACCACATAGAGATGTTTTTGTTACTGCTGAGCAGGGCTTACACAGAGCCAAGACCTTTTCTGCTTTCTGTACTGCCACACCAATGAGGGGGCTGAGTGTGCCCAAGAAGCTGGGAGGAGATAGAGCCTGGACAGGTGTCCCCAACTGACCAAAGGGATATTCCAGACCCTGGGTCATCATGCTCAGAAGAGAAAGTGGGGAAAAGAGGGAGAAATTTGGAGTGATGGTGCTTATCTTCCCGAGTTCCTGCTACATGGGATGGGGTGCTGCTCTCCTGGAGATGGCTGAACACCTGTCTGCCATGGGAAGTGGTGACCACATTCCTTGTTTTGCTTTGCTTGTATGCGTGGCTTTTGCCTTTTCCTATTAAACTGTTTTTATCTCAACCTATGGGTCTGATTATCTCCCTGATCCTGATGGGGGAGGAATGAGTTAGTAGCTGCTTGGGGCTCGGTTGCTGGCTGGGGTTAAACCATGACACTGTAATATTCAGGCAAAACTGACCTGCTGTGACAAGCTGTCCTTCAATCTGAGAATTATCTGAACAACATTTTGTGCCTTGACTTATTTTGTGTCTTACATTAAGGAGAAACCACTGTTCTGAACTGTGATTTATAAACCAGGAGAAAAACAAAAACGTAACTATAATACTGGTCCTGTAGAAGAGGCCTATACTAATAAAAGTATCATGTTCTGTAAGCATTAATCAAATGGTCTTACCTACCCATCAACATCTCTTTTGTTGTTGTTGTTGTTCTAGTGTTCTTTACAGGGGCTGACGGTACACAAAATCATATAGTTTTGGGTAATCATATTTCTTGAACTGGAAGACCTTATGAAAGCGATACTCAGCAATAAACGGCCAGAAGTACAGAAGTTTAGAGAAAAACAGCAGAAATTATCTTCTGCTGTGCCACCAACTAACATATTCAGAGGAGATGAAGAACACCTGGAGTATAATAAATTCACATGCAGCACGGAAGTCAAGAGTGGCCTTAAATATGAAAAGCATATGATGATGGAATCAGGATGAAGAAACAGGAGGAACATACGGATTAAAAAATCATACCCATAACATTATACGATATAGGAGAGACAATCAGTTGGTTTTTACACGGTCTCAGATTTTCCAGCTGCTCAGCAGATGCTGTCGGAGATTGTCACATCAACGAGACTCTTCGAAGCTAAAGTTCAACAGCATAAAACCCATGAAATGGTCTTTTCCCAAGTAGATGCAATCACCCTGACTGCAGAATTAACTGCACACTCTTCTGTACTGAGGATATCACAAAGGCATTAGAGTGCAACAAATGGAGTTACTGGTCCTGGAAAGCACATATATTCAGGGTGGCTTTGGACTGAATGTAAATATCCATGGACAAAAAAGTTATAATGAGTGGTAAGGATCACAATGTAAATCCACAAAAGTGAGAGACTTTTAAATTGTTCCTTAATATTGTTTATCTTTCCTTACAAGCCCTTGGCTGCATTGTCCTTATTTGAGCTAGCACAACATCTAATGAACATCTTGGGAACTTTTTGAATGTTAGCACAGAAGTTATCCCATAGAAGATAAGGAAAGAATCATAAGGTGGAGGATACATAAAAGCCTAATAGGCAGAATAATCCAACATTTATGCAACTAACAGTAGCCTTCTGGTCTGACAGTCAGTCTGTAAGGAGAGATACAAGGGAGCTACCCACATAAAGCCAGGTATTTCTTGAGCAGGTCTGTGAACAGCATCTTCCACAGCAGTAGCTGTCTGGGCCAGCCAGAAAGGAGTCAGCCACAAGTGTTACAAATGGATAGATGGCAAGTGAGAAAATTAACTTCTCATATAAAATGCTCTTAGGAAAGCTAACATTCTTCAGATCAAGTTTAATAGAGATTTTACCATAAAATTAGTGAGAAACAAATTAAGATGGGTGTGAAGGAATTGTATGAATTTTTTGGCTAAATTCAGATGGAATTTTTTTTTTCTGCAGTTTGGTGACAATTGAGAAACTGTACAATAGGGACCTTTCTGGTCCTAGTAAGTCAGTGAATGGATGAGGTCTAGAACAGACCAATTTTCTAACATCCTACTTTATATCATAAATCAAAAGAATTTTTCTGATGTTTTGATTTTCTTAAGTCTTTGACTGTTCAAGATCCAGCAAGAATTAAAAGAATTAAAAACATTGCAGCAAAGAATTTTCTCCTAATGTGTCCATCTTTCCTGGGAACCATCAGTCCTATAGGAAAATCTATTCTCAGCAGTTACCTAGCATTTCACAGCATACTCAGGAGGTCTGGACAGTCCAAAAAGCATCAACACTTATGACTTGCTTTAAACAAACCTTCTAAGATGTGATTATCATCAAACATCTTCACTAAAATTAAAAAGAAATCTAACCTGCTACTTGTGCTTGAGACAGCAAAGTATGCAGCACTTATCCTGTGTAGTAAATGGTTCCATAGCATTTCTTATTACCAGTAACTTTACAACATCTCCCTTCGTTGCATACATAATGGGAAGAAGTGTATTGTCATTAAACTGTTCTTAGTAAACATTGCTGCAAAGGTACTTGGCAGATAATAAAATGTGCAGCCCTATGCTCAACATCACCACTGTTAACAGCAGATGTGCTGCTGCTCACAGAGAGCTTACCACAAAACACAGAACAAGGCTGCTTTGCTCAGGATGTTAGTTGTCCATCCGTGAGCCAACAGAAACGAGCTCTGTTTCCAGCCCTTGGGAGAAGAACCAGAATGGGATATTTCTGTTTTTCTGCAATAAACACCGAATGCAGCTCAGCAAAGGAGATGGCTGGAACACGACTTCCCCCCCCCGCTTCCCTAGAAAGGACTCAGGCTGTGTACAGTTCTGAGCAAATACCTTCTGAGGTTTCAAATCTAAACCTCAACATCTTTTATTTCACTCTTAAATGATCAGAAGTCTCATACCAACCTGCCTTTTCCAATATTATATACTTCTTAAAAAAAAAATCCAAGCAAACTGCAGTCAAATCATTTAAGTAGAAGAAAATGTTAAAAAGTGACTGTACAACAACAACATTTGATTCGCATTGGCCTAAAATTATCAGATTTTCAGTTGTCTTTTGCTTAGTGTCCTTCCTGGGCTCTTGTCTTCTGCAGTCACTCTCACAGTGTTTCAGTAGAAGGAAAGGGGGCAGAGAGTTTCAAGATCCAAACAGACCTCGTGCGTGCTTTTGAGCCCAAGGCATTTTCACAGTAGCTACAGAAAACAGCTAATTTGAATACAACTCACTTCCCTTCCTCCTGCTTAGTTCATGCCAGGGCTTTGGGGTCCTTTTCAGAGAAGTCCAGGGCACTTTGCAATCACAGCTAAGTAGTACATCATCCTCCATGAGCCACATACCAGCTCCTACCTCCAACATCTTAAGTGCAGTTAACAGGGAGTTGCAATGACCTGATGCAACTGATGTCACACACTAACAAATTACAAGGCAAAGGGTAAAGAAAAAATTAAGTACTTAAGAAGACCCACCAAAGATTTTTCACAACTGCTGCACAAACCCACTCTTCACACTCCCCTGCCTGTCTGCAACAATCCTCCAGCCCATGCTGACATCACTGGCAACTCACCCTAACTTCTCTTAGGTTCAGTTTGGACAGGCAGCTCACAAGCAACAGAAGGAAGCACAGTATCCATCACACTGGAGTAATCTTTTTTGTCAATTACTTCAAATTAATTGACATCTGATGATCAGAAAGCATTTGGGAGGCATTCCCATGGGATTTCAGATAATTTAGGCCCTTTATTTCAAGCAAACCAGCAGAGTAGGAGACCTGTTGAAACAAAGTACTTCAGAAGAGAGAGGCTGCACTGCAATCACTGTTCTCTGGTACTCTAATCTTTCTAAAACTCTAGCATGGATGAATGTTTCAATACTACCAACAGCACAAGCACCAAGGTTTGGGGATTTTTCCCTGATGCCCAGCACACCACAACTTAAAACTAGCAAACTCAGTAAAAAGTCTCAGCATGCACTTGCAATTATAAATGTCATCATAAATCCACTTCACTGTGCCTGTGATTCATTTAAGAGCTATCCAAAACTAAATTAAGTTTAGGAGTCTTCCTGACTTGATTAAATCTTTCTCTTCACCATATTTAACAGCAGTGCAAGAGAGCTCAGGGAGCAGGGGGAGGTAAGATCATTACCACACTGCAAGGCAGTCACAGCATCACTTGCAGGAGGAATTGTGTCCTGTCTATTAGCATCTTCTCTTTTTCTTGCCTTTCTTTACTATATTTGCAACATAGTCACACTGAGTTGGACTGCTTAGCAGAGAACCATTATGGAAAGGTGACAGAGGATGAGAAGCAAGGATTTAAGTCAATAACAGTGTGTTACCTGGTCATCACGGTCTCTGGTGGAAGGTGTGAAATGGGGACCATATCAAGCTAACTGCCAGCATTTGCTGCTGCCTTTGCACAGCCTCACAGCCTGGCACTGAGCCCTTATGATCCATGAAAGTACAGTCTGGTCTTTTCCATGCCCTGCCCCATCTCTTCCATGAAATTTCAATAATCCAAGGAGAAACTACATTACTATTAGAAATTTGACACTTTCAGGCTGCTAACACCTTTGTCTGCTTACATCACTGCCAATACCGAAACAATGACTAGATACTGGAATTGTAAGAATGAACTTGAGGCCTTGGCAGCAGTTTTCTGTTCTATTCCCTGTCAAACTCCAGTTACAGCAAGGTTCCTCTATCTGCACAAAAGTACTGCCTTGAGCAGACCACTATAACCAAAGTCTGTGTTGCATCCAGTGTAGCTGGCTGAATATACAGAGGTGTTATTTCACTGACAAGACAAACTCCCACAGGCTTTAGATAGAAGTGACATATTGAATACTATGTATTTGTATTGTTTCACCATGAATAAAAGGAACCCAGACTTCTTTTCTAGCTGACACAATCAATGTTCTTTTTAATCCCTTTTAAATGTATATTGTCCTTCCTATCACAAAGTATAAAATTTATGAGAAATAAGCATTATAAATGTAGAAATCCTATACTTGGAAGGTGGGAGGTAGACTTTATCATCAACAACATATTGATCATCTGCTTCTCTTCCAAGAGCTGTATGTATGTCCTTCTCTATTTTTAGTACTTTAACTAATGTTAAATATGCACTTTGCTTTGTGATAAAGACTGATTTTCCAGATAGTCCAAGCACAGGATATTCTTCATTCTATGCTCCATGGCCCCTTAACCCTTGATCATACATCTTGGGCTGCAGGAGTTACACTCCTCTTTTAGCAGGACAGAAGTATTAGAAAACAATAAAGTGAGAGATGGCAAACTGTAAAAGTGGGCCAGTAGCTGTCCCATATTAGAAGATCTAGCCTGCTCCTTCTTCATTCCTACCCTTATGCACCAGCCTGGCTGTCCTCCCACTCCTGTGGCAGCTCATCAGTCACTACTCAGCAGTGCCACTGTGGCATGGCAGCATCCCTCACTTTGATTTCCTTCCCAGTCTCCATCTCAACCTTTCTCCTTCCAACAGTGTGAGGATCACAGACCAGATGTAATCACGACTTGAAGTATTCCTTGGGAATCAGACCAGGAGAATGAAAGGTATCATTGGTAGCCAGCAATGCTTTTTGTTTTTGGAGACAAAATCAGTGGGCACTAAGGCAGTTGTTGACATGAAGCATTTCTATCAGAGCAGTATGAAGTTCCTATGTAACACCACATAAATATTCTGGACTCAAATGCACTTCAATTTGTACAATTTTTTTCATGTATCCAGTCTCAAACATTTATTCCCTGTGAGCTGCTTCTCACTTTGCCAAGGAGCATCAGGCATTATAGTGCCATGTTTTGCCTGACACTGGAACTAAACCAGCAATGGGTCTGTGGTTTCTACTTACAGAAAAAATTAGTTTTTCAGGATTAGGACCTTTGCACATATCTTTTATATTGTCCTGAACTGTTTCATCACAGTTTTGTTCACCTTAAATACACTCTAAATCTAAAATATATTTATTATGACCTCAAGTTCCCATGCCAGACATTAATTGCTAAATGTATCTCCCAAATTCAGACTGATGCACATCAGAGCACAGCCAAGTTACAGATCTCAGGCCTGACTTGATATTCATTTCTCCTGAATTAAAATGCTTACATGCCTTTAACCTACTGATTTCTTTTCACTGACAATAAAAATAGTAAAAGCTAATGCCATTGATATATAAAGGTTCATGACATGAACCCTGTTCTTTATGTCACTGTTAGCCTTAGAGTCTCTTCTGAGAGCCAGGTCCAGGAGATGGACATGAGACAGACTGCATGAAGCCCTGAATCACAGAGCTGGTCACTCCTAATACTAAATAGAGACCAAGGGCAAACATACATGCAGTTTTTGGGGGCAACGATGCATTTATGGTAACGCTTCCTTTTATCATGTTTGTATAAAACCTAATCACACAACAACTGGCCAAACAATTCCCAAGGCTATGGCTGAGAAAACTTCTATCTGATGTTTTCCAGAATTTTCAAATCCCATGTATTCAAAAGAGGGAACTGCTGAGCTGACATTGGCATAGCTGATGTCCATGAATCTTACATTTTCACCCAAGTTCCCCCTGCATGGATGGCAGTCTTGATGCTTCAGCTGTTTTAAGGCCCACTGGCAATTAAATACTATTGCTGCTTAGGGCACCATGCAATGAATTACTGGCTGTGAGCAGTTTTATGAACAATCACAGATCTTGTACTTGAAAACCTAAAAATCCTATCCATATAGGAAGAATTCTGGTCATTAACAAAAAATTTCTGCACTCTGTGTAGAGTGAATGAATTCCAAATCTCAATTATGCCTAATATTTTATGCATTGTAGCTAAATTTCATGATCTTCCTCATAAGTGACACGCTACTTTGATTAATATTTAAAAATGCACTAAGTGGGAAAGGTGTTGCTCAAATATTTATAGCACAAGTTCAAAAATATCTGAATTTTGAGTTCTAAGACACATGCTATCACCATGGTGCCAAGTGAGGTGATATAAAGAAGAGACTGAAAGGCCTAAGACTCTGCTAATGGGTTACTGTTATTTCTTGGGTGTACTGTGAATGCAATTTAGCCCAAATGAAGTGCTAATTGCCAAATATGAACAGAAATATAAAAATAATATAAGCAAACACCCTCTAGAGATGTAGGATTTTTTTCATCATTTTCTGTAACACCACTCATCTGCCTCTTCTGATGGTGGCAGCAGCATAATAATGATCACAATTAATGGAACCACCTATGTACTTGAGAAATACATAGTTCGAGTATCTTCCATTAGTAAATCCTTTCCATGTGATCTGTAACATGGAGAAAATTTGCCGGCCTACATGAGCATCACCTGGGCCTCATATCTCCAAATCATTTGTCTTTAAATCCAAATTCTGTATGAGTATCAATAAGATGCAGAGACTCTCCCATGAATCTCCTACAGATTTGCCTTACCAGAGATGAACTTGGAGACATACTGCATTTAACTCTATCCCGTTAGCTGGCTTTACTCATAAACAGCAATCAAGGAAATTTCACTAGACAAAAAAAAAAAAACAACAGGAAACCCAGATAGAACTGGGATTTATCATCCGTCCTGTGCAGGAAAAATCTCCCTAACTGAAGCTCACACTTGGTACAGTTTCCAGTAATTTGTTTGAGACTTCTCACTTGCAGCTGCATTTTCCACCTCAGACAACAAACCACACTTAGCTAAAGAAACTCTGGAACCTGAAGACAGGATCTTCAGAAGGCTTAGGGAGGGAAGTGGCCAAGTAAGCTCATGAAACAAGGTGGAAAAGACTGGAAGGAAACAATCAGAGAAGAAAGTTTTCCTACTGTGGGGACTGGAACTTAGCATTGGAAAGACCAACAAGGGCAGAAGAGTCTTATGGGAACACTGTATTTTGTACTTGTTCTCATACACACCTTCAGCTTTGTGTAACTGAAGTCGGAAAACACAACTTACCTCGCTCACATGTTCTACCCCAGTAGCCAGTGCCAGTGCAGTCACAAATGAAGCGGTTCCAGCCATCCTTGCAGACTGCATTGTTCTTGCAGGGGTAGCTGTCACACTGCTTGGTGCTGAGGCGGGAGCAGGAGGACTTGACCCCGGCGGCATTCTGTGCCTCTGCCAGCTGCCGGATGTTCTTGCTTCGTCCGTCAATGAACAAGTCTCGGATGCAGCCGACATAGCCATAGTTCAGCATTGCTGTCCAGAGCTCTGTGGGAAGGATGAGCCCTGCCCGGTTCTCTGGCAGCCCACCCAGGTACATGTCACCTTCCAGATCCAGGATCTCACTCTCCCCGCTAGCGGTGAAAGGGGTGCGACGGCTGTTCACTGATATTGTACCTAAATGAGGAAGATAAGGAGTCATCAACGCTTTCAACTACAGACTCAGTTCAATTCATTTTTTCCAATAACTCAGTGAGGTGTAAAGTTCAGCACAGGAGAGTGAAGATTCTTTCCTACCCAAATGGCATTTTAACAGTGTACTTCACACAGGTCACTCTCCTCCTGATCCACAGGTCCTAAGTATTTCCATGTAGTGACCGATCACATGTCTGTATCCCAAGTTGCATTACAAAGTCAGAAGCATAATAATTCAATAGATAAATAATGGCATGTAAAATTTGAGCATTATTCAATGGTATTCATCCAGCAAAGCAAAAACTTATTAAGAACACACAGGAGTTTGATGGCATAAAGACTAGAGAGAAAAAAGATACACAAAGGCATCTTAATTCCCACTGTATAGCTCTTTCAGAAAACACTTCACCACTACCTCCAAACCTGGACCAACATAGACACGTTTCTAAATGACATGGAGAGAATGGCTGATGCATTGGACGAAGCACTGGGTTACCATTTAGAGAAATCTTTGCAAGGTGGAGCAAAGAACTGATAGCAGTGTTTGATGTAAATCAAAACCAATAAATACAAAGTCCTACAAGACCTGAGTCACAAAAGCCTCACCCATAAGTACAGGCTAGTGACCAGCTGGCTAAGGAGCAACTCTGCAGAAAAGGACCAGGAGATATGGCAGAGAACTTGAACCTTGAACATGAATTAGCCCTGGGAACTTGTAGCGGCAAGAGACACGAGCTGCAGTCAGGTGTCCTGGTTCCAGCCAGAACAGACATAATTCTTTGCAGAATTATCCCTTCTTTGGGAGGGGCAGGGCCAGGGGAAGCAAGTGAGCAATGTGGTTTGCAGAGTCTCAAAGGGACCACTGAATGGGAGAGTACCTTTCTTAAGCCACAACATAAGGGAATCTCCCACTCCATAGAAAAGGATATTTTTCACCACAAAAAACAGAAACATTTTTCACAAAGAAACAGAAACCTCATAGAGGCTTACTAGACTGAAGGCATTCAAAGCTCAACTGCACACAGTCCTGAAGAAAGTCTGGATTGAACTAGAAATCTCCAGAAGTTTGTCCGAAATTAAATTTTTTTAAGCTTTACAAAAATTTTTCTAGTTTTCATTTTATACAGGAAAACTGAGAAAGAGAGAGACAAATGCAGTGGGCATACTGCATAGAGGTCATTCACATGTATTTCAAGAAATTGTCCCGGCACATAAAATAATCAGAATATATAATACAGAAATATAATCAGGATATTTAAAACAGGTACAGAAAAGCAAAGTGATTTGTTTAAGGTCAGACAGTGCATCCAAAGAAAAACATGGAAAATAATGGACATCTCTCACATTCCAGAACAGTGTACTACTCTGAAGAGCATTTGGCAGTTTCTGTGATAGGGATATCTGCCCACTAGACGGTCATCTAAAAATCAGCAATTCACTCTCCCTAGCTATAAATCATCACATCGAATTGCCTTGTCATTAGGACAGTCTGTCTTCAGAGACACTATCCAAGCTTTGAGATTAATTCCACATCATTGGATTTTTATCAGACACCCCTACAACAAGGAAGGAGAGTTAATAGAGTTAACTCTATCTATTGTCTCTGTAAAAAAGTACAGTTGTGTATACACACCTTTTCTTCAGTTGTAAGAGGGATCTTCTTACAGAATTGCATGTATGACATAGACACAAGATATTCCATGTGTGTGATTTTCCGTAATAATTGAGGGATAGTATTGGAAGCAGCAGAGTGTCAGAAGCAATAGAGGCATTGCAAATTAAAGGCTCAAAGAGAACCACACTTATTTGATGAATCATTTTGTATCAACAAGCTGGAGCACCACAAGCATTTTCTCTTTTATAAAATAAGGAAAGAGAAAATGTGACTACACACATACTGTCATACCTGCAGCATGTCATGGAGCCAGGGGAACACAACTCCCTTTGCAGCATCTCTACTGCTATTTCTCAAAAGCAGCCTGTAGAGTACATATTACTCTAAAGCTTAGAACCAAAACACTGGAGGGCTGAGCTCTAGACAGCTGCTGCTGTGGAGAGAATGAACATGTGCAAATGCCACAAAGCTATCTAAAAGACAAGAAATATTGGATAATATGAAGTGTAAAACCTGGAAAAAGATCATGAGATGGTGAACAAGAAATAGGCTAGAAGGAGATGGCACTAGTTTGGATGAACAGCACTTTTAAGACCAAGCTGCTGAAATGGAGAAATTCTGCATTGATCCTAGAAAGGAGCACTGGCATAAGCTGATGTATTTTTTTTCTCCCCTCTAGAATCCCATGTTTTCCACTCTGCTCAGAGGAGATCCAAGTCCATCTTAAGAAATCAGAAGCATCTAAGCATCTGCAGTGCCATCTCCTCTTTGTACTAGACTGAAGAATAGACCAAAACACCCTGAGGGCAGAACATGCACACCAAACAAGGCACTGATACAACTGTAAACCAAACCATCTAGTAAGATTTTTAGTGCCTGATCAGGTGGGAAGTCATGAATGGTTTGTAGCTGGTGACCAGCTGAAAACAGCAACCTGTGTAAAATGCTCACTGCTCCCCAGCTAGAAACTGTGACAGACTTTGTCAACCTGCTGGGGGCTTTCTCAAAGGACAGAAAGGTTACAGGACCTTTAAGAAAGGACAGAAAGGTTAGGTATCCATGTCCACGCTGCCAGCTTCTGTCAGAGTAGAAAGACAAAACCAGGTTTTGTTGCTCTAGCAGCCAACACAGACTGAAGCAAACACAAGACCTAAGGGGACCAGAGATGCCAGAGGTTATCTGACCATGACTGCCAAGCTTCCCTGCCTTAGTGCACTGCAATAGTGAATATTTGGATTTTTAGTCTATTTTAGATCAGCGGAACCTGAAGTTTTGGACTGTTATAGAAATGGGAAAAAGCAGAGAGAGATGACATTTAACATAGGCCTTGCTGCTTTAGTAATGAGAATCAGAACTTGCAGGTTACTCACTCATTAAACTCAAAAGGGTGTTTTTAGCCCCCATTAAGTAAATTAATTGTTTCAGTTTCTAAATTATAGTCAACTATACTGGGGGAAAAAAATCTTCAAGGTGTAACCATTCTCCAGTCCACATGTGGAGGAAAAGCCAAGGACTAAACAAGAAGAGGTCTTGAACTCCTTTTTTACACTTATCCAAATGTCATTGGATAATAGTGACTGAAGGTACAATGTGAAGAAATTAATGCCAATACCTTGGTTTTCTCAGGACACAAGACATCAGTCGTTAGGATTATTAACTAAGTATTCATTGAGAGCAGAGAACACAACAAAATTAAAAAAAAAAAAAAAAAAAGGACAAGACATCATACGAACACGTTCCTTCTTGTTGAGAAAACTGTTTCAAAATCTGTTACCTCTAATCAGTGTCCAGAGCATCATAAACCTCCCTGCCAAATGACAAACAAGTCAGCCCTACTGTGCCATCCATCAAGTAGTAATGTGTCTGCCACACCCTCCTGTGAGTGTGTCCAAATAAACACGTGTCCCTCTTGGTAGGGCTTTGCAAACATTCTTTGCATAGAGCCTGCGTCATTTCTGTCTCTTCTGTCTCTGCAGCTGCTTCTTCAGGGATGAGGTAGTCCCAAAGTGAGCAAGCAAAACTGAAGTCAGTAAGAAACACAGCTAATTGAGTTTACCCTTGGAAGTTAATTAAATTTTAGCAATTCTAAAGAAATCAAAGCTCCATTTATTTATTTATTTGTGGCCTCCTTTGTAAAATGCTCCTATCGATGTCTTTAGGAGATAGCAATATATAACCACACATATTAAGTCCAAGCAGAGCGCCATGCCAAATACAAAGAAACTACTCACATCATCAAAGGGAAAAACAGCTTCAGGCAAAGACCTGTTCAAACAGCAAGGCCTTGCATGGTATCTCAAAGTCAGCTCTTCTGAAAACTCAAGGGAAGCAAATTCTTGCACTGCATTCCCTATACTGATGGTGTTCAGCAACTGGAAACATAAAATTAGGGACCTAAAACTATCATCTGGAGATCACCTGAACAAATCTCAAATCTACTGGCAAATGTAAGCAAAATTCTTTTTGAAGTGAGGACTTTGAGATACCAATGGTTCAGAAATAAATTGAAGTATAATTGTTATTCTCTAGATGAGGCGACAGTAACTGAGCATTTTTTTTTTCCTCCACAATTTCAGAGTAGATCATGAGTACGTTAGCTTGATATTCAGCACTGGAAACAATAAAAATATCTCTTGGAAACTGCAAGGTAAATGTATTTTTAGAAATAAACTAAAACCCATATTTGAGAATGACAAGCTGCAAAGAAAGAAAAGAAACATCCACTGAATGATGCCTCAGATTTAAAGACTTGAATCTGTCATTCTAAAGAGTAATGAAACCTAACTCAAAACTACAGGATACTAAAGGAAACAGAATGGGATGAAAATGTTGATCTGTTGCCATAATTTTGTTACTGATTGTGCCCATTACTGTTATTTTTCTCACAACAAGATCCCAAATGCTGAAACCCAAGGTAGATCAGGAAGAATTTCTCAAACTGAGAACAATGGAACTGAAAGACCTTAAACCTTACCATGGCCCACAAAGAAATCATCACCATAGCTATGCATGCAATTGCGAAGATAAGTCCAGAGTATCTGAGGACTGTGAATAAAATATTAATAGATTACCTCTGTGATGTACTATTTAAAGGTCACACTACATATTTAATGAAAACATTTATTAAAAACCATTCACATCTTTGCTTTGCTGGATAAACATCACTGAATAACACTAAACTTTGTTAAGAAGGTGACTGAGAATTAATACATAGACCTAGTTCTGAATCTGAAATATGAATCTATTTAAGAAAAAGTTATAACTCTACCCGATCTTCCATCTCGTTGAATATCCACATGATACCACTCTCCATCATTGGCTTTCTTCTGGGTGGCCTTGACTTTAATGGTCCCAGAGCCCATGTCCAGCAGCAAGTAGAGGTTTCCATCTAGAAGCTCAACTGCAAAAAAGTCTACCTTTGTATTTTTCTGGCTTCTGGTATCTTTCCTCTCCTGAGGCTTTCCGTGGGTGAAAAGGATCAGTCCATTGGGTTCAGTGGTTCGGAAATCAAATGAGATGGAGCCCATCCTCTTGGTGTTCCATTTAGGCAGACTAATATAGGCCTCAGGTGTCTCAAAGCTGATGGGATCCAGTGTAGCCACATTTTCACATACAAATTTCACTTCCCCATAGATCTTCATCTTAGTATCACCAATCCGTGCCAAGCGAGACAGCTCCAGACGAATGTCATTATTCTTATAAACAACCTGCCAGACACAAGGAAAAGGATCATACATCAATCCTGCATACAATACAAACACCCCAATTACTTTCAGCCATGGGAGATAAACTTTTCCCAAAAGGCAGTGGGGAGAGGAAAGGAGAGAGTCCAAGAGTCTGACATCATGACAGAGGGAGTGAGTTGAACCAGAAGAGTGCATAGAAATGACAGTGGTGGGTACTTTGCAATGACTTTGGATCAGATAAGCAGTGAGAAGACAATATTTAACTGAAGGGCAGTGGGAACAATTAACTCTACCACAGGCCCATTCGGCTGTAAAAGCTCCTGTACATAAAATCCAGTGTGTGCCTGGTATCATGCTGTTATATTTGCATAAATCCCATACAAAATACATAACAAAATGTAACCTCCATGTCCATCTCTACTAGCCACAGCAGGGAACTTGGTACCACTGTCATTTCTCTGTTATTCCTATAGCCTACTTAACTACCAGGAGAGAGACAGAAAAAATTCAGCAAGTTGATGTGAACTGTTAGTAAATGCCCTGTGGGTCCTGAAGAAAAAAAATAACAAAAGTCTCTGAGCAAGAAATCTTAGATCACTGCTGACACAAGCTTGCCATGGAAATATCTCTACAGCTTACCCTTACTTCAAGAAACCAACAATTTGTGTGCTAACACATAAAAACCTGTACATTTTCAGTGCCTGGACTCTGGCTTCCTCTGGCTTAAGAATAGAATTCTTGGGTCTATTCCTGCTACATGGATTGAAATCAGCCAAGAGAAGAGAGCCTCAAACAGGCAAGCACTCCTGAGCATGTCTGGCTTACTCAGGAGCCCAGACCTCCTACTCTTTTCCTTCTCTCAGGTACAGAATGAATTCCTGGAAAGCAGACTCTTCTCTGGCCCATGCCATTCTCACAGAGGCAGGAACTGGAGAAGGCACAAAATTGAAATACTTGTAAACTGTACTTCCTCTCAATCACCTTCCACACTTGCTAAATGCAGAGCTGTAACGCACGTACAGCAAGTCAAACCACTTCTGCAACTAGCACAATTTTTATTGAATTCTTGTTCAGTGAATCTAATTTCTTCTAAGGAGTTATTATTCTAAAATACTTTCTGTCTGTCACATATAGCATATATATACACATACGTGATTTCTGCTTTCAAAATCTTATCAGGAGGAGTTGTCAGCAATTTGTTACGAAAATAGAAGGGAAAGGAGATATGCATTGTTACTTCTACTATTAGGACAGGAAAGTCAGAGAAATGTGTATGCAGTAAATATTAAAAGGCAAATGAGAGAAAGAATGAGGCACAAGCTCATAAATAAGGTAACTTGAAGATGAAAAAATAAATTAAATCGTGATTCGATACATTCAAAGATGGCAAACATTTCCAGCATTCTCTAAGCATTAAAGGAGAATTTCCATGGTGCAGTCAGATTTTTCTGTTGCAAAGGCAAAACACAGAGGGAAAAGAGAAGCCAGCTGTTAAATCCCATTTGGAGAAATGGCACAAAGCTCTAGCTCTTCCCAGCAGAGGACAGTATTGACCCACAGTAACTGGGTCCAATTCCTAATAACGTGCTCTGCCCTCACACAGGCACCCGAAACATCAAGGCTATTAATAAATGCAACAGGGATAAAATTCATTTTCAATTTATGGGACTGCAGTAGTTTTATTCTACAGATTAATCATGTCAAATGCTCTCATTAGAGAGACCATACACCTCCTTCCACTGACACAGCAAGGGGGTGCATTAGAGCCTCCTCTCTCCCCAGACAAGGAGGTGCACTTCAGTCAGACTTTAGTTCTGAGCACTGCATGAAGTCCCATCTCTGCTTCTCAAGGAGAAAGAGGAAATAAATAGAGCAACTAAAAGGATGGAAGAGGATGCTTTATGAGGATAGGCTGAAAAGGCCAAGCTTATATTTGGAGAGAACTGAGAAAAATATGATTGAAGTTTACAGAAGATGAAGAAGGTTAATGTAGAACTGTTCTTTGCCAAACCCAGCAACAACAGCGTTAGAGGCACTTGCTGATACTTGTATGAAATCAGCATAAAATGGATTTTTAGAAGCACTTGTTTACACAGAGGGTAGTGAACTTCTGGCACTTGCTGCCAGGGGAGGTCATGGAAGTAGGGTGCAACAGAAGACACAAAAAGAACCAGAAATAACAATGGACAGCAAGTCCACAAACTGATACTGAAGGAAAAAGGAAGGAGGCATCTTCTAGCAATTGTAAACCAACAGCAGTGAGTGCTGCAGGAATGTGAAGGAATGCACCACTGACAGCAGTCATGGTCATGTGCTCTCCCTAAACAGCACCTTCACCCTCCACTATTGGAGACACCATCCTGGGTACATGGATTGACCATTCTTCAGGCCCACGAGGCCTTACAACTTTGGTGCACTGTTGCATTTGTGGTTCCACCACAGCATGGAGTTGCCTTGATGAGCAAGAGAATGCCAGGCCTGAATGAGCTGTGGCTTTAATGATTCTAAGGAAGCAGAGCTGCCCTTAAAGGATACCACTAATAACTGGTCAAACCAACACTCATCTAAACTACATCTTGACCCAGTCTTCCCATACATGAGAGGAGCAGGCAGGTAGCACAGACCCCTTCGTGATTGATGGGTGGTGCTGGGCTGTATCTAGCCATGACTCTGATCTGTTTTCAGCAATCTCTGCGGGTTGCTGGTAAGGGAAATATCATATGCATATTAGCAGCTCCCACACATAGCTGAGCCACATACAGGTTACTGTATGGGTATATTCCCTCTTTGATGTATTTGATACTTGAGCAACAGGTCTCATCTTTTCCAGGGAAAGGCAGAGGGCTTGCCTCTGAGTTTATTTGAGGTGTGATGCTGACTGCTTTGTGTTTCATTAATCATAGGAGTAGCACAGCTGGAGAATCCCTGTGACAGAATGCTTTCAAAGGAACCAGAGAAAAATTATATAAAGTTAGTTGTAACCAAGAAAGTAACTAACAATTAACAATCTGAGACCAAGAATGAAGAGACTAAGAAAGCAAGCACAAAGGAAGACTAGGGAAGGAGACAAGAAAGGCTGTTGAATAGATACAAGAGTTCTGAATTCAGTCTTTACAAATAAACATATCCACCCCAATCTGAATCTCTGTTATTCAAATGAAGTTCTAAATTATTTTCTTTTTTAAAAACCCAGAACAAAGCACCTAGCTTGAGAAATCTAAAAAAGCACCTATGTTTACAGAAGAAGTGCAAGTATTTCCATAGGTGACTTGAAGTATTATTGACAGACACGTTTGGACATCAACATCATGATGTATAATCAAGTACACCAGAACTCTCACAAAACTAAAAGGATAGAAATAATGGTTGGGTGTAAAACAATGTGAATCCTTGGCAGGAATGGAGAAATGCTAAGGTAGCTTCTGATAATAACAGTTCAATTGTTAAACCAAAGATTCAAGATTGTAGAGGGAATAAAATTAAATGACTGGTATGCATGTCCCATAGTGTAGAACATTCAAATTCGGTCTGTTTAATAGGCAGAGGTTAAAATGTGATTTGATTGCAATCTGCAAGTACCTATGCAGAAAATGGAATTTGGCAAGAGAGGGGTCCTCAATGCATGTGA